>NC_081568.1:103640367-103940367 GCF_022355385.1 Mustela nigripes
TGACAAAATCCAGCATCCGTTCCTGATTAAAACGCTTCAAAGTATAGGGATAGAGGGAACATTCCTGAACTTCATCAAATTTATCTATGAAAGACCCACAGCAAATATCATCCTCAATGGGAAAAAGCTTGCAGCCTTCCCGTTGAGATCAGGAACACGACAAGGATGCCCACTCTCACCACTCTTGTTCAACATAGTATTAGAAGTCCTAGCAACAGCAATCAGACAATAAAGAGAAATAAAAGGTATCCAAATCGGCAATGAAGAAGTCAAACTCTCTCTCTTCACAGATGACATGATTCTTTATATGGAAATCCCAAAAGACTCCACCCCCAAACTACTAGAACCCATACTAGAACCCAATTCAGCAATGTGGCAGGATACAAAGTCAATGTACAGAAATCAGTGGTTTTCTTATACACTAACAATGAAAATACAGAAAGGGAAATTAGAGAATCGATTCCATTTACTATAGCACCAAGAGCCATAAGATACCTGGGAATAAACCTAACCAAAGAGGCAAAGGATCTGTACTTGAGGAACTACAGAACACTCATGAAAGAAATTAAAGAAGACACAAAAAGATGGAAGACCATTCCATGCCTTTGGATTGGAAGAATAAACATTGTTAAAATGTTTATACTGCCTAGAGCAATCTATACTGTAATGCCATTCCAATAAAAATTCCACCGGTATTTTTCAAAGAGCTGGAGCAAATAATCCTAAAATTTGTATGGAATCAGAAGAGACCCCAAATCGCTAAGGAAATGTTGAAAAACAAAAATAAAACTGGGGGTATCATGTTATCGGATTTCAAGCTTTACTACAGAGCTGTGATCACCAAGACAGCAGGGTATTGGCATAAAAAAAGACACATAGACCAGTGGAACAGAGTAGAGAGCCCATATATGGACCCTCAACTCTATGGTCAAATAATCTTCAACAAAACAGGAAAAAATATACAGTGGAAAAAAGACAGTCTCTTCAATAAATGGTGCTGGGATAACTGGACAGCTATATGTAGAAGAATGAAACTCGACCATTCTCTTGCACCGTACACAAAGATAAACTTGAAATGGATAAAAGACCTCAACGTGAGACAGGAATCTATTAGAATCCTAGAGGAGAACATAGGCAGTAACCTCTTCAATATCAGCCACAGCCACTTCTTTCAAGATATGTCTCCACAAAAGCGAAAATGAACTTTTGGGACTTCATCGAGATCAAAAGCTTCTGCACAGCAAAGAAAACAGTCAACAAAACAAAGAGGCAACCCACGGAATGGGAGAAGATATTTGCAAATGACAGCACAGACAAAAGGTTGATATCCAAGATCTGTAAAGAACTCCTCAAACTTAACACACACAAAACAATCATATAAAAAAAAACGGGCAGAAGATATGAACAGACACTTCTCCAAAGAAGACATACAAATGGCTATCAGACACATGAAAAAATGTTCATCATCACTAGCCATCAGGGAGATACAAATTAAAACCACATTGAGATACCACCTTACACCAGTTAGAATGGCCAAAATTAGCAAGACAGGAAACAACATGTGTTGGAGAGGATGTGGAGAAAGGGGAATCTTCTTACACTGTTGGTGGGAATGCAAGTTGGTGCAGCCACTTTGGAAAACAGTGTGGAGATTCCTCAAGAAATTAAAAATAGAGCTTCTCTATGACCTTGCAATTGCACTATCGGGTATTTACCCCAAAGATACAGATATAGTGACCATCTGTACCCCAATGTTTATAGCAGCAATGGCCACGGTCGCCAAACTGTGGAAAGAACCAAGATGCCCTTCAATGGACGAATGGATAAGGAAGATGTGGTCCATATACACTATGGGGTATTATGCCTCCATCAGAAAGGACGAATACCCAACTTTTGTAGCAACATGGACGGGACTGGAAGAGATTATGCTGAGTGAAATAAATCAAGCAGAGAGAGTCAATTATCTCATGGTTTCACTTATTTATGGAGCATAACAAATAGCATGGAGGACAAGGGGAGATGGAGAGGAGAAGAGAGTTGAGGGAAATTGGAACGGAAGGTGAACCATGAGAGACTGTCAACTCTGAAGAGCAATCTGAGGGTTTTGAAGGGTCGGGGGGGGGGGAGGTTGGGGGAACCAGGTGGTGGGTATTGGAGAGGGCACGGATTGCATGGAGCACTGGGTGTGGTGCAAAAACAATGAATACTGTTATGCTGAAAAGAAATAAAAAATTAAAAAAAAAAAAAAGAAAAGGGGTTTCTCTCTGGGGTGATGATAATATTCTATAATTGGACTATGAGGACCAGAGCACAACCCTGTGAATTTTTTAAAAATCAGTAAGTTGTACACTTTAGTTGGGTGAATTATATAATGTGTGAATTATATATACCTTAATAGAGCTATTAAAAAGAAATAAGCTGTGCTGGACTCTGAGCCATCTCCTAACAAATAATGCTTATGAATCTTAAAATGAGGTGGATAAAATTGGCCTAGTCCTTTCTACAGTTCTAAGCATTCTCTACAATCAAAAGCCTTACACTGTTTACATGAAAAAGGAATTCATTTTTAATTCATTTCCTCCTTTTCCATGATTCAATAAATTCAAAGCCTGGAATACAATGAATATCTTGGTCTTAAGACCACTTTATTTTCAATTTAATTTATTTACTTACTTTAGAGAGAGAGAGAAAGAGTGAGCGTATGGGGAGGGGCAAAGAGAGAGAGGGAGAGAGAACCTCAACCAGACTCTGAGCTAAGTGTGGAGCTGGACGTGGGGCTTGATCTCAGGACCTTAAGATCACAACCTGAGCCGAAATTAAGAGTCAGAGGCTTAACCGACTGAGCCATCCAGGTGCCCCAGACCACTTTTTAAATGGTAATCTTTCCCCCAATATTTATAACCGAAAGGGAAATCAAATGTATTTGCTAATTAATATATAACAGAGGAGGAAATGTATCCATAAAATGATCTTAGCCCTTATATGGATAATTAGAGAGGCTAGGACACTGGGATTCTATTTGGAATTTTTAGTAACTCCTGGGTGTTAAGAGCTTGAGGAAATCACTTAGAGTTATTTCTCTGTAAATGTAAACTGCTGTCTATTGAGAGAATGTAAGCATAGGATATACTTGATTAAAAGATGTATGGGGGCGCCTGGGTGGTTCAGTAAATTAAGCGTCTGCCTTCGGCTCTGGTCATGATCCCAGGGTCCTGGGATAGAGCCCTGTGTTGGGTCTCCCTACTCAGTGGGGAGCCTGCTCCTCCCTTTCCCTCTGTCCCTCCCTGAGCTTATACATTCTCTCTTTCTCTCTCAGACAAATACATAGAATCTTAAAATTAAAAAAAAAATAAAAAAAAAAAGATGTAAGACCTATTGGGATGCCTAAAATAAATAAATAAATAAATGAAGTACCAACTATAAATATTAAAAGGATATTATAAATAAGAAAATTCCAGGAATAGAACTATTTATTCATATATTTGGCCAGAAGGATATCAAACAACCATGTGGCAATCACACACAGCTTTTTTCACAAGAGTGATTCACAAATTTGCACTTTTTGCTGAGCCTGAAAAGGAGGGCATACTATGCTTTTTTGGTGAAAAATCATAAAATACTTTTGAACAACTAAATCACCAACTTTTTATTTTAAGTTTTATTGAGCTATAAGTTACATCCCATATAAGTCACCTACTTAATGTACAATTCAATGGTCTTTAAGGTATTCAGAGCTGTGCAACGAGCCCCACAATCCTCTGACTGCTTTTTTTTTTTTTAAAGATTTTATTTATTTAATCATGAGAGACAGAGAGAGAGGCAGAGGCAGAGGGAGACTCGATCCCAGGACCCCAGGATCATGACCTGAGCCAAAAGGCAGACGTTTAACCATCTGAGCCACTCAGACACCCCATCTGACTGCTTTTTAACAGAACACCTAAGTCATAACAGTGAAAAAAGCTACATGGTCATATTCCCTCCTATCTACAAGTCCCCATTAATGGCGGGTGTTGGCTCATCTGAATCCTGGGGCTTCTCAATTCTCATAAAAGGATATGATTTTCTTCTGTCCAAGTGAATTTTTAAATATGTGACTTGGATTTTAGTGAAAAAATTAAAATACCTATCATCCTTCCTCTTGCCAGAGCATAGGTATTGATCGATCTTTCAGCAAAGGTCTGACTGAAAACTGTCGAAGGATATACAGGCTGCCTTTTCCCTTTAGAATTTCCAAAATGACAAAGAGCTCTTCCACTCGGGCTGACTTTAACAGTTAATTGAGTATGTGGAGGATATGAATTCAGGTTCACCAAGAAAGAATGCCATGACTGCTTAGCCATGTCTGCTAGAGAACCAGGGCGGGAGCAGGGCCCACGCGGTCTCCTGCCTGAAGTCCTTGAGTCTCAGCATTAACCTCGGATCCAACAGGGTGTGACAGAGCTGTGTGTTTCAACTGCATTATTTGGGCCCCCAGTAATCACTGAAATGCACTCTGGCATTCTGGCCCTACCCTGAATAAAAAGGAACGTCTCAAGAAACACGGACAGGAAAACCACCACTATATTACTAAAATGCTGGTTTTGAGGATCTTATCCACCTTACCTTTCCCCAAAGGAGAAATTTCTTAGGTCTAAGAGCCAGAAAATACTTTACTCTTCCTGAACATCTGGTTTCCATTTATCTTACAAATAATGTGACTCTTACAGCTGTCTCCTTTTTAAAAAAAATTTTTTTTTTTAAATTTGGACATAAGGAATCGCAAGGTGCAGAGTTCGATGTGAAGCCCACCTATAGCCAGGTGGGTTTTTTTTTTTTTTTGTAATTTGGTGCCACGCCACAATTTCACCTTTTTCTACTCACCTTGATTTGTTACTCAATTTTTGTGAAGACTTTGTTTATTTGAGAGAGAGTCCAAGCAGAGGAGGAGGGGCAGAGGGAGAAGCAGGCTCCTTAATGAGCAGGGAGCCTTTTGCGGGACTCCATCCCAGGACCCTGAGATCATGACCTGAGCCCAAGGGAGATGCTTAACTGACTGAGCCACACAGGTGCCTTCTATTTATTTTTAAACTTTTTATGTTCAGTATGTGTTCCTTTTTGGATGTAGCAGGTTGTAAATAAATGAAGAAACAAACGAGATGTAAACAGGTTAAAAGAGGGTAAGTTTTAAAACTAACCTAAGTTGTCACATTTTTATAGGGCTATCAAATCCATAAAATACTTCCTTTTTCTAGTATCCTTCCTATTAGTTTGTTATTTACTCTCCCATTTTATTCTTTTGATTGGTCTTCCCCAGTCAGGCCATTTCAAAAACAGATCTCAAGAAGGGGAGAAGGATGCCAATGGAAAAGTGTCTCCTCTACCATCTCTAGAAGAAAAAAGAAAATCTTTGGGACAGCCCATGGAAAGAAAAAACATTCTTAACCTTTGTGAAGGAAATGTTCTTGTATTGGGTTTTGTCTGGAATTTTTTTCCAAAAGCAAACTGTAGGGGCACCTGGGTGGCTAAGTCAGTGAAGCTACTGCCTTCAGCTTAGGTCACGATCCCAGTGTCCTGGGATCTAGTCCCACATTGGGCTCCTGGCTCAGCAGAGAGCCAGCTTCTCCCTCTAACCCCCACTCTCGTGCTATTTCTCTCTCTCTCTCTCTCTCTCTCTCAAATAAATAAATAAATAAAATCTTAAAAAAAAAAACAAAACAAGCTGTATCCCCTTTTGGTAATAAGGTTCTCTAAGAGTACAATGGTCTCTGGTGTGGAAATAGCAAATCTTCATAGGCCCCAATGCAGCACTTAATATCCTGGCAAAGGTACGCACCTCCCTGTGGGCAGCTGCCCACCATGAGCTGAGCACTGAGCCATGGGTACAGAGGTGGTAGTAGAAAGTTGCCCCAAGGCAGTGCTGACGGATTCATTCTGTGTTCAAGTTTCCAGTCATTTCATTTGATTACACTTGGGTGTGTTTTTACAAGATGGGTTGCAGCTAGTCTAAGTTGTAAAAGAAACATGTGCATTTCCATTACCGAAATAAGTATCAAATCCTCGGCGGGTTGGAAGGCATTCTTTCCGGAACATTCCCAGGTGCCATTTCCCGACCATATGGGTAGTGTAGCCTGCTTCTTTTAGAAGCTGAGGCAGCAGTTTTTCATCCAGAGGGACACAGCTGGGCTGACAGGGCCAGATGATTTGGTGTTGTAAACCTGTGTGGATCTTAAAGAGACAAAACGTGAAATTATAAACTGCTGGTATTGAAACATCCTGAACAAGCAGATAAAGTGGTTGCTAAATTTATTGGACACATCTGCGGATGTGACTGTTGAACTCTATCCCTGTACCAGCTTCGGGACACTTTACTCACTTATTCAAGTAAGGTAATGGACATAAACAGGATTGGGGGGGGGGGGAATGAATAAAAGGACTCTAATAAACATTAGCTATTTCAACAAATATTTATCAAGGAATTATGTAAGAAATCATCAACTTAGGATTTCACCTCCTACCTCAAAAGAAGTCACTGTAACACGAAGTGTGGATCTATCAAGGAAAAAGTGTTCCAATTTCTGTGCACGTGAGAAATTCATGTTAGCTGTGGAAGGAACTTCTGTAATCTTTCCAGATTTGGTGATTTCTTTTTTAAGGGTTATTCAGAAATACAATGAAAGTAATGATTTGCTTTCCTTATTTCGCTTTATGGAAACCATAATTTCAAAAGCCAGTAACCGACTTTTTCTTAAGGAAAAAAAAAAGGCAGCCATCTGACCCACATATTAGGAGTGGTTCACACAAGTATGCCCAGGGCGCAAGGACCACACACCAGTCAGGCTTTAAGAAATGACCCCTGGTTGAGTCTTAGTGTGATATTCAGGTAGAATATCCACAATTACATGAGAAGCTATTAAAGTAACCCTTCCTTGGGACGCCTGGGTGGCTCAGTTGGTTAAGCAGCTGCCTTTGGCTCAGGTCAAGATCCCAGCATCCTGGGATCGAGTCCCACATTGGGCTCCTTGCTCAGCAGGGAGCCTGCTTCTTCCTCTGCCTCTGCCTGCCATTCTGTCTGCCTGTGCTCGCTCTCTCTCCCTGATAAATAAATAAAATCTTTAAAAAATAAATAAATAAATAAATAAGTAAAGTAACCCTTCCTTTTCCAACCACCTGTGTGACGCTAGATGTTCTTCATAAACTTTAACCAAAACAATATATTACAACAGATTATAACAACCTAGCTATCTTCTAATAGAAGATACATACAAAAATACAAAACAGTATTATTATTCTCATGTAATTCTCTTATGTTGGATAATACAGTCATTTTTCATAAGCTATTAATGTTAACAGGTAATGGGTCTATTACTGTTGTTTTTCAATGAACAAAAGTACTTTTAAATTTCTATTTTAATTTCTGATACAGTGAATTTTGAAGGTGTAGCCCACAGAAACACAAGCTCTTTGGGGTCTTCAATAATTTTTAAGCACACGCAGAGGTCCTAAGACCCAAGAGTTTGAGAACTGGTGTTATAATATCCAGCAGAGGTCCCTGCTAGTGAGGGAAATAAAGTAGGACAGGGAAATGGTGACAGAGGTGATTTTTTGAGAGGGTGGCAAAATAAATTTGTGGAATTGCTATTTGAACGGTAATATGAATTGAGTGAGAGAGTTAGACAGCCTTGCCAAAATACAAGGCAAGAATATTCTAGGCATTAGAAATAAAAAGTGCAGAGGCCCTGAGCCCCGAACTTGCCAGATGAGTCTGAAGGCCTGCAGGGAAGCCGGCGTGGTCCCATCACAGGTCGTTTGCTGGTGGGCGGCAGGCCAGCCCTGCTGGGGCCCTATCAGAGCAGAGGCCCCAGGGGCCTCCATCCTAGGCCGAGCACCAATTCCTCCCCACAAACCTCACACTTCTCCTCCCTGTCCCAGCTTAGCCAGGGAGGTGCTTTCCTTTGACTGATGTGGGACTAGGGTCTCCCCATCAACTCTGCACTGGACACTAGCCTTCTCAAAGGGCTAGGTACTCCAGATCTCCCTGGAATAAATGGGGCTCTGGGGACACAGAAGGTGGAGAGTGCCAGTTCTCAACCCAAGCCCTAAGTCCCTGGCCTCTGTCAGCTGTCAGGTGGGTTGCGTGCAATTATTAATAGATGGTAAAAGTGTGTTTACAAATGCTTTGCTGGCTTTTATCATTTAAGACAGAATACATAAAGCTCGGGGAGTTAAATCCTATCTCAGCTCTATCACCGAGGACACAGTCAACATTCAACAGGTGTCACAGTAATAACCATCAGCTTTGTTACTAAGAACATAGTAAGCCTTCCCCACTGCGCCACATTTTGCTTTTTAGAGAGCCAGTGTGGCACTGGAGAGAACATGCCCCTAGCCCAGAGCTGTCCCAGGAGCCTGTGGTGCTGCGTGTGAACACCAGATAAAATGTATACTCAGCTACTCGTCTATGGTTCCACAGGCATGATGGACTACTGACACATCTCTGGGTGTCTCAGTTCACATACTGACTTACACACACCAGATCCACAGATTTTTATTGCATTTGAAATACATGGCAAAAGATAGATATAAAGGAGAAGCCAAAAAAATAATTCACACTTACTATCTTTTTTCCCTGATTTATTATTAGCTACTATTGAATAGTTTTCTTCTAAGTTTTCACAGTGCCTTGAATTTCATTTTTTGTGGAACTTTCCAGAACCACCACTTTGGAGTAGTACTTGCCACTGCTTCATTTCCTTCTAGCTTTCCATGTCCTTTCAAAAGAACCACATACAATACCTTAAATGTGAAATTAAAATGGTTTTTTTTATTAATCATTTTTATTAACATATAATGTATTATTAGCCCCAGGGGTACAGGTCTGTGAATTGCCAGGTTTACACACTTCACAGCACTCACCATAGCACATACCCTCCCAATGGCCATAACCCAACCTCCCTCTCCCTACACCCCTACCCCTGGCAACCCTGTTTGTTTTGTGAGATTAAGAGTCTCTTGTGGTTTGACTCCCTCCTGATCCCATCTTGTTTCATTTTTTTCCTTCCCTAACCCCAAAACCCCCACCCTGCCTCTCAAATTCCTCATATCAGGGAGATATGTGATAAAAATGGGTTTATTTTGAAGGTGATGGATAATTCCCTATCTTGTTTGTGGTGATGGTTTCACAGGTATATACCTATCAAAACTTAGCAAACTGTATACTTTAAATATGTGCAGATTATTGCATGTCAATCATACATCAAAAAAGCTTTTTAAAAGTAAAAGTGAGTTTAAGATTTCTATTAAGATTTTTCACCTTTTTGGTACCTGGGTGGCTCAGTGGGTGAAGTGTCTGACTTGGGCTCCAGTCATGATCTCAGGGTCCTGGGATCGGGCTCCCTGCTCAGTGGAGAGTCTGCTTCTCCCTTTCCCTCTGTTCCCTAGTCCCCCTCCCTGCTCATACTCTCTCTTTCTCAAATAAATAAAAGTCTTAAAAGAAGAAAAAAAAAAAAAGATTTCTATGCCTTTCCTAGAAATCATTGGACACCTCCCCTGGGATAAGTGCCAGATGCCTTCCAGTTGCCTTCCAAATCCACTTTCTGCCTTCTGTCCTGCTCTCTGCCCTAGGAGGCTGACCTATGGGAACCAAATCAGAGGACTCTGTACCTTCTGGCTTCTGACTGGGTTTAGCCAAGGCGGAGCCATGACAGGAAATTAGAGGGAGGGAAGAGATGAGTCCAAACTGCCAGACCCTGTCTCTCTGAGCCGGCCATCCTGAAGGCAGCCGTCTCTATGTGACACTCTATGTGACTCTCTATGTGACACTCTCTGGGTTCTTTCCTTCCCTCCTTTCTGGTCCAGGGCTAGCAACAGCTCCTCTGGGTTACACACCATTACTTGTGTTCCCTTTCCCCCAATTCACATTTTTTTGAATAGTCCCTTTATAAATAAACCTCCCTAAATGATCCTAATTTGAATGTGCTATCTCTTTCCAGCTGGGATCCGGAATAATAAGGATGCTACAATATCCAGGCTGGGGCAGGAAACATTGCTCTCAAAATACATGCACACACACACACACACACACACACACACCAGATCATAGAAGGATTCTGTTCATGGTTAACAACGTAAAATTTCCTCAGTAGAAAACCAATCCTAGATTCAAAAGCTTTATAACATATACTAATTGGCAACGGTGCAGGATAAGGAAAGATAATATTGTAGGGAACCCAAGACCCAGTGGAGATAAATGCTATGCCCAGATTTCTTTAAACAGAAAGCTCATCCATCACACATACAGAATTAACTCTGATAGCTATAAAGCCCTGCCAAGGGATGCTGTGTGATTCGGTTTTCCTAGCCCATGGGCACCAAGCCAGGTGGTCAGCTGAAGCCTGTTTCTATTATCTACAATCATATGGAGCAGAGAATTTGTTCTTTTCAATTCCCGAGAATTTATGTGACAGAGCGTTTTTATGGCATTACTGGGGAAGCGGAAGCCAAACTCTGGATGGCAGCCAAAGACATGTTTTTAGTCTGTTCAAACACTATTTGAAGCAAGGAAGCTGTAATGTGTAGAGAAGCAGTAAACAGGCAAATGCTGAGCTGGTTCCAACCGAGCACTTTAGTTTAGCACAGAATTATAGATCCACACCACGCTTCGTGGGGCAGGATGATGACAGGGCACCAAGAGGAACCAATGAAAAAACAAGTGCCCTTTTGCAAACACAGCAGCCTCTATGACAATTCCATTCGAAACCCCCTCTTCAATGTTCAGAGAGCAGGTATGAATGGAGAAGATTATACAGCTAATAGTTCAGAGGAGCTGCTCTATACCGATCATGTGTGACCATCTCTTCTTCATTAAACCAAAGCCTCTTTCCAGAAATAGCTTCCTCTCTAAGATTTTACTGAACCGTCCAGGCTTTCCTGCACAAACGCATAAGGTCCACAGAGTCCGTGAAGGACCTGGCTTGTCTCTAGGTTCTTTCCATGAGATAACTGATGAGCACTCCTGTGTGTGTGGTTTTTTGCATATAAAATTTATCTGATCCTGTGAGTTATTCCAGCCTGTGTAAACATGGAAAATCCGATCACTGTCATCTCATGAACTGAAAAAGGAGAAAGCTCTTTCTCCTGGAGGGAGAAGGAAGGAGGGGGGCTCCCACCCTCAGAACCTCTTCCTATCCCCCCCTTAAGCAGTCCAGGCGGTCTGTTGATTGGCTATCTGCAGGATTTGGAAGCTCACAGCACCCACGTTGTTGCATCCCTCCTGCTACGGTCCTTTAAAATTCAGAAAAACAGGCAGCCCCACCCTCCGCTGTATACCCCAGGGGGCTGAGAGGGAAGCTTGGTGACCGAACACAATGGCAGATCGAGCTGGCGGCTGGCCAGGAGCATCAGAATCTCCAGCCTGCTTCTGAGTCGGTACACTACAGGTTTTAACCACGGTCAAGTACCACTCATGCCTGCAGCGTTTGGGGTTTGGGCCTGCAGCTGCCCCACAGAACAAATGGATAGTGGAGAGTCTGCACCCTCCCCCGCTTAAGCCTTCTGAAAAGCAGTCAGCTGCCCACGCTGTCGAAGCCAAGAGCTACAGAACACACATTATGTGTGTCGGGGGCCTGACTCTGCCATCTGGCCTGGTCCTCCAGAACCCCGGCTGCAGAGCTGGCTGGTGTCACTGACAGTTTTAAGGGTCTATTTATTTTGGTGTTGATTAGCAAAGAGTGTAGATCTCTGGTTAAACCCACAAAGGGATGCTGTTTGTAGAAAGAATAAACAAGGCAAGAACTGAATCGGTGCCTTCCTCTGTTTAAATTATAAATCCAACCCAAAGCCCGAAAGGCAAAGCTAGGAAAACAGGGAGGAAAAAAAATTTTTAGTAAAGTGATAGGACTAAAGAAACACAAACAAAGAGAGTTACCAGACAGTGACAGCTTATGTTCAGGGTGATTCTTGAAATAACAAACCCCAAAAATCAATTCGCAAGAAAACCCCATAAGTCAGTGGGTCCCACTCCACTCGGCCCCAAACTTATTTCTTTATTTCCGCATTTCCAATTATGCGGGAAGTAAGATATGTAAAACATGGAATTGTTTCTTTAAAATACTTTCAATGTTTGCCAAATATGGCTTCCAGATGCCCCTTGCCTTCTGGGAAAATGCTTCTTGGCTCTGGCCAGGCTTAAGAAAGATACAGTCTTCAGCAAAACAAAAGACCCATCAAAACAAGTCATCTTCGGGGCTCCCTGCATTAAAGCCCCCGTGTGTTTTAGGAGGGGGCTGTCTTAGTTGTCACTGTGGAGCTAATGCATCCTCTGTCCCTCCCTTATCAAAGCACAGGAACAGAAGCTAACAAATGCTTCTCTTCAGAGGTACCCATGGTACCCCGACTGTAGGCTCTTATTTCTGACTCCTTGGATGCCATTGGCAGACGGCCCCACGAACACTCCCAGTCTGTGACCTACCTCTCTCCCCAGTCACCCTGCCCACTTCTAGATCTTCACTCCTCTTTGCTCCACTTCTCGTCATAGAGCCCAGGGATAGACGACCAGGGACAGGAGTCCACGGTCCCCAGGAGAGGCAAACAGGTGGAGGGTTGATAAAGGATGGGCAGGCAGGCGCTGAGGACGCTAAAGAAAAGAAGCAGGGAGGTAAGAGCATCCTCGGGCAGAACCCATTCCTCTTTCTGTGCCAGTAGGCAATGCCCTATTCTGCCTGGAGCCATGGGTCTCAGCTGCTCACATTCTTAAAGCAAACTTGAAGCCGAAGTCAACAATTACTGACAATGCTGCTGACAGTCCCCTTCCTATATTTCCTGTCCAAGGTTCTATGTTAGGCGTGAGTGAAAAGCCCTGAAACGTCCTGTCCATTTATCAATGTGATTAAGAAAAATGTGACTTGGGTCCCTTAAGAATGAAACCTTGGAGTCATCTTTCATTGCTTCTATTCCCTGCGAAGGTTACAGAGTCTGGTGGAGCGGCCTCCTCCGTTCCCAAGGTGAGAATGTTCCCAGTTGAGGATCAAAGTTACTTTCCTTACTTTTTTCCTAGAAGGAAACGTTCCCACTAAGACCTACTGCTATTTTACCCTTTAATCTTTTTTGTTTCTTAAAAAGAACGCGGGGGCCCTAGAAATGGCATATCACCACACGCGGTGAAGACAGTGAGCTTGAACTCTCTCAGGAAATTCTCAGCTGTTAAAGTATTTAGCACATTCATTCATTTAGCTGTTCAGCACTGAGTGCTTCTCCAGGCCAGGGACAAGAAAGGCCGTCTACTGGACAAGTCAGACGTGAGAACAAACAACCATACTTACAATATGTACTAAGAATACAGAGCTATAATGAATATTAGGATTGATTAAGGTTAATTTGTAAGAATATAGAAATTTAGTATTTTCAAGTCTTCTTTTGAACTAAAAGCACTATACAAATTCTACTAAAAGCTGACGGATTTTTATTTATCTGACCACTCTGACAAACATCTTTATTACATACTTTTATTGGAATATATCTGACATATAACGTGGTGTAAATTTAAGGTGTACCACATTTACACATTCTGACATCATTGCCCTGTAGCAATATTTAGCTCATCTATCATGTTACATAATTATCCTTTCTTTTTAGTGGTTGGAATCATTTAGTTCTAGTTTCTTAGCAAACGTGATGATTGTAGTACAGTATTCTTGTCTGTAGTTGTTGACTATACTGTACATTAGATCTCTAGGTTTTATTTACTGCTTATTTCACATCTGTACCCTTAAACAACATCTGGCCTTTCCTCCCTCCCCGTGAAGGACTTTTAAATTAATACTTCAATCCTGAAATTTCAAACAAGGGGAAAGTGAACATAAAACCTATTTCATTATAGGCACAACATGCCTCCAAATGATACCAAGAGAGTAATAAACAGGGGCTCTGTACAGGAAGGAGGACTGAGGGCCAAGATGAAAAGATTTTTTTTTTAACGCATACCTCTATTTAAATCTCTTAAACGTAAAACTTTGAAAATATTTCCTAAAGACAATTTCAAAAATAAGCTTACTTAAAAAAAATAATAAATAAAGGTGGAGGGGGGTTAAAAAACTGAATTTTATTACATGAATAACATGTATCCAAGGAATGCCACATGGCAGTCATTGTGGTTTCTTAATGTGTATTTACTCAGAACACTGTTAGATGAGAAACGTTCTTAGAGTAGCCTTCAATGTAACATTACTATGAAAACCCAAACAAGTAAGCTGAAGTTTAATATCTTATCATGAGCAGGCAGTATGAGGACAGGGAGACCCTGCCTTCACCTCTGAGCTCCCAGCGTGCTTTTCATACCCTTCCCTGCTCAGTTCCAGCCAGAGACCTTATCCCCGTTCTCAGAGCTCACTGCTGCCACTGGGTCTGCACTGGGCTGTCCCTCCCACGGGTCTAAATTCTCTTTCCCTGGATCTCTGCACTTGATCTTAGCCAAAAGTTGGCTGACTCTTCATTCAGGCCTCTGCCCCTATCTTCTTGGAGATAATTCCCTGAGCCACTTAGCACTTTACCTACTTTATTTTCTTCTCTACATTTATCGCCAGGCCCTTTAAATCCACTTAGCTAACTCATTTGTTTATGTGTTTACTTCATCCCCCTCACCCCCTCTAGGTCTCTCCTTCCCCTCAGACTGCAAGCAACAGGAGATCCCCAGAGTACAGCACAATGCCCGGCAATAAAGAGCTGCTCAATAAATATTTGTTGAATGAAAGAATGAATGAATGCATTATACTTAGTGGTGACAGACTGAAAATCTTTCCTCCAAGATCAGAATAAGAAAAGGATGTCTACTCCTGCCACTTCTAATGAAGAGTGTACTGTAGGTTCTAGTTAGGGCAATTAGGTAATAAGCATCCAGAATGGAAAGCATCCAGATTGGAAAGGAAAAAACAAAACTATTTCTATTTGCAGATGACAGGGTCTTGTATATAGGAAATCCTAAAGCTATCTCTCTCTCTCTCTCACACACACACACACACACACACACACACACACTTTCAGAACTAGTAAGTTCAGCAAGGTTGCAGGATACAGATCAAATGTCAGGTACATTTCCATACACTAGCAATGAACAACTGAAAATGAAATTAAAAAAACAATTCCATTTATGACAATATCCAAAAGAGTAAAAACTTAGAACTAAACATAACCAAAGAATTGTAAGACTTGCATGCTGAAAACAACAAAACATTATTGGCAAGAAAGTAAAGAAGACCTAAATAAGTAGAAACATATCCCTTGCTCATAAATTAGAAGACTTACATTGTTAAGGTGGTAATATTCCCCCAAATGGATTTATAGATCAATGCAGTCCCTATCAAAATTTCACTGCATTTTTTACAGAAATGGACAAGGTGATCCAA
Source organism: Mustela nigripes (assembly GCF_022355385.1). NCBI lineage: Eukaryota > Metazoa > Chordata > Mammalia > Carnivora > Mustelidae > Mustela > Mustela nigripes. The sequence goes on from NC_081568.1 coordinate 103,655,742, forward strand.
AAATTCATATGGAAAAGAGAGGGGCCCAGAAGAGCCAAGTCAATCTTGAAAAAGAACAAAATTGGAGGACTCAGATTTTCTGATTCTGAGACCTACTACAAAGCTAGAGTAATCAGGATGGTGTCGTGGTGCCATAAGAATGAACATATAGATTGAGATAATAAAACTGTTAAGTCCAGAAATAAACCCACAGACCTATGGTCAACTGATTTGTGACAAGAGTGGGAAAAGCATTCAGTAGGGAAACAATTATCTTTTTAACATATGTCGCTGGGACAACTGGGCATCCACATGTATCCACATACCTCAAAAAAATACAAAAATTAACTAAAAACGCTTCAGAGACCTAAATGTAAGAGCTGAAACTACAAAACTTTTAGAAGAAAACATAGAGGTAAATCTTCATCATTTTAGTGGTTTCTTAGATATGCCACCAAGACCACAAACAGCCAAAGAAATTAAGTTGAACTATATCAAAATTTAAAACTGTTATACATAAAAGGACACGATCAAGAAAGTAAAAGAAAACCCACAGAGAAAATGTTTGCAAACCATGTATATGAAAAGAGTTTAATATCCAGAATACACAAAGAACTCCTACAACTTAACAATAAAAAGACAACCCAATTTAAAAATGACAAACAGATTTTCTCCCAAGAAATATACAAATGACAAATAAGACAAGAAAAGATGCTCAAGGCCATTAGGGAAATCCAAATCAAAGGCACAGGGAGATACCATTCCACAGCCACCACCATAACTAGAAAGCTATGATCAAAAAGATAGGAATGAGGGCTGGCAAAGATACGGAAAACCCGGAACCCACATACATTATTGTGGTGTGAATGGTGTACCTCCTTTGCAAACAGTTTGGCAGCTCCTCAAAAAATTAAACAGAGAGCTGCCATATGATCTAGCGCTCCACTCCTAGGTATATTCCATGGGAGGTGACCAAAAAAGAAATATGTTCACACAAAAACTTGTGCATGGACATTCGTAACAGCATTATTCACAACAGCCAAAAGACAATGTCCATCAACGTATAGATGGGTAAATAAAATGTTGGCATATCCATACAATAGAATATTATGTGGCCATAAAAAGGAATGGTACATGTCTTAATATGGATGAAAAGAGATCCACCTTATGATTCCATTTATATGAGGTCCAAAATAGGCATATCTATAAAGGCAGAAAGTGGATTAGTGATTACTGGAGGCTGGGGGAAGCGGGGAATGGGGGGTTGACTGCTAGCAGTTACGGGGTTTCTTTTTTGGAGTAATGGCAAGTTTTAGAATTAGTCAATGTTGATGACAGCACAACCTTGCAGATATGTGAAAAACTGATAGATTAGACACTTAAAATGGTGCATTTGATGGTATGTGAAATACAACTTAAAAAAAAAAAGTCGAGTATAAGAGGGGTGCCTGGCTGGCTCAGTCAGGGGAGCATATGACTCTTGACCTTAGGGTTGTGAGTTTGAACTCCATGCTGAGTATAGAGATTGCTTAAAAATATAATCTTTTTTAAAAATAGAGTAAAGGAAAATGGGCAATATCTTATGTTGCAGGTGGGAATGCCAATTCATAAAACCTATTGAAGAACAATTTTTTAGGATTTCTCAAAATTACAAATGCATCTACCCTTAAACCCAGAAAAAGTCCTTTTCTAACCTTTCTAAGAATTTATCCTACCGATATATTTAACCATGTATAAAAAGATATATAGTGAAGGCACTGACTTCAGCTTGGACATATCAAAAGACTGGAAACAATCTACACCTCCATCATGATGTGACTGGTTAAGCAAATTATAATATATCCATTTAACAAAACAGTATGCAGATCCATGTAACAAAACACTATACAGTCGTAAAAATCGAGACTGCTCTTTTATAACAACGTGGAATTATTTCAAATGTAAAATAAAACAAACACGTGAAGAGTGTGCTACCATCCACATAAAAAGAAAGGGAATGTTCACATATGTATTTGCTTGTATATACATAAAATACCTTTCGAAAGATATACACATACAATTCAGATAACACTGTTTGCCTCCAAAGATGGGGAACAGGATGCCTAAGGAACAAATCAGTGTGTGTATGTGCACATGCGTGTGCATAGGTGACGATTTCCAGTAATCTTTGAGTTTTCAAACCACTGTACTTTCTACTCAAAAAGATGAACAAAATATACATTTAAAGTATTTTTAAAATAAGTAATGAAGGAGTCATTAGGTTGTAGAGAGACCTGAATTCTAGTCCTGAATTTATCAATAACCATTTACTTCCTCTTCTGATCAGTCTCCCTCTTCCTCATTCCATCAAACTCTATGCATTTTTCACCAAAGTATGCAGGTTTAAAAAGGTTCATACATGAGGATTCTGAACTATTATATGTCTCAGTATAAAAGGCTGGGTTCAAGTTCCTATAGAAGCAAGTTCCAGCAGAACAAGCAGCACAACCTTGCAAGGCGCTTAGCTCTGAGCAGGAGTAATCTCTCTTCCCGCCAGTAGATGGGGTCAGTAGCTATGATCAGGTTCATTTGCCAAATTGGAAACCTGCTCTAAGGGACACAAGGACTTAGCCTCGAAGAACTGTTGAGCTAGAACGAGCCTGAGAGTTCAGCCCAGCTCCCGTATTTTACAGATGTGGAAAATGATGTCCACCTGGTCAGAGTGTGAAGACTGACATGGTGAATACTGGAATCCACATCTCATTATTCCCACCCAGTCCTCTTCATTAAATACTTTAATAAGCCAAAAGACTAAAACTCAGAATTTGGGAAAACTCAGTTCAATCAGGCTAGGCTTAGTTACCACTTTACACTTTTCTAAAGTTACAAGAAGGGGTGCCTGAGTGGCTCAGTTGTTAAGTATCTGCCTTCTGCTCAGGTCATGACTCTGGGGTCCTGGAACTGAGCCCCACATCAGGCTCCCTGCTTGGTGGGGAGCCTGCATCTCCCTCTCCCACTCTCCTGCCTGTGTTCCCTGTCTTGTTGTATTTCTCGCTGTCAAATAAATAAATAAAATATTTTAAAAAATAAAAAATAAAGTTACATGACTATGGAAGGATTGGTCTTTAAATATTCTATTAAAAGATGGTTAAGTTCACAGAACTATTACATAATTCTTTCAAGTACCTAATTTTGAAATAGTCAACAAATTTCCTCATTTTAGTGTCTAAATTTTGGCACAACCTGTGACTCATTCAGAAATAAAACCTCTCCCCCTATTTTCATTTTCCATTTAACATAGGTAACTCCTAACTTGAAACATGATGGATTAATTTTTTGTTGTTGAGATGTTTGGAAATGACCTAAACACCCCCAAATAATGGATTATTTAGTAAATCTGAAGCAGCTCTTGTGATATTTTTAATAATTCTGAGTGGGCAACACAGTGTGGTGGTTACAGAGCCACACGGCCTGGCTATGTCCTGGTCTACCACTTATTAGCCCTGTGACCTTGGGCAAACTTCTTGCCCTCTTCCAGCCTTGGTTTCCTTGTTATCAAATAGGGATAAAAGTAGTACCTATCTCATTGGGTTGCTGAGAAAAGTCAGTGAACTGAAGTGTAAAATGCTCAGAATGGTATCAGTCTATAGTGTCTGAGGACAATGAAGCCCCTTAGTTCTACCTGAAATGTTGGGTCCTTTAAAAAAGAATGCTTGCTTGCTAGCCTGAGGTAATTTGTAATTGGGTCTTCTGAACTCAGAATAAAACAGGGGGAAAAAGTCAAGTAAAATGTTCGGGGAGGCTAGCTTGCTACACTGAGCGGTCTCGGAGCTGTTTCAGAATACTTGGCTTCTATCCTTTCTTGGCTCCTTAACTACAGGATACTCTATGCTCATTTCTTCTCCAAGATGGAATGGTGGTGACTGGTGGAGAAGGACGTTAGGGGACAAAAGCAGCCAATTATAAGAACAAGTTTTATAAAGTCTGGTACTTCCCTGTTCTAGTCTGTAAGAAGGGAGGAAGTTAGAGAAATGAAAGGCTCTCCCATTCTTCTACAATTTGAGTTCAGTTCTCTTATTTCAGGGCATTGCAGAACTATTTGGAGTACACCCTGCTATTCTCTCCTTTCTTCTTTACTCAAATGCTCCTTTACTCCTACTAAGTGTCCAGGGTGAGATCTGCCTTTGAGCAGGGATTTCTGATTATACCTTGCAGTCAAGGCTAGACCTGGGGAAAGTACTTAGGTCTGCTGGTGAAGCCAGTCATCCTTTACCTCCATGGAAACCTGGGCAAGAGCTACTTCTCAGAGTCGTAGTAAAACTCTATCTTTTCTGTTTCTACAAGTCTTCAGATCAGTGTGGAAATTTTATCACAAATAAACCCTCCCTTCTCTTGATTTCTGGACAATGAGGCTAAGATTGATCGAGCGGCTACATGAACACAGATTGAGGAGGGCAAGGTTCAAGCATATCCTGTGACTTGCAGAGTAAGGGCTCAAAATATAATTGTTGAATAAACAATACGTGTATAAGAAGGTATGCTTGTGTTCTCAAACAGTCTCCTTTCATTGTATTTAATATAATAGCCATAATCACATCAGGGTCTTAAAATCATCAATCATACTCAGATTAAGCAAAAAGTACACAATTTTATAGGCCTGAGATGACTACTGGATACAGGAGGGGAACAAGACCCAATTTTACCATTTTCTAGCTATGTGATTCCTAACTTGTAATCAAACCTCTACAAGTTCATTTCCTCATCTATAAAAGGGGATTAAAAGTTACAACTACCTCATGGGCTATTTCAAGAATTCACTTTAAAAACAGTAAAGCACTGTGCAAATGTTCTCAATCTTCTTATTCATCTAACATATGTGCACGCTCTCTGTAAGTACATGTATCTCTGTTAACTAAAGAGACGTTTTTATTTTTATTTTTTTTAAAGATTTATTTATTTATTTATTTGACAGACAGAGATCACAAGTAGGCAGAGAAACAGGCAGAGAGAGAGGAAGGAGGAAGCAGACTCCCCATTGAGCAGAGAGCCCGATGTGGGGGGCTCGATCCCAGGACCCTGGGATCACAACCTGAGCCGAAGGCAGAGGCTTCAACCCACTGAGCCACCCAGGCGCCCCTAAAGAGATGTTTTTAAAGAAAAGCTTTTAGAGATAACGTGAGCTTTCACTTCTCATCTGTCCTATTGGCTAGTATCAAAAGAACAAGAAATAATAAGTGTTGGTGAGGATGTGGAGAAAAGGGAGCCCTCCTGCCCTGTTGATAGAAATATAAGTTGTACAGCCACTAGGGAAAACAGTACAGACATTCCTCAAAAAATTAAAAATAGAGCTATCGCATGACCTAGCAGTACCACTTCTGCATAGTTATCAGAAGAAAGGGGCAAACCAATCTGAGGAGATCTATACATCCCTATGTTCTCTGCAGAGCTTTTTTTTTTTTTTTACGATTTTTTTTTTCATTCGACACAGAGAGAGAGATAGCAAAACACGGAATACAAGCAGGGGGAGTGGGAGAGGGAGAAGCAGGCTTCCCGCTGAGCAGAAGCGCAATGCAACCCTCGATCCTAGGACCGTGGGATCATGGCCTGAATCAAAGGCAGATGCTCAAGGACTGAGCAACCCAGGCGCCCCTGCAGTACTCTTTATAATAGCCAAGACATGAAAGCAACCTAAGTGCCCATCCACAGATAAAAGATAAATTAGATATAATATACAGTAATACAAATTATATATAAATATATAAATGCAATATTATTCAGCCATAAAAAAGAATAAAACCCTACCATTGTCACAACACGGATGGAACCCAGAGTGTATAATGCAAAGTGAAGTCCGAGAAAGACAAATACCATATGATTTCACTTGTGTGTGGAATCTAAAAACCAAAGCAATGAACAAACAAAACAAGATTTTAGACACAGGCAACAGTTGGCTTCCAGAAGAGAGAGGGGTTGGGGGGCAGGTGAAAAGGGTGAAGAGGATTCAGAGGTACAAACTTCTAAATAAAAAAAAATAATAAGTCATGAAGATATAATATACAGCACTGGGAATATAGCCAATAATATTGTCCTAATTTTGTATGGTGATAATGACAGCTAGACTTAGTGTGGGGATCACTTCATAAAGTATAAAAATAGAAAATCACTATGATGCACACCAGAAGCCGACAGGATATTCTACACCAAATATACTTGAACCATAAGTAGGTAAGAAAGGTGCTCAGAAGCATCCAACGCAAGGTTAAATCAAAATCTCAGCAGCCCGGGGCGCCTGGGTGGCTCAGTGGGTTAAGCCGCTGCCTTCGGCTCAGGTCATGATCTCAGGGTCCTGGGATCGAGTCCCGCATCTGGCTCTCTGCTCAGCAGGAAGCCCGCTTCCTCCTCCTCTCTCTCTCTGCCTGTCTCTCTGCCTACCTGTGATCTCTCTCTGTCAAATAAATAAATAAAATCTTTAAAAAAAAAAAAAAATCTCAGCAGCCCAAGAAAAATCAGCCTCCTTAGGTGCACTGTGCCGAGGACTGGAAAAATGAATCTTTGGTTGGACAGCCCTAACCTAGGACCGCTGGGTTCGCAGGAGAGCAGAGTTCCACCCTCGGTGGGCATTCTCCCCCCCCCCTTTTTCTTAATTGATTTTATTTATTTATTTGACAGAGATCACAAGTAGGCAGAGAGGCAGGCAGAGAGAGAGAGGAAGGAAGCCGACTCCCTGCTGAGCAGAGAGCCGATGCGGGGCTAGATCTGGGATCATGACCTGAGCTGAAGGCTGAGGCTTTAACCCGCTAAACCACCCAGGCGCCCCCACTCTTCTCCCTTTATTCGATTCCCCCTCCCTCCGCTCCACTCCGGGTGCCGAGCCCCCTCCCTGTCCTCGGTGCGTAATCTAGACTCTCCGCAGAGGCCGCTCAGACCCTTCGGCCTACAACTTGCAGGCCCAGCAACTACCACTCCTCCTCGAAACCCTTTCACCCCGACCTTTAGAAAACGAAAGACAGAAAAAGCGCCGGAGGAGGTGGGGCTCGGGGGACTGCGGTCGCCTCCGGGCGAACATGCGCAGAGGCCGCGGCGGCCTGCGGGCCGGGGTGGGGCGGGGGGGAGCGGGGACCGCGCGGCCAGGGAAGGGGAGCAGCCGCCTGGGCTGACCCAGCTCGGGGAGCTGACCGCGCTAGCCGGCGCCCGCCCCGGCCTCCCGGCCCCACCTCCCAGAGGCTCGCGGGCCGCCGGGTCGAGCTGCGGCCGCGGGAGGGGCGGAGCGCGGCGCCGGCGGCGGGCTGGCGGGCCGCCGGGGGCGCTGCGTACCTGGTAGCGACCCGTGAGCAGCTGGCTCCGCGAAGGCGTGCACAGCGGCTGCGTGTAGTAGTTGTCCAGGAGCACCCCGCCGGCCGCCAGCGCGTCCAGGTGCGGCGTGCGGATGTTGGAGCCGTGGAAGCCCACGTCGTTCCAGCCCAGGTCGTCCGCCAGCACGAAGACGAGGTGCGGCGGCCGGCCGGCCCCGGCGCCTGCGCCCGGCGGGGCCGCCAGCTGGAGCAGCCACAGCAGCAACGGGAGGACGCCGGGGAAGAGCGGCCGCCGCGGGCTGGGGCCTCGGGGCAGGCTCGCCGCGCCGCGCCGGCCCATTCTTTGCCGCGTACGGTCCCCGCGCCTGTGGCTCCGGCAGCCCCCGGCGCCGCTTGCAGAATCAGGAACTGGGCGGCCGGGCCTGCCCCGCCCCCGCACGGGATCTCACCCCCGGCGGGCGGCGGGCTGTAGAGGCCTGGCCCCGGGGCCCCCGCCGCCTCTGACCGGGGCCCGGGCGCGTGTGGCGGGGGAGGAGCCAGTGGAGAAGCGCCCGGGGGCTCCCGCTCCCAGGCTCGGTGGAAGCTCGGCTGATGCTTATGAGAGCCAAGATTTCTTCTCTTTCCGGAGACGAACTTTGCAATGTAGCATCCTCAGAGGAGCAGATGTAGCCTTTTTAGTAACTCTTCTCCATTTACAAAGCATTTTCTTTAAATTTCGCCAACAAACTCGGCAGCTAGGAACTAGCTGTACCCTATCCCCCCCCCCCCCCCCCCCCCCCGCACCCCGGAGCCTAACTCAAACTCAAACTCACATCCTGAGCCGGGATATTTTAAAGGTCGTGGAGGAATCATTTCTGGCCAAAGAATTCATAGACTTGTGCAAGTGGGAGGTCGTTGGGGAGGCAGAACGCTAGGTGATGTTTGAGATGCATTTATGAATAGCATACGACCGTGAAGCCACTTCCTCCTCACTACCCAAAAGAGGGCCCAGTACACACGCCGATGGCCCAGTGCCCTTTTGAAGGTGCAGTTTCACTTAGACTGCCCTGAGGATTGGGGCGGGGGTGGGGGGAGGCTGTTGTGTGACCATTGAGTGGCTCATTAGAATGTTCAGGTATGAGCCTCTTCATGGCTGACTCCTCGACATTCAAGTAGTGAGCCAAAGAAGTATAGTATGTAATTTGCCTGAAATCATCTGAGGATGGAAGGGAAAGTCTCTTAACCGCATGCTCATTGAAGTGGCAAGTTAGCCTTATGACCAGTACATTCCCACCACCATCCAAAACTGTCTGCCTCTTCTGTGTCTTGAGATAGACTATAACTATTTACACTTATGGGAGCTGGTGGGTTAGGCACTCTATCCTTTCAGGTTATCTGAGTCTGATGCCATGGGAATTATTTCACAGCTTTATAAGTTGTGGGTAACTGGTACCGAGGGAAACTAATTCTTTTTTTTTTTAACATGTTTTCTTTAAATTTAATTAATTAACATATAATGTACTATTGGTTTCAGAGGTACAGGCCTGTGATTCATCAGTCTTATATATAATACCCAGTGCTTATTACATCACATTTCTTCCTTAATGTCCACCCAGTTACCCCATCCCTCCCTACTGCCCCCCCCCCCACCAGCAACCCTCAACTTGTTTCCTATGGTTGAGTCTCTTACGGTCTGTCTCCCTCTCTGGTTTTGTCTTATTTTTTCCTCTCTTCCCTTATGATCTTCTGTTTTGTTGCCCAAATTTCTCACATCAGGGAGATCATATGATAATTGTCTTTCTCTGATTGACTTACTTCACTTAGCATAATACCTTCTAGTTCCATCTACCTCATTGCAAATGGCAAAATTTCATATTTTTGATGGCTGCATAATATTCCTATGTGTGTATCTGTACCCCATCTTCTTTATCCATTCATCTGTCGATGGACATCTGGGCTCTTTCCATAGTTTGGCTATTGTGGACTTTGCTGCTATAAACATTGGGGTACCCGTGCCCCTTACATTTGTATCCTTGGGGTAAGCACCCAGTAGTGCAATATCTGGGTCATAGGGTAGCTCTATTTTCAACTTTTTGAGGAACCTCCATACTGTTTTCCAGAGTGGCTGCACCAGCTTGCATTCCCACCAATAGTACAGGAGGGTTCCCTTTTCTCCACATCCTTGCCAAAATCCTGTTGTTTCTTGATTTGTTAATTTTAGCCATTCTGACTGGTTTGAGGTGGTATCTTGTAGTTTTGACTTGTATTTCCCTGATGATGAGTGATGTTGAGCACTTTTTCATGTGTCTGCCTGCCATTTGGATATCTTTTTTGTAGAAATGTCTGTTCATGCCTTCTGGCCATTTCTTGATTGGATTCTTTGTTCTTTGGGTGTTGAGTTTAAGAAGTTCTTTGTAGATTTTGGATACTAGCCCTTTATCTTATATGTCATTTGCATATATCTTCTCCTATTCTGTCAATTGTGTTTTAGCTTTGTCAACTGTAGAAACTAATTCTTGTTTATACATACGCATCTGAATTCTCTCCAGTGGAGTGACAATCCCCAAGGCCAAGGAAACAAGTTTTGCCTTCACTTGCACATTTGTTTTAATATTCATGGTTTGATTCTTGGGTTGTCCTTTGAACTAGTTTTAACACCTTACCAGCTACCTCATTAACTGAATCAAATAAAATCTTTAACACATATTTGTTTTTATATTTGTACAAGGGTCATTTTATCTTTTTTAAAAAAATTATCCTTTAACATATAGAGTATTTTCCTTGTACATATAATTACTTTTCTTTTCATAAAGTGGATTAGTTAATGACATATCCAAGTTTAATCTCTAGTGGAATCAGTGGAATTTAGCAGGAAAAAAATGTAAAGTTAGCATTACTCTCAAAAGAATAATTTTGAAGAGCTGTTTGATTCTAATTAAGGCTTGAAAATTTCATTTGAAGACACCGTAAGAGAATGGATAAGGAAGATGTGGTCCACATATACTATGGGGTATTATGCCTCCATCAGAAAGGATGAATACCCAACTTTTGTATCAACATGGACAGGACTGGAAGAGATTATGCCGAGTGAAATAAGTCAAGCAGAGAGAATAAATTATCATATGGTTTCACTTATTTGTGGAGCATAACAAATAACATGGAGGACAAGGGGAGATGGAGAGGAGAAGGGAGTTGAGGGAAATTGGAAGGGGAGGTGAACCATGAGAGACTATGGACTCTGAAAAACAATCTGAGGGTTTTGAAGGGGTGGGGGGTGGGCGGTTGGGGGAGCCAGGTGGTGGGTATTAAGGAGGACACGTATTGCATGGAGCACTGGGTGTGGTGCAAAAACAGTGAATACTGTTAGGCTGAAAAGAAATTTAAAAAAAAAAAATAGAGTTCAAAGCAGAAAAATAAATAAATAAATAAATAAAGACATCATAAGAGATAATAAAAGCTTGAGAATTTTCTACTATGCCATTGCATGTCCTTTCTCTCCGTAACTGTTTCTCTCTACCCTTCCTGATAGAAATCAAATTGCCCAAACATGGCTGTTGATCTGCAGAAACAGTTCCTTCTTTGACCACCTCCTCCAAAACTAGCTATACTTACACTGAGACTTCCCATATTCTGCATTTTCAAACAAAAACCTATGCTAATTGTGCTCTGGAAATGTGCAAATGAATTAATTTAAAAGTTAATTTTATTTTTATGTCTCGAACACATGATATGCGGTACAGGCTAGTTATTATGAAGTCTCTCAGTTAGACTTTGATATTTCCTGAAGACTAGACTCAGGTAATGGGTTTGTGCAGAAGTATCATAAAAGTGATAGATCTACTTGAGGCTTCATATTAAGAAGGACATGATTTTGATTTATTATATGATCATTTTGTTAAAGCAGCCATTTCTTCACTATAAAGTTACTATTTTCCCCTTGTAACCAATCATATTTTATGGGGAGATAATTTGAAAATACGTTTATATTCTATTTTTCTAACACTTTTTAGCACTCACTGATGCTTCTTGCTTTGATCTATTATTACTAGATGGTTGCTGAATGGTGATTTTCTAATTCTATCACTCCTTCTATATTAATTAGTTGTCAAGTAGGAAAGAAGTTTGCCTTCTCTCCCATTAATTTGTTCACTTAAATTACTCTAAACTCATGGATTCTTGTTTTAATCAATGTGCTTTACTATAATTATTTTGATCCTCAAATTTCATTTGACCAGTGGGAGCCCCTTCAGTCTGGCTCTCTGTACCCGTTTGGCATATCCTTTTTTAAACTTTGAGCATTCCCCTACTTTTTGATACAACAAGGTATTCTAGGTTCATCTTGTAATTTTCCTCCCCCAACCCTGGAATTAACCATTTCTACAAGGAACCCTCCCTGATTGCTTTTTTTTTTTTTTTAAGATTTTATTTATTTATTTATTTGACAGATAGAGATCACAAGTAGGCAGAGAGGCAGGAAGAGAGAGTCAGAGGAGGAAGCAGGCTCCCCGATGAGCAGAGAGCCCGTGATGCGGGGCTCGATCCCAGGACCCTGAGATCACGATATGAGCCGAAGGCAGAGGCCTTAACCCACTGAGCCACCCAAGTGCCCTCCCTGATTGCTTTTAATGGAGGATGGCATCTAGAAATCAATATCTGTGCTATAGGTGTGCTCGTTGCTACTGGGCTGTCATTACTTCCAGGATCTCTCATCAGACAAAGATAGGAACTAGATGTATACATTCACGCAGACATAAGTATGTATATATAGTATATTGATGCATACAAATAGGTACAAAACCATAAGTTCATAGTGAATATCTCCAATTCTACTTTCCCCCTTTCCATACTATATGGGTAGTACCAATTTTCATTGTTACCAGCCATTAAAATTTCATACTTTTTAATTTTTGCCAATCTGATATGAGAAATGGTATCTCAGGATAGTTTTTGGTTTTGCCTTTTTTTTTTTTTTTTTAAGATTTTATGTATTTATTTGGCAGAGAGATAGAAAGTGCACAGATAGGCAGAGAGGCAGGCAGAGAGAGAGGGGGGAAGGGAAGCAGGCTCTCTGCTGAGCAGGGAGCTCGATGTGGGGCTGGATCCCAGGACCATGGGATCATGACCTGAGCCAAAGGCAGCTGCCTAACCGACTGAGCCACCCAAGAGCTCCTGGTTTTCCATTTCTCTTGTGAGTAAGGTTAAACATCTTTTGAGATGTGGAAGGGCCATTTTTATATCATCTTTGTGAATTGTGTCATACCAGTTGAAAATGACTGGTTTGAGTCTCTTCCCCCTCATTAAAAGTTCTTTATGGACTAGAGAAGTTATCTCTTTAACTGTGATATGTATCAGAAGTATTTTCTCCCAGTTTGTAAACTGTCAAATATTTTGTTATGGTGTTTTTTGATAAGCAAAGGTGATTTTTTTAACGTGCTCAAATCTATCAATTTTTTTCTTGCATCTGGATTTTTTGAGTCATGATTTGACTTTCCTTATGCCAAATTTAAAGTAAAATTCACCCACACTTTCTTCTAGTATGACTTCAGTTTTCATATTTAGGTCCTTGACTCATTGGCATTTATTTTTGTGGATGCTGTGGGATTTGAATCCAATTTTACCTTTTTCCAAATGGTTACCCAGTTCCTAACACCATTTGTAAAGAAAATAAAGAGGTCTACGCCCCACTGTTATGAGATACCATATTTATCATATGCTTAATTTTCTCATATACTTGAGTCTATTCTGGGGCTTTCAGTTCTATTCCACTGGCATGTCTATTGACTCAGGCACTGTAACTATTTCAGTTACAGAGGCTTTATAATATGTTTTAATGTATGATAGGAATAATGACCCCTCATAATTTAATATTTAGTGCTTTCCTGGTTATTCCTGCATGCTTATTTTGTCATATGAATTTTAACATCAACATGTCCAGTTCCATAAAAAAAAAAAAAAAAATTTGTTGGTGGGCTGCCTGGGTGGATCAGTCAGTTAAGTGTCTGCGTTCATGATCTCAGGGTCCTGGGACTGAATCCCACGTCAGGCTCCCTGCTCAGTGGGGAGCCTGCTTCTCCTTCTCCCTCTGCCTGCCACACCCCCTGCTTGTGCTCTCTCTCTCTTTCTCTCTGTGTGTCAAATAAATTAATAAAAATCCTGATTAAAAAAATGTTTTAAGGGGTGCCTGTGTGGCTTGGTGGTTTAAGCCTCTGCCTTCAGCTTGGGTCATGGTCTCGGGATCCTGGGATCGAGCCCCACATTGGGCTCTCTGCTCAGCGGGGAGCTTGCTTTCCTCTCTCTCTCTGCCTGCCTCTCTGCCTACCTGTGATCTCTCTCTCAAATAAATAAAATATTTTTTAAAAATGTTTTAAAAATTTTTGTTGGTATTTTTATTGGGCTTGCATTAAATGTATAAACTAATTTAGAGACAACTAAAGTCTTTGTAGTATTAAGTTGTCCTATCTAAAAACAAAGGTTATCTTCCATTTATTAAGTCTACTTTTGTGTCTTTAAGAAGTTTTAAAAATTTTCCTCAGATCAGTTTTGTGCTTGTCTTGTTAACTTTATTCCTAAATATTTTATCTTCTCTGTTGCTACTGGAAGGGGGCTTTCTTTATATCCTTTAACTGGTTATTATTTGTGGACATGAAGTTTACTGATTTCTGCATTATAATTTATATTTTGCCAAATACTGAATTATCTCACTCTTTGAGTTTGTTTAATTATTGATTTTTAAACGTTTTTCCCAGTACATAATCATATCGATAAAAACCATTTCAGTCAGTTAGGAGATGCAAATATTAGGACTGAAATAAAGTCAGCTCCCAACTCACTAGTGGGTATAAAAGTTAATTTGGGAGTAGGTAGAGTACTGGGAACGTGGGATATATTTTTTATATAGAAAGGATATTTTATAGGGATGCTTGAGTGGTTTAGTCAGTTAAGTATGGGCCTTTAGCTCAGGTCATGTTACTGGGGTGTTGGGATTGATCCCCACATCCAGCTCCCTGCTCAGTGGGGAAATCTGCTTCTCCCTCCCCTTCTCCCCCCTGCTCGTGCTCTTGTTCTGTCTCCCTCAAATTAATAAATTAAAAAATCTTTAAAAAAAGAAAGTATATCATACATAGCACTTGGTTTGCATCTAACCCATACAAAACCTATTTAACTCATAGTTAAAATCTCTTAACTCCTGAAGTCAAGAAGAAAAAGACCAACAATCCATTTTTAAATGGGCAAAATATTGGAACATAATAATAGTTTACAGGAAAGGAGATATAAGTTGTTATTAAATAAATGAATAGATGTTCAACCTCACCCAAGAGGAAAAATACAAATTGAACCTTCAATGATATACCACCGATACTAGTGATAACGCACTGCTTTTGGTATGGCATAAAGAAACAAACCATCTCACACATTAATTGCAGAGGTGAAATTTGGCATAATCTCTAAGGGAAACAATTTTGCTTATCTCTCAGAATGCACATAGGGGTGCCTGGGTGGCTCAGTGGGTTAAAGCCTCTGCCTTCGGCTCAGGCATGATCTCAGGGTCCTGGAATCGAGCCCCGCATCGGGCTCTCTGCTCAGCAGGGAGCCTGCTTCCCCCTCTCTCTCTGCCTGCCTCTCTGACTACTTGTGATCTCTGTCAAATAAATAAATAAAACCTTAAAAAAAAAAGAATGCACATACTCTTTAATCCAGCAATTCCCATTGTAGGAATTTATCCTTCAGATATATTCATTGGGAGAAACAGCATGTGCATGAAGATAATCATTTTAGTTTTAGTTTTATTAGAAAAAGGCAAATAATAGGGTCTGGCCAAATTAATTATGGAATACTAAGTAATCATTCAGAAGGATGATATGGAATAATCTCCAAAACATGGCATTACTTTTTAAAAGCTAGGCAAAAAACATTATGCTTGGTATACCTTAATTTGTTTAAAAATATATGTATGTATATATATATATATATATATATATATATTCATATATTTTCATGTTTTAAGAGAGAGACTCTAGTGCATTTATAGAGTATCTCAGGATACAGAAGGATACAGAAGAAATAATAATATTGATCGTCTCTGGGCAGATAGGTTGCAGACAAAAATAGGAGAGATACTGACTTTTCACCATATATCCTTTATGCATTGTAAATTTTTAACTTTATACATATATTATCTATTTCTAATAAAATTAATAATGGTAATACTGTTATTTACATTTAAACAAAAATTAAATTGCATTATGAGAATAGAGTGCTAAGACAAATATTCCCCAATGAACATGTTTGGAAAGCCCCAAGGCCATGCACTAAGATAATCACATTGATGCTCTTGCTGTGCCTCCTCATTTCTCCAGTTTGCAGACCCCCTGGTTCTTGGCACAGTGCTAACCAGCTAGAAGCTATGCTTAGAAGTTAGGATACCTGTGTTTCAATGCTTCTCCCAACCCATTTGGTTTTAGTGTCCTTGAATATGATAAATATTGCATACAAAGTCCAAAACACTATCTCTAAATGTTTAACCGTTGGGGTAGAGATAAGAATGACAAGAAGTCTTTCTTCAGATAGAGAACCTGAAATTCACTAACTAAATGTGGTAAATTATCGTTGGTGTTACTCATTGCCCCATTACCGCCCTGCATAGTGCAGAAGGAGATAGACTTGAACATCAGAAAGACTATCCCAACTTTGTTAATTTAGATGTCAGCTATTAAATTATTTTCACACACACACAAAAATTACTTTCACAATACATTTAATTTTGGAAACTGACCTAGGATGGATTTGTTTCTACCATATCTAACCGAGGTATAGAGTGTCTTCTGGAAAGTCTATGAGGTCATATACCAGACTTACAGGAGACCGTTCTTTTTTTTAAGATTGTATTTATTCATTCGACAGAGAAAGAGAGAGAGAGGGAGCACAAACAGGGGAGGGGCAGAGGGAGAGATAGAAGCAGGCTCCCCACTGACTAGGGAGCCAGATGTGGGGCTCAATCTCAGGACCCTGGGATCATGACCTGAGCCAAAGGCAGACGCTTAACCAACTGAGCCACCCAGGTGCCCCCAAATGATTGTTCTTAATGTTCTTTTACCTTCTTCTAGTCACCAATACTTAAATGCACAAGTTGTATTAACTATTACCAGTTCTATTATCACTGCATTAAGAATCATTAAGCACGTGGGAAGGTAACTATAAGAAGCATCTTGAGTTTATTGTTGGTTTTGTTTGGTGTGTTAATGCATGTGCATGTCTTGAGAGAAAAAGGGTCAGTTTTTAAAAATCTTTCTTTTAGCTCTAATATACTCCAGATTTCTGAAATTGATAGTCTAGATAAGAACAGTGATGGCCAACTCACAATGAAACTTCCTTGACCCCCTCTTCTTGTCCTCAAAACTGACTAGAGAGAGTAGAGAGTGGAAAACAGCACCATTCATTAAAAAAAAAAAAAAGATTTTGGCATAGCATTCTTTTGTGCATAAGTCAATGCACTAGGGGTGCTAGGCTGGCTCAGTCAGTAGAGCCTACAATTCTTGATCTCAGGATGTAGGTTTGAGCCCCATGTACAGAAATTACTTTATAGTAATTACATAGAAATTACTTTAAAATTTTTTAATCTTTTTAAAAAAAGTAAGATAGTGCACTGAGCATATATAGGTCAATGAATTCTCACAGAGTGAACACACCCATGTAATCACCACCAAGATCAAGAAACAGGATGTTGGTATTGCATTTTGTCTCATTTCTTCTTTCCTTTCCTTTACCTTTCACACAGTCCGAGCCTTAGTCTTTGCACAATATTTACTATATACAACTGAATTGCATTCACTTTTTCTGTACTGAACATTTTACACTGTATACCCATTTCTGAAGCAGTTCTAGACCAATACCTCGCAACCCCTTTGGCCAGGCCTGCACGAGCTATGATGGTGTTGTATGCCATTCATTGTCTATTGCTATGTGATCCATTTCATGATCTTCCTCTACTCTGTTCTGAATACAAGCTACATGTCGCAGACTCCCTTATCTGCTTGCTCCCACATAGGTTCAGCGAAAGGGGGCACTGGTGAGAGATTGGAATGTGGGAGGAAGAGAGAAGCCAGGGTGTGTCTTCCCTCCTTTAGGCTTTGGGTAGCATCGTCAACACCATGGTTCAGTCTCCTCTGTGGTTTCCAGTTCCTTCTGGCAGCCCCTTCCCAAATGGTCCTAGTGTTGGCTTGGCAGCCCCCATCCAGGCATTCCTTACTAGTTCTCCATGTTAAGTTCCCTCCTAGGAACTACCTGGCAAGTTGATCACATGGAGAGGCCACATGGAGGGAGACCAGCCCCAGCTGTTACAAGTCATCCTGTGGACCTGTCTGACAGGGGAGTGTAGAAGCCCTCTTGAATGACCAACCATTTTTTTTTTTTTTAAACCCGCCTCTTTTTATAGGACATAATTATTTTTGGGTAATAATCATGCGATAAAACAAATAATAACCAGAAAAGAAACACAAAGAATGAACACTTTATATTAAACTTTGCATCATGCCAGTAAAGGTAATAAGAAAAATAGAAATTAAGTAAATAGCATGGAAAAGGGACTAATGTTTTTAAGTTATATTATGTTTTTTTGAAAAAGGAAAGTATATCTACATATTGGCCTGTTGTAATAAAACAGTCTGTTGTCTGTAATAATAAAGTCACCTTTTCTGTTTTAAAGCTTTGCAGTGACTTCACTAAAATTAATCTTCTTCACATATTAATGTTAAATCAATAGTGTAGAGGATTTGTCCAGTTATTTTTGCACGTAGTTGACCGAAGAACATATTTTAAGCTTAATTTTCAAAAGTTAGTTTTTACATGAGCAACACATGTATAAAAAATTAGGAAAAAACTTTAACATAATAAATTTGGCAGAGATTCCTAGAAATCCTCTTTCACAACCAACTGTAGAAATTCCCGTATGGTCTTTGTTTCTTTGGGGACAAGTATAGTGGCTTTCAAATATCTCTGTAGTTGAAAATTTCCCACTAAAATATCTTCCTCAGAAAATGCGTCAGGGGCCCCTGGGTGGCTCAATTGGTCAAGTGTCTGCCTTCAGCTTCAGCTTCCATGGTCCTGGGATGGAGCCCATTTGTCACACTCCCTGCTGCTTGGTGGGGAGACTGCTTTCCCTCTCCCTCTACCCCTGCTCATGTTCTCTCTCTCTCTCTTTCAAATAAATAAAATGTTTTTTTTTTTAAATTTGTCATACAGGGGTGCCTGGGTGGCTCAGTGAGTTAAAGCCTCTGCCTTCGGCTCAGGTCACGATCTCAGGGTCCTGGGATCAAGCCCCACATCGGGCTCTCTGCTCGGCAGGGAGCTTGCTTCCTCCTCTCTCTCTCTCTCTCTCTCTCTCTCTGCCTGCCTCTCTGCCTATTTGTGATCTCTGTCAAATAAATAAATAAAATCTTAAAAAAAAAAAAGAAAGAAAGAAAGGCAAATTTACTTTAAAAAAACAAAAAGAACTTACTCTTGAAATGAATGCATACAGCTGAGTCTGTCAGTGGTTAAGTACTTACGGTATAACCAGAACTTCTCTAAAAATTTCTTAAAGATGTTTATTGACCTATTTGAGAGCAAGAAAGAGAGAGAGGGGGAGAACCAGTTGTGGGGGGGGCAGAGGGAGAAGCAGACTCCCTGCAGAGCAGGTAGTCCGACGTGGACTTGATCCCAGCACCCTGGGATCATGACCTGAGTCTAAGGCAGACGCTTAACTTACTGAGCCACCCAGGTGCCCAGGGCTTCTCTAAGTTAATTTCCATGTGGAACCCAATATTCAATAAGAGAAGCAATAAAGATGTGCTAATTTGAGGTAGATAGACGATCAAAACATCAACAATTGACAACAGAGGATTTAGACCAAAAAAGTGTTTTACAGGGAGGAGGATTTGACATAATGAAATAAAGAGAACTGAGATAATTAATGGCATCATTGAGCCTACCTCCAGACTTCTTACTATGTTATTTAATGAAATAAATAATTGCTTCAGCTGCTGTTAATAGGATGTTTTCTTATTTGCAGCCGAAAGCTTCCTGACTGCTACCCTCTGTTCCTTAGTAGGAGCTGCTCCGGGATGCTAAGAGTCTATGTTCACTGCCTCCAACGCTTTACCTCCTAGTCCTTTTTCAATACGGTCTACCTTCTTCCCTCACCAGTCCCCCAGAAAGAGCTCATGCCAGCAGCACCAATGACACTGTAGTCTAACCTCAGAGGCACTTATCAGCCTTTAATCTTACCTTTGGACGCAGTAGGCCTTCCTCTTCTCAAAATGTTTTCTCCCCTTGGCTTTCGTGACACCTCAGTTTGTAACGAAATACACACCTGTTTTTTCCCTTCAATGCTTGACCTCTCTGGTCTATAAATTCCACAAAGGCAGGGACCATGTCTGTTCACTGCTTTTCCAGTGCTTGGCCTGTTGGAAATACTCAATGAACACCTGTAGACTAACAAATATTTCAGTGAGGAAAGCAATCCCCCAGAGAACTTTGAATACAAGAAAGGCTTTAGCAGATGATCATGTAGTCTGTTCTTGGCTGGTGAAAGACCTTTTTTTTTTTTTTAACCACCTACTCCTGTGTTTCATAGCATGCGAATATTTCCAAAGTGTATACCTGGAGAAAATATAATTGTCATGTGTTTGCCTTTTACAATTCATAAAGTAGCTTCTATAAACTGAACTATTCTGGAGATTCATTAATGGCAACAAATAAGGTCTGATCATTTATACTTACATTTCATTTGTCAGTTCATTAGGAGAAGAGTTTGATTTGATTTTGGGCTCTTGGCTTTTATGAGACTTGGGCTAAAGGATGCTATTTGTACAGCTGAAACTTTCTTCCTCTCCCAGATGCTTTGTTTCCTTCTAATGCCAACCTTTTTGTGCAGTTCAAACATGCACAAAGTCCTCTCAGTAATATTCCAGAATCTGTTATTTAATGGGCCATATGGCATACTTAAATATGGGTTTCTCTGCCAGCTTCTCCATCAGTAGAAAAGGAGAAAAACATAGATTAACGGTGAACACCAGCAACCTAACAGCATCCATCCATGTTCTGGTGCTGTGCTGACTAGACAGTGGTTTTGCAGTTCTAAGAAGCTTTCCTAGCTCAAGGGAAGAAAGCACCCATCATTCACTATCACATTTTCGAGAACATTCTTTCCTAAGCCGTAGACACGGGCTTCTGCATATCAGTAAAAAGTACTTTCAAGCGTGCTGGTTGTTTGCTCTTCATGGCTGACCCTGATCCTGGGCCTGTTCCTGTGAGGCCTCTCTCGGGGCCTGGGCCACCCTCCAGCAGCTAACGGTTTTAGGGAGGCTCTTTTGGGTCGAGGTGTTGACTTAACAGCCAGCGGATAAGCCATTGGGAACTGAAAGCTTGAGAAACTGGTCTTTCTCTTGGGGCCTCTCCCCTTGTCAAGTGTTCTTGCTATACCAAAACTTCTCTTACACCTTTACTTCATCTTCTCAGCTTCAGCTTTCAGGGCTCATCAGTTTATTTTCCGATGTTTCACAATGTGACTTCCCATGGAAAGTCTGGCTATCTGGTCTCGTAGGTCGCTGGTCAGCCGATGCATTGGCTGAGGCCAAGCCTTGCAGCCAGGCCAGGTGCACCAGCTGGGAGGGCCCGGGATGCCAGGGTGACTTAACAGCACCAACCAACCATGAAAGGAGGAATGGGCACAACTTCTTAGGGAAATTAGGAAGCACATGTCTTTTACACTATGGGTAGGACTTCTTTAATATTCATCTAAATGTTCTAGGGTCTTTATTGATCTGTACTACTGCTATATTAACTGGAAGGCGTGAATGCAATGTTGTCCTTTCGTTATTGATTCCTGCACCAAAAAACTTGGAGTGTCTATGGTGCAGAAAAGGAATCCAGAGACGGTAAGTAGGTATCTTAATGGTTAAAGGACTACATAGAGGCAGAGAATAAGAAGTGGGATTTCCCAGGCAAAGGCTTTAAACAGCACCTAACACCAGAACTGAGATCATGGATATGGAGGGTTGTTTTTTTTAAAATTGGGTCTAACTAAAATTTAACATTAGTTTCAGGTGTACAAATAAATATTTGATATTCATATACACTATGAAATGATCCCACTAGTCTAGTTAACACCCATCACGATACAAAGTTACATTTTTTTCTTATGATGAGAACTCTTAAGATTTATTCTCTTAGCAACTTTGAAATATTCTGTACTATATTAACTATATTCACCATGATACATAGTATATCCCCAAAGCGTATTTATACCCAGAAGTTTGTACCTTCTGACCCCCTTCATCCATTCTGCCACCTACCAACAACCCTCCACTTTGGCAACTGCCAATTTGTGTTCTGTATCTGAGTTTTGTAATGTCTGTTCATTTTGTTTCTTAGATTCTGCACATATAAGTGAAATCATATGATATTTGTCTTTCTCTAATTTCACCTAGTAGAAGGCCCTCTAGTTCCACTCACATTATCACAAACGGCAAGATTTGTGAATTCGTGGTTTGTTTGTTTGTTTGTTTTCAGATAAATACCCAGAAATAGAATTGCTGGATCAAATGACAATTCTCTTTTTACTTCTTTGAAGAACTTTCATACTATTTTCCATAGTGACTGCACCAAGATAATATTCTTGACAATAGGAAATTATCAAGATTATTAAATTTTGTTACCAAGATTTCCCTCTTTTCTCATACAAAAAGCTATACTAATGAGAAATGAATGGCATATTGGAGTTCTAATATATGATTGCTTTGATCAAACATTTTAAAGGTATACTTGGCATCTTGGTAAAACTTATGAGAAATTTTAAAATTCTGTAGTTAGAATACATTTTATGTTTTACATTCAACTTTTATATCTAGGGAAGATTCCGTAAATGTTTAACAAATATTTATATAACAAATTATAAGTGATAAGTCACCTTTTACAAAAAAATTTTGATTTTTTCAGTCAACTAAATTCAATTCTGAAAAATTTATCAGAGAATTATTTCTAAATACATCCTTTTTCTTGCTGTACACAGTGCTAAGGGCAATCCTGTCAGCTCTTAAGCTCTTGTTTGACCTGCTTTGTCAAATGCTTTGTGAAAGGATATTCAGAAGGGTACATGTGATGTCAACTTTCATTAATTCTTTCCCAAAGAGAGGTGTTCAGTATTCAAACTGTGTTCTCCTGGCACAATCTATGTTTCAGCTTCATTTCAGAAGGTCTACAAGCACTGCTTCCTTTGGAAGACTGTTCTTTTTTGCAATTACTCTTCTAAAACAACCTTTGAAAGGACAATAATGATGTCCCATAATACTGTTTGCAGGGAACTCATTAAGAAAATAAGTATTTCTGAGAGTTGAATAAAAATGTATGTATCAATATTAAATTTTACTATTTTCATTGTAGATGTACAATAAAAAATTAAAACTATCCCTTGTTCAACCACTGTTTCCCAATGAAACAAATCCATCCAGAGTACCGCTTTTGCTTTTACGTAAAACAATTTGTTTTCAGGTACAAGAACCATAAGCATATATTCCCAAAATTATACAACATCCTCTAATTCAATTGTAAGAGTGATTGTATATTAGCGGACACTTAAATGTTTTGTTGAGTTTTACAAACAGCATAGGTTAATGAAAAAACACTCATTTCAAATGTTTTCATTTGAAAGAACAACATAAATCACTAATCCATTATTCTCTCTTGCTGAGGAAAAAATTGAGAAAGATTTTATTGAGATCATAAATCTAGATTTTGAAGATTTTGAAATGAATTCTTGGTTTCTTGTATTCCCCCAACAATCAGTTATGATGTTTGGCATAGTCATAGAGCTAACATAATTCAGTTGCCTGCCAAAGGTCTTTTTCAAATTTTGTCCTTTCCACCTTTCTTCTGAAGCCGGTTTCTGGTTGGTTCTGTCAATACCAAGGGTTCCTGTATGACACTTGCTGGGTAATTTTTGCCCAACAGTTCAACTTCCACCTGTTGTCCTACTTTACTTAGCTCTATAGGGACATAGGCAAATGCCAGACTCTTCTGGATGCTGTAACTGTAGCTTCCAGATGTCGTGTTGCCAACCACCTGAAAAACAAGACCCAGCAATCCTTACTTAGCACCTTGACCACAGCTTTGTGCTCCCTCCTCCAGATTAAACATTCAAAAATAGGTTCAACTAACAACCTAAAAGTCTTGAGGATTATTCTCTTTGGGGCTAACACGAGGAAGCAAACTTGACTTCTGAGAAGAGTAGGCTTGCAAATTGTGAAAAATAATTCTCAAAATACTTATCAACAGCCTCGAACTTCTCAGGTTTAAATCACACCTAGTTTTGTTTTTTTTTTTTTAAGATTTTATTTATTTATTTGACAGAGAGAGATCACAAGCAGGCAGAGAGGCAGACAGAGAGAGAGAGAGGAGGAAGCAAGCTCCCTGGTGAGCAGAGAGCCTGATGCGGGACTCCATCCCAGGACCCTGAGATCATGACCTGAGCCGAAGGCAGCGGCTTAACCCACTGAGCCACCCAGGTGCCCACACCTAGTTTTTTTTTTTAATAGTTGGCACTATTTTCCTCAGTTTCATGCCAAGAGATATGATAGGCGAAGACTTGAATGTTTCCATTTTAAACTTCAAAAAAATTCTCTTCCACCATCCAACTAGCATGGCAAAAGACACAAGGGAAGAACAATTCTAAAACTCCTAATGTAAATGTAGTCAACTGTTCCTCTTGGGACTGAGGAAATGGCTTGCCGAATGAAACTACTGATAAATCGATAGTTAATGTAAAGTGAACATTCTTTGAGTACATAGCATTTAGCAATTCTTGGTAATGCTAAGCACTTAATGTTAACTTTACCCTCTCTAGACCCACCACGTCCAAAACATTTTGGGGGACATTCTAGAGCATGAATGAGGTTTGGTTCCCACCCTCAGAATCTTCCAGCCTTGTTGAGGAATTAACACAGAGATAGAAGAAAACAGAACCGAGAAGCCAGGAAATAAACATCATCAAGCCAGGATTTGTTCTCCATTTGGAAGCTGGGTGGAATGAGGCTGGTGGAAAAGGGGGATGGAACTTTCCAGGATGAGCGGAGACAGGGAGTCAGGCGTGAGCAATTAGCCTTGCGGAGGATGAAATGGAATCACAGAGGACGGCAAACCAGGGAAAAACACTGAGCAAAGAAAAAAACCTAGGAGGTGAAAACAAAGGTGAAAACTCAGGCCTGTTTTAAAGATAAGAGGATAAGTCAAAACGAGATCTAAAGGAAAAGATGAAAGAGAAACAGTAAACTTAAAGAAAGAAAGGAAGAAAGAGGAAAGGGAAAAAAGGTGATAGAAAATGTCAGGTTAAAACACCACATTTAAAAATTGTAAAAGGAAGACAACAAAAGCAAAATATGATATATAGCCCCACTCAAAATGGCTTCTCCTGGCTACACAACATTGCACTAATCCGTACAGCCTGACTGTTTTGCATAGCAAGCCGCGTGTAGCTGGCGCTCAAAAATTCATGGGTGGGAATCAGCCTGGTGATCCTCCAGCTGCCTCAGCAAAGAGCCCACTACAATCAACAGTCTTATTACAGCATTTCTCATCTCTTAGATGCCAACACATTTATGACGTTAAATACAGACTCCTGGCTCTATAGCCCTAGTCTGTAATTATCTCACTGAAACCCCAAATCAGAAGCTCTCCATATCATTTCTGAGCTTATTATGGGGAGAATTGGTGGATTTTAAAGAAAATAAATGTATTCATTAGTAAAAGCTTCTCTGGCAAATTATTAACTGCTGAGGTACTGCTGAGAGAATGCATATGCTTTAAAATGGTTTTTCCTTTTCTCTTTAAGATTTTATTTGAGAAAGAGAAAGAGCAAGTACGTGTGCACATCAGCACTAGCAGGGGGAGGGGCAGAAGGAGAAGCAAGACTCCCTGCTGAGCAGGGAGCCCCACACCCAGCTCAATCCTGGGACTCCAAGTTCATGACCTGAACCAAAGGCAGACACTCAACGAACTGAGTGGTTCAGGTGCCCCTAAAATGATTTTTTTTTTCCTTTAAATCATTGTGAGTAATATAAGGCAGGGATTTGGGTCAGGAAGGTTGGAGTTTTAATCACAGCTTTTGGAAGACTTTCTTGGTAACCTTGGTTTCACTCCCCAGTCTGTAAACCTGAGGTCTGTGTTTAGAATCCTGGAGAGGTAACCGGATTTGCTTCGGCAAGTATCTTAAGAAAACAAGAAGAGGCCAAAGCAAGGCTCTTGGCTAAATCCCCTAATTCACTGGGTCAAAAAACCTTCCATCCCTTTTCAGAGATTGTGTGAACCACTTCCCCAGGCCTTCCCATCTCTTAAAATCCCAGCAGTGATTCATCTTACAGTTATCACTGCATGAGTAATGTAAAGAAATAGCATATTTATTGTACAAGTGCTATTTTTTTAAAAGATTTTATTTATTTGACCCAGAAAGAGATCACAGGTAGGCAGAGAGGCAGGCAGAAAGAGAGGAGGAAGCAGGCTCCCTGCTGAGCAGAGAGACTGATGCGGGGCTCAATCCCAGGACCTGGGGACCATGACTCGAGCAGAAGGCAGAGGCTTCAACCCACTGAGCTACCCAGGCGCCCACAAGTGCTATTTTTAATGTATTTATTGAATGTGTTGCTTTGTCCTAGATTACTTTCATGTTTCCTTTAATTTCTCTCTAATCCAATGCTGAGTAGCCTAGTATTTTAGAAGTCCAGCCTTTCCTTTTTATCTAAATTTCTAAGGGAAGGTTTCCCCTAGCAACAATTTTATTTCATTCTACCTTAAAATCTTCCAGATTCAATTAAATCCATTCTTCCTTTTTGCTCTGTGAATCACAAAAACAACCTGTACCCACCCTCTGCCTAGCAGGTTTTCATATTCTTTGCTAAACACTGGCTTTCCTTTTACCAAAGAAGCAGTCCTCATTCAGGTTTAGCCTTTTCTCATTCCTTTCTGTGAAAACTCAAGACCCTTCTGACTTAGGGGAGCTAACAGGGTAGACGGCCTTTGAAGGAGAGACTGTAATTTAAGTCGGAGGATGCATTCTATTTCTCTGTGTGTCCCTATGTGCTTTTGTTTTTAAATAATAAAAAAGACCACTTTTTCAACTCTCCAAACTTCATATCTACAAAATACCTTTTTTTTAATAACTATAAAATATTTTTAATCAAGCTTGATGAACAAAGTACATACAGCTATAGTCAAGATTCTTGTCAAAGTGAACCTGTGACTGGGGTGCCTGGCTGGCTCAGTGGGTAGAACATGCAACTCTTTCTTTTTTTTTTTTTTAAGATTTTATTTATTTATTTGACAGAGATCACAAGTAGGCAGAGAAGCAGGCAGAGAGAGGGGAAAGCAGGTTTCCTGCTGAGCAGAGAGCCTGACTTGGGGCTCCATCCCAGGACCCTGGGATCATGGCTTGAACCAAGGGCAGAGACTTTAACCCACTGAGTCACCCAGGCGCCCCAGAACATGCAACTCTTGATCTGGGGGTTGTAAGTTCAAGCTCCTTGCTGACTGCAGAGATTACTTAAGAATAAAATCTTTAAAAAATTTTTAATAAAAAAATTGCATGAACAAAATGAAACGAAAAAAATTGTCACTCACAAAAATGAGTGACAAGACTAATTCTTTTGGATGCCTTACAAATGGACTCTTCTAACGATTTTCAGAAAAATATTTAGTAATGGCAACAAAATTGGGAAGAAAAAAAAAAAACAGGATTACTTACTCGGAAGGACAACATTCATCCTAATGCATAAAGAATCTCATTTCTATACAAGTCTGTAGTTGCTGAAGAGGCAATTGCTTTAACCAGTTGCTAAGATTAGTGAAGTTACCTACATTAGTTGCCTACATCGTTTATAGAAAACACCTTCTTTATAACTCCCCAATGGGGCATCTGAGTGGTACAGTCAGTTAAGTATCTGACTCTTGATTTCTACTCAGTCAAGGTCATGGGGTCAGCCTCAGCATGGAGTCTGCTTGAGATTCTCTCTCTCCCTCTCCCTCTGCCCCTCCTGCTCATGCTGTCTCTCTCTCTCTCAAATAAATAAAATCTTGTAAAGAAAAGAAAGAAAGAAAACTTCCTGACAAACCTGCTTTTATAACAGAAGCCTTTTCATACCCACACTAATGCCTCAATTTTTAAAAATTAAGCCTTATTTAAAATCATAATCCCTCCCGGCATCACCGCCCATCTCTCAGCCGGACTCTCCTTTTCCTCCGGGCACTCAGCACCCCGGATGTGCCATTTAGTGAATATGTTCACCATCTAGCTCTCTCTGCCCTGGAATGTCAGATCGATGGAGGCCCAGAAGCTTGTCTGTTTTGTTCACTGCTGTATCTCTGGTGCCTAG
This sequence comes from Mustela nigripes, assembly GCF_022355385.1. NCBI lineage: Eukaryota > Metazoa > Chordata > Mammalia > Carnivora > Mustelidae > Mustela > Mustela nigripes. Next base: position 103,683,364 of record NC_081568.1, read on the forward strand.
CATTTGTTGAATAACAAATTTTTACCTTGTAAGTTTGCACCTTATCCCTGGCAGTAAAATATTTGCAAGAATAGAATACCAAATACCAAAGGTAGTACAAGTCCCCACAAAGTCAGGAAATAGAGCAAAGAGTATTTCCTATGTTTCCAGAGTATAAAGAGGATCCAGAAGATTCGTTGGCAAGGTGAGAAGACGACCCTACTGAATATCAAAGAGCAGACAAGCAGGTATCAGGAAATTCAAGGGCTATTTGTAAAGGCAACTACAGGGGCACCTGGGTGGCTCAGTTAATTAAGCCGCTGCCTTTGGCTCAGGTCATGATCCCAGGGTCCTGGGATTGAGTTCCACATCAGGCTCCTTGCTCAGTGGGGAGCCTGCTTCTCTCTCTGCCTCTGCCTGCTGCTCTGCCTGCTTGTGCTCTCTCTCTGACAAAGAAATAAATAAAATCTTTAAAAAAAGGCAACTACAACTGGGTTAACAGCTCCATAAGCAGATGGCATATAGGAGGAAAGATGAAAGATACATCAGGGAAACAGCACACTGATACAGAAAAGGAGATGAAATTCAATAATGGAACTCGGGTTTTCAGCTCGACCCTTCCCAGCTTTGAGCTATAGTTGATGTGTAATATTGTGTATGTTTAAAATACAAGTTTCCAGCCTTTTTAACTTGAATGTGGGTGTCAGGTTTATACTGTGTTCATCAGGGTGGTGTTGTGTGGTCGCACAGAACATGACAGCATAGGGGTGCCTGGGAGGCTCAGGCGGTTAAGTGTCAGACTCTTGATTTCAGCTCAGGTTGTGACTCGGGGTCTCAAGATTGAGCCCTGTGTCAGGCTCCACACTCAGTGGAAGTCTGCTTAGGAATTCTCTTTCCATCTGATCCTGCTGCCCCTCTGTCCCTTGGCTTGCACACACTCATTTACACTCACTCACTCTCTCTCTTAAAAAAAAAAAAAAAAAAAAAAAAAAAAAGGAACAAAACAGCATCATCTGTCATTCCACGGCCAAAACAGAAAGTCTGTGCAGGGGTTGGTGTGGACTGTATTAGAAAGCTGGCAAAGACCAGAGTGAAAAAACAAGAAACAGAAGAAAGAAGAAGTGGGGGGAAATTTGATGACTAGGGAAAAAATTAATTAGAGGCACGAAGAATCTAAGACATGAGAAAATGGAGGCCCAGAGAGGCTAAGATCAGGTCAAACGAAGTAGCTAGTTAATGGCAGAGGTGATTATCAGTGGCAATCCTGGGCAAAAGTGAAGTATGAGGAAAAGCTTATTATGAAAAGAGGTCTGAACCGGAAATTTAGAACAGAAAGGTGGAGGAGACAGTGAGGTAAGAGGCTCAAAGAGAACGAACTCAGCACAATTAAGGGTAAGATGTTTAAGAAACAGTTTGAGGGGGGCGCCTGGGTGGCTCAGTGGGTTAAGCCACTGCCTTCGGCTCAGGTCATGATCTCGGGGTCCTGGGATCGAGTCCCGCATCGGGCTCTATGCTCAGCAGGGAGCCTGCTTCCCTCTCTCTCTCTCTCTGCCTGCCTCTCCGACTACTTGTGATCTCTCTCTGTCAAATGGATGAATGGAATCTTTAAAAAAAAAAAAAAAAAGAAACAGTTTGAGGGCACCTGGGTGGTTCAGTGGGTTAAGCCTCTGCCTTCAGCTCAGGTCATCATCTCAGGGTCCTAGGATCGAGTCCCACATCAGGCCCTCTCTCTGCCTACTTGTGATCCCTCTCTCTGTCAAATAAATAAATATATTAAAAAAAAAAAAAAAAGAAACAGTTTGAAATCTGAAAAGAGTCTGCTGGCTTCAAAGGGTCTAACAACATGCCCTGCTTCTGGGATGTAGGACAACTGTGGCGCTCTGATCAAGTGCTGAAGAGAATTCAGTGAGACATGAGCAGAGACAGAGAGGAGAGCAAATCAGAGTATTCAGCATGGCTTAGAAGGAAGGATAAGGAATGCAAAGTCTAACTATACCCGGGTCAGAAATCAGTTCTGTCAATAACTAGCGGTGTAACCTCAAGCAAGTTACTTCACTTCTCTGAGCCCCAAAGCCTCATCTCTAAGATGGGGTGACCATACCTATCTGGGAGGCGTGTTCTAAAGATAAGTGAGTACGTAAAAAATATCCAGCACATAGTAGAAACTGTGTAGATGTTTGTTGTACATCAAACAATCCATGCCTCAGCCCATGTGACAAATTCTTTAGTAATCCAAAGACTGAGATTGGATGCCACTGGCTTTCTCCCACTCTGGTGCTCTTTTTGTCACTGAAGAGAAAAGGGAAATGAAAACAAGGATCAAGGAGGCTGCCATGCATGAGAAAAAACCCATGGAGCCAGATCTCTGAGTCTTTGGGTATTGGTCAAGCAGACCTTGGTCAATATGTAACAGCTGTTCTGATGAGCCTCAATGAACAAGTGCTCATCCCCTGGTCTAAGGGGAGAGTACCCCCCTGCCTGATCACCCCAGCCAAAACACAGCAAAATCATAAAACAAACGTGGCCTTACAAAGAGTTGCAAAAAGTCAAAGATATCAAGTTCTACTGGAAAATTATCTGGTCTTACTGAATACCAACAGACAGAATAAAATAACATTCCCAAACAGGAAGGCACATTTACTCTTTCTGAAGAGCTAACTGGTTCCTACCTTTCACTTTACTTTCTAGGGCTCTACCCTCTGTTGTCATGGAGATTTTCATTTGGTACTTTTTTTTCCCCTGCAAATGTGCTAAGGTTAGAATTACTTCCTTCTCCAAGACCCCAGAGAAGCTAATCCAGAATGCCAACATTTTTTTTTAAATAAAATCCATCTCTTGCATTCACAGATATGGACTTGGGGAGCAAGTAGATCATTGGAGCCTCTCAATTATACCTTCCTCCTTGTCCGTTGTATTTTAAGTGCTTTGTTTTATTTTCTTTAATCAAAGCAGAGAGAAGTTGATGTTTTTGAAAATGAGCCTTTTGTTTTTCTTTCAGTTAACAGACTTCTATTTCTTGAATGTCAGCTCAGAAATCAAAGTGTGTTACCCAACCAATAGACAAATAAATAACAACCCCCCCCCCAAAAAAAAACATACACAAAAACCCCACAAAAAACAACAACAAAAAAGCAACAAAACTCTAAAAGGAAACAGAGGCAAGGAGGGTTTCTGGTGTGAAAAACTGCAGTGGCCCCTGGCCACTCAGCACTCACCTTGCCATCATACCAGATGCTTTCATTTCCCTCCGGATCAACATCGTCCGTTGCCAAGGTGAGGCAGACCAGTCTCCGTTTCAGCCCCTTGGCTTTAATCTGTTTCAGTGCTTGCTTTCCTATGAAGTCTGCTGGCTGCAGGAATCCAAGATAATGATGATGAATGAGTGCTCAGACACTGTGACAAGGTTAGAGATGCAAGCATTTAAATTTGCCTTTGCGATTTTCTCGCCAATTACACATCAAATAAAAATACAGATTGGATCAAACGTCTAGACAAATATTTCTTAGTCGTCAAATGACAGTATCAGCCACATTCGCCTTCAGAATAGGTTAGACTTAAGGGTAATCACTTGTGATAACAATTTTACCAGAACCACCTAGGCAGAAAAACATAAGGCATGATATGGCGATGGTGGATTATGAAGGCGACCCTTGGATCTAATGGCTCTGGACAGCATTACTGGATGGGAGTGAGCAAAGAACCACTCAATTTCTACCCACAGTAAGCCTTTTTCAAGAAGGAAATTCGTCCATAAGAGACTCTTAATCTCACAAAACAAACTGAGGGTTGCCGGCAGGGAGAGGGGTAGGGAGAGGGTGGTTGGGTGATAGACACTGGGGAGGGTATGTGCTATGGTGAGTGCTGTGAAATGTGTAAGCCTGATGATTCACAGACCCCTGGGGCAGATAATACATTATATGTTAATAAAAATAATTTTAAAATAAATAAATTTTTTTAAATTAAGGGAAAAAAAAAAAGGAGGAAATTTGTGTTTTTGAAATGTGATGTCAAAACACCCCTGAATGTTGCACATTTTTTTTTCCTTCTTCAGAATAGAGGTCCAAGAAATGTGTCTACTGTTGCACTTCACTCAGTTCATTCAAGAGTGTACTGATTGCCCTACTGTGTGTGAGACATCATGCTAGGCCCTGTGTGGGTTACAAAGTTACATGTGGACACTTTGATCAAAGAGCTTATTCTCTAACACTACACTCGTCAACCTTGCTTTTCCTCCTTCTAGCCAACACTTGATGGATGATGTTCCTATTCCTCACATGTTCCCCCTGGGCACACTCAGGGTTACTGCGAATGCAACACAAGTGAGAGTGACATTGCTCTAGGGATAACCTTGAGTCCATGCTTATGTGTTAAAAAAAAAAAAAAGCAGGCCTCCTGCAAACTTCAGGACTTCTACATTTATTAGTCAGACACCTACAACAAACAGTTGAGTGAGGACTCCTCATGGAGACACTTTGCTAATGAAGGAGCAGTTCTACCTAACCAGCACGCCAAGGACATGGGGTAAGTGTGAGAAAGTAGTCAGAGGCCAAGAGCAGTCAGAGTGGAAGGAGGGAAGGCTGACCCCCCAGAGGGGCGTAGGCTAACGCTTCTCCATAAGGAAGCCAAACAAGCCTCTCTGATCTTACCCAGGGAATGGGGGATCTGTGATGTACAAATCACATCTCTATGAAGGAGATTTAATTAGAGGTTACAATGTGAGGGGGAAAATTCTCAAGAGTTCTCCTGAAAGAAGAAAGGAAATAACTTTAATTTCCCCATTGGCAGAAGAAGAAAGGAAACAGTATCTCGTGCCAAAAATGTCCTCTGTCACCAACATTTAGGGTTTATACAGCTCTTTCTGCACACAAAACATTTTGGGTTGGGCGCAGTAAGTGCCCTTAACCTCTCAGTGAAAGGGTAGGAGGGGGCCTCACATACCCTCTGCCTGACACCTCCCTGTTCACTCTTTTATGGTTCAGACCTTCTAGGCAAAGCCCACAATGAAATATGATTTCTACAGATATTGCTACTTTAAATTGCTGACCTTCACAGGAAACTGAAAGTTTCCATTGACTGAGGTTAAAATTATTGCAAAATCAAAGTCCGATGACCTCCCCCAGGGTAATCCAGATGGCGAGAACCAACTATAAGGTTGAATGAAGCCAGATAAAAATTCAAAGAGAGCTGGATGTGATGTATTTAAGACAGGACTTCTGGAGAAAAAACCAAAACCACCAGCCCACAGAAAAAGCCTGATTCATTTGAATTCATATCTAAGAAAAATTCATGATAACAGAGGTAACGAACTGTAACAGCATTCCAACAGGTCTCAAAGGTCAACTGGCTTCAAGCTTATGGTCCGTGCTTGCCGACTTAAGTCCCTTAGTCTGTAGCCAAATTAACTACTTTCTTGAGATCTGAAGAGCACTGGCCTTGAGAAGGGAAGGACCAAACTTCTCCAGAAGATAAGGCCCGACCACATCCATCAACAGCTGCCACTGAGGCCAACAAGTCTGTTCGGGGTCATGTCAATGTACAACTAACCTCCTGGGTACCAGCTTCCCATGTGGGTAGCCACTCACCCCCATCTACATTCCCCCTTTAAACCCTCAGCCTTCCCCTAGACAGGGAAGATGGTATTTGGGATATTAGTCTGCCATCTTCTCAGGTTGCCAGCTTCCTGAATAAAGTAGGCACCTTCCTTTCCCACCACCTCTTCTCTCTCCAGTGTTGACTTTCCAGTGGCAAGCAGCCAACTGAGTTTGGAACCAGTTCTAATAACAAAACCAAAATGCATTATAGTAAAAACGCTTCTAAATACAGAAAGAACTTCAAGAATAACAAATTTTTGCTATCTTTTTAAAAGACAACTTGCTATTGTGGATAAATGGTGATAAGTGGAGCTCTTTAGAATTCTTTTCTACCCAGGAATCAATGAAAAATGAAAAAAAAAAATTCTCACTCTTTGTGTGGAAAAGCATTTTACAACAATACTGAGTGGCCAGCGGGCTAGTTTCTGTGATTTGTGGAGTTCCAGGAGATCCTAAGTAGTTTCCTTATCTCCTGTAATGGAATCTGGATCTTTCCTGTTATAGAGTCATTCAGATCTTGAAGGTTTTAGGTCTTCCTGAGTCCCTATTAGAGAATTTTCTTTCAGTTATTTACTCAATTGTTGTTATATCCCTGCTGTATTCAGAAACTTGTTAGGCAGAAGGCATTGAGAGATAAATAGACTATGTTCTTATGCATAAGCTTCTAGGAGGCCCCTAAGGAGATGTGACTCCTTCCCTCCACATCACAACGTGCCCAGTCCTAAACCACTTAGGCCAATGTCTGCTACACCTGTGTCAAAAGTTGGCCACAACCAAAGCTTTCAGAAATGGGTCCCTTCATGGGGCACCGGATGGCACAGTTGGTTGAGTGTCCAACTCTTGACTTTGGCTTGGGTCATGATCTTGGGGTCATGAGATCAAACACCATGTTGGATTCCATGCTCTTCTCAGAGTCAGTCTGGGATTCTCTTTCTCTCTCTCTCTCTCTTTGCCCCTCCCCTCACCATACATGCACACTTGCTCGCTTGCTCTCTAATAAATAAACACATCTTAAAAAAAAAAAAAAAAGAAATAGATTCCTCCACAGGAACAAGCTTGACCACAATGGCATCATCAAACTCCCCCTGCCCATGAGTTAGCCATGAAGAAAACAGAAGACAACACACTTGTGTTTACTGAAGATGTCTAGAACAACAAGCGCCAGATTAAACAGGCTGTGAAGAAGTTCTAGGTCACTAATGTGACCAAGGTCAACATCTTGATCAGGTCTGATGGAGAAAAGAAGGCATATGTTCAACTGGCTCCTGACTATGATGCTTTGGATGTTGCCAACAAAATTAGGATCATCTAAACTGAGTCCAGCTAGCTAAATCCAAGTTTTTTCACCTTATTAAAAAAAAGGAAAGAAAGAAAGAAAGAAAAGAAATGGGTCCCTTTGGGATGCTAGACAAGAGCTACCTGGGCATGTGCGGTGGAGTGAGAGGAACCAGATATGCTAGAAGGGAGAGACAGCTAACTCCACCTTTGCCAAAAGCACAATTTAACCCAAGTCTAAGGTCAGTGAATCACAAGAAATAGGAAAAGTGGGGGAGGACCTCAGAGAACTTCCTTTAGAAGAGAGCAATTAATAAATTCAGGGAAAATAAATATTAAGTACTATTACAACCTTTATTAGGTACCTGCTGTGTGCCGGACATTCTGCTGAGGGAATGATGTTCACTGCACAGTACTTTTATACTACGAAAGAAGATTTGAAAACATTCTGAAGGTGACTATTGATGAAATCTGACATCTAGCTCTGCATATCTCTGAATTAGAAAGTCATCTGGTCAGCAATATTGCCCTCAGACATGAACAAAAACACACTTTAAATCTAATTAAAAGTAAGAAACACATACTTAAAACATCCCAGCTGCCCCTGGAGACCATTCTCCCTTCCCAAGCTAACCTTGCACCTGATCTGGAAAGACTTGAAGTGGGGCAATGCCATTTCATTCTCCTTTACTTGGTTTTTCTTCCAAGACTGTAGATTTTACTCTATTACATAGCTTTTAATTATGAACAAGAGAAAAAAATATGTCTGAAGTTAAATGCTGTGATTAAAATTGGTGCTATCAGGACGACCTGGGAATGGAAATATATTTAATGAGTCACTGTCAAATTAACTGTATAAATAGCTGTTAATATATTTGAGAAACATACATTTCTGGGGCACTGAGACTATAGCTCAAAAATAGTCTTGGCTCAAGTTTTTTAATTTATTGATTTTATAAAAGCAGTTAAGAGCCACTAAAATAGCCATCTGTAATATATTCTAAATATAATATCCACAAAGATGATAAATTAAGATTTTACATGAAATATAATTACTCAGCTTATTGGCTCTATTAAAAGCACTCATGGGGCACCTGGGTGGCTCAGTTGGTTGAGTCTCCAACTCTTGGCTTCAGCTCAGGTCATGATCTTGGCGTTGTGGGGTCGAGCCCCATGTTGGGCTCCCTGCTCATTGTGGGGGTCTGCCTGGGATTCTCCCTCTCTCTCTGCCCCTCCTCTTCCCCTCCCTCCCTCTCCCTCGCTCTTTAAATAAACAGAGAAATCTTGAGGGGAAAAAGGTACTCCTATTACCCCAAAGCACATGGAAATGAAACAAATTAAACCAGTATATTTGTGGTTGCGATTCTTAGGCCCATGGAGAGTTTCCCATGAATTTAACAGGAGTAGTGGTAAGAAGGTTCTGATATGGAGAGTCGTTTAGTGGGTTTTCACAGACCAGGAAAACTTAGTTCAGAACCTTTTCTATACCATATATTTGGAATCAAAACCTACCAGAAAATTCAAGGAAATTATCAGTTTCATTTAATTGTCCAAAATCCTTTTAACCTAAATACCAGAAGTTTCCAAAGAATAAATAAGACAATCAATGGAACATTCTGGATCCCAACAAGGCTCCCCTTAGAAACCAGGTATAGCACGAGTGGGAGAATCACGCTCCTGTGCTGACAGACAGGTATGGGGAGAGCTTGTTCCTGTAATACTTTACTGAAACATTTCTTATTTTTCATTTTTTCCTAAGATTTATTTTAGAGAGAGAGTGAGCCTGTGGGGTGGGGGCTAGTGGCAGAGGAAGAATGAAGATAGAATTTCAAGCAGACTCCCCACTGAGTGCAGAGCCTGACACGGGGCTCTGATCTAACAACCATGATCTAACAACCATGAGATCATGATCTGAGCCCAAATCAAGAGTCAGATGCTTAACTGACCGAGTCAACCAGGCGCCCTAAAACATTTCTTATTTTAAATGGGTTTCAGGGCTCATCATTTAAAAGCAGGCCTGATAGGAATGCTTCTGTAAAGCATGTGGCCATTACTAAGCTGCAGTCTATGTAAATCTTAACTTTCTTTAGTCAGTTGATGAACAACAGGTACATCCATGCTTATCCCACACTCACACTGATAAAGCCATACATGGGTTCATTCATTCAGGGGGTGAATCAAGTGACCCATCACCCCATCAAGATACAGCAAATTATCATTCATTTCATCTTTACGTCATTAGAATCACAGCTTTTAAGCAGGCAGGAAGCTCAATGGTCTTGCCTGGGGTGATGAAGTGAGTTCAGCACCAAACCTGGAACCCAGGCTTCTCAACTCTCCATTCGTTTTCCACTCTGCAGAGCTTAGTAACATTCCACATATGTTCATAATGACCACAATTTCAATATCTCTTTATTAGCAAAATGTTAGATTATTAGCATAGCAACTTAATTCTGTTATCGTTGGCTGAAAAACAATACTACCACCTACAGAGTGTTCATTCTCTGTTCTCGGCAATGTACAAGGAACAATTCATCTCCATTTTCTAACCAAAATTACTCAGCAGTTAAGCATTCTTTTTATTTCTTTTTAAAGATTTTATTTATTTGACAGACAGAGGTCACAAGTAGGCAGAGAGAGAGGAGGAAGCAGGCTCCCTGCTGAGCAGAGAGCCCAATGTGGGGCTCAATCCCAGGACCCTGGGATCATGACCTGAGCCAAAGGCAGAGGCTTAACCCACTGAGCCACTCAGAGGCCCTTAAGCATTCTTTAAAAAAAAAAAAAAAAAAAAGTCCTTAATGTAACTAGAAAAGCGACCCTCTTAACTAAAAGCATGTGACTCTTAATCTTGGGGTCATGGGTTCCAGACCCACACTAGGTATAGAGCTTGCTTACAAAAAAAATGTTTTAAATAAATAAATAAACATGGAATAGGGAAGGAAAGCAGTGAGAACAAAGTGAAATAAAAATTGAGCATTGGGCACCTGGGTGGCTCAGTGGGTTAAAGCCTCTGCCTTCAGCTCAGGTCATGATCCCAGGGTCTTGGGATCGAGCCCTACATCGGGCCCTCAGCTTGGCAGGGAGCCTGTTTCTCTTCCTCTCTCTCTGCTTGCCTCTCTGCCTACTTGTGATCTCTCTGTCAAATAAATAAATAAATAATCTTTAACAAACAAACAAAAAATAATGAAAGACTCAAGCCTTTCTACCAAAGACCAGGAACAATAACAATTCTATTTAACAGTTCAAAGTTCAACCAGAAGTACTAGTCAGTGAGATAACACAAGAAATAAAAAGGGCGTCTAAATTAGCAAAGACAAAGAAAAACTATTTGTATACAACATGACTATCCATGTAGAAAATATAATGGGATCAGGTGCCTGGGTGGCTCAGTGGGTTAAGCCTCTGCCTTTGGCTCAGGTCATGATCTCAGGGTCCTGGAATCAAGCCCCACATCAGGCTCTCTGCTCAGCAGGGAGCCTTCTTTCCCCCTTTCTCTGCCTGCCTCTCTGCCGAATTGTGATCTCTCTGTCAAACAAATAAATAAAATCTTTAAAAATACATATATAATGGGATCTACAAAAAATACAAAGAAGTACTAGAACCACTATCGAGTTTAGTGAAGTTGCAAAGTACAAGATCAATATACAAAATCCAATTGTTTTCTTTATACTCGCAGTAAGTTGAAAATTAAAATTACCATATAAAGAGTTACCAATATGAAATACTTAAGGATCAACCTATAAAAAGACATGCAACATCTGTAAACTACAAAATATTTTTGAAATTAAAAATTACTGAAGTAAATGGAGAGAGAGATCTTGTTCGTGAGTTGAAAGACTTGAATTGACCTACAGATGCAAAGCAATTCCAGGATTTTTTTTTATAAACTGACAAGCTGATTCTAAAATTCGTGGAAATTCAAAGGATCTCAGATAACAAAAACAACCTAAAAAGAACACAATTACAAGGCTATCAAAACCTGATTCCAGCTACAGTAATCAATACAAACATGTTGCTGGAAACAAGAAAAACCTATAATCTAATGAAAGAGTCCAGAAATAGTCCTCAACACATAGGGACAACTTTATATTTAACAACTTTATATTTGTGCCAAGTGAAAGAAGAAATTGTGCTGTATGCACACACTGGAAACTTACTTAGTATTAAAAGGAATTATTCATACATAAAATACCACAGATGAGTCTCAAACCAATTGTGCCGAGTGAAAGAAAGAAAGAAGGAAGGAAGTATATATTGTAGAATTCCATTTATATAAGACTCTAGAAAATGCGGGATGCCTGGGTGGCGCAGTTGGTTAAGCCGCTGCCTTCGGCTCGGGTCATGATCCCAGCGTCCTGGGATTGAGTCCTGCATCAGGCTCCTTACTCGGCAAGGAGCCTGCTTCCCTCTCCTCCTTCGCCTGTCTGCCACTCTGCCTGTTTGTGTGCTTTCTCTCTCTCTGACAAATAAATAAATAAATAAATAAAACTTAAAAAAAAAAAAAAAAAAAAGAAGACTCTAGAAAATGCAAAGTGGTGTGTTGTGACAAAAAGTTCCTTGGGGAGTAGGTGGGGTGTAGGGAGGGTTAGGAGGGAGGGACTGCAAAAAGGCCTGAAACAACTTCTGGGGATGAAGGATGGGTTCACCGCCCTCATCATGGTCAGGGTTTCACACGTGTGTACTTGTATTAAAACTTAGCAAATGGTGCTCTTTCAATACATCCATTGATTGCACTTTTAGTTAAGCTGTTAAAGTAAAAAAATAATTGAAATATAATAAAAGCAACCTAAAGAATTACTTGAATTTATTCCTAGATGTGGGTTTCCATAGATTTGCAGATTTTAAAGCAGGCAGCTGAACAGCGCATTTAAGCTTTTAGGATGGAAACAGAATATTATTTCCTACCAGAAGTTGGATGTATATAAGGATGCTGATTCAATGGCTGTTTGTTTAATATACTCTGACATGTTTCATGAATGATAAACTCCCTCTCAGCCTAGGTTTTATTTTCTTTTTTCTTTCCTTTGGTTTTTCCTTTATCATTTAGCTATGGAAATGGGTAGGAGAATAAGGATGGCTTAATTGAAATGTCACAATTCATATGGATATTGTACGGGGGTCTTCAACTACTCTTCTAGGTGGTACTTCATAGGTTTTTAGACTTATAAGGGAGCCCTCATTTTACAGACTAGCAGTCTCAGGAGCAAAATGAAATTAAGTGGCTTTCCCAAGGCCACACAGCTAGAATTTGGTGACTTTTTAAAAAAAACATTCATTTAGGGGCACCTGGGTGGCTCAGTGGGTTAAGCCTCTGCCTTCAGCTCAGGTCATGATCTCAGGGACCTGGGATCCAAGCCCCACATCAGGCTCTCTGCTTGGCAGGGAGCCTGCCTCCTCCCTCTCTCTCTCCTTGTCTTTCTGCCTACTGTAATTTCTGCCTGTCAAATAAATAAATAAAATCTTTAAAAAACAACAACAACAACAAAAAATTCATTTACTGCCCAATTAAAAAAACAAAACAAAACCAAACCACACATGCACAAGAAAAGAGAGCTAAATAGATTTGGGGCAGAATATATATGTGTGTGTGTTTGTGTGTGTATTTTTTTTTTGACAGAGAGAGAGAGATCACAAGTACGCAGAGACAGGCAGTGGAGGGAGGTGGGGAAGCAGGCTCCCTGCTGAGCAGAGAGTCTGAGGCGGGGCTTGATCCCAGGACCCTGAGATCATGACCTGAGCTGAAGGCAGAGGCTTAACCCACTGAGCCACCCAGGTGCCCCAGGGGCAGAATATATCACCCACACCCTAGCCAGAGCAGGTCACAGATTCACTAACTTCCAATTCAATCCAGATTCTACAGCCCCTTCCTCACCAATCCACTTGTCTTTCCGTTCTCCTTCTTACTGACAGGAGCACAGCAGGCATAAGGCTAAAGACCTAAGAGAGTGCTTGTCAATCTTTGTTGTGTAATAAAACCAAGAAACCCAGACCCTACCCCCAGAGTTAATCCAACTCGTTTGGGGTAGGTCAGTGTTCTCAACCTTGAGTGGGCATCAGAACCACTTGGAGGGCTTCTCAAAACAGGTTATTGGGCCCCAACCCCAGAGTTTCTGATTTGGGGATGGTACTCAAGAACCTGCATTTCTAACAAATCCCTAGGTAACACGGGTGCTGCCAGTCTGTGAACCACACTTGAGAACCACTGAAGGTAGAGCCATTTTTAAGAAGTTCTCCATGATGGTAATATACAGCCCTTTGAAAAGCATCAGTCTAACACAATCACTCTCAACCTTCTTTAAAATCACCTGGGGAATTAAAAACACAACCCAAAAAAAAACAAGAGACTTTTAAATTGATCTGGGTTGCAGCATGAAGCTCAGATTTTTTAAGCATTATATGATTAAAAAGACATACACCAAATGATTCTAAAGTACAGCCAAGGTGGAGAGTCCCTGAAAATTTTCTTTCTTTACTATGATACCTAAAAATTCCCCAAGGGACACCTGGGTGGCTCAGTTGTTTAAGCCACTGCCTTTGGCTCAGGTCATGATCCCGAAGTCTGGGTATCAAGTCTCACATTGGGCTTCCCCTGCTCTGCAGGGAGCCTGCTTCTCCCTCTCCCTCTGCCTGCCACTCCCCCTGCTTGTGCTCTCTGTCAAATAAGTAAAATCTTTAAAAACAAACAAAAACAAAAACAAGCAAAAAATTTCCCTAGAGGTACGTACTTAATACCATGCATGAGACATCCCTTTCTAACTTGTTTGTGAACAATGATTTATTTTCACTTTGATGTTTTAATAATGTTAACACTTATTGAATAGATAGAATGTAGTAAGCCTGGTGATGCTTTGCCTCTTTTTGTTTTGTTTTGTTTACCAGTTATGCTTTAAATAACTTTTTCCTCAAAGAGAAACCCTGTATTTTCTATGAACACTGTTTTCTATCTTGTGGTTATTGATGGAGGAAAAGATTCAAAGATTCATAGGTTCAAACCTATGAACCTATGAAAAGATTCATAGGTTCAAAGCCAATGTCCAGGAAAGAATTCTTGAGACGTCTTTGGTGCAAAAAGGTGGTTTTATGAAAGCACAGGGACAGGACCCATGGGCAGAAAGAGTGCACTGGGGTCATGAGGAGTGGCCCATTACTTACTTTCAAGTTGGGAGGGGGTTAGGGATAGCCTAAGTCTCTGAGGGATTTTGGAAGCAAGGTTTCCAGGACCTTGAAGAGGCAAGCTATTGTTGGGAAAAGGTCATTTATCACTGTTTAGTAAAAAGTCAGTCATGAGGGGTCCCGGGTGGCTCTGTGTGTTAGGCGTCTGCCTTTCTCTCAGGTCATGATCCCGGGGTCCTGGGATTGAGCCCTGAATCAAGCTCCTTGTTCATCTGGGAGCCTGTTTCTCCCTCTGCCTCTACCTGCCACTCCCCCTCCTTGTGCTCTTCTCTCTCTGTCAAATGAATAAATCAAATCTAAAAAAACAAAAAACAAAAACCCTCAGTCATAAGACTCTTCAGATGTGTATCAGTGGGTCATATGCTTGGGGATGATTGCCAACATGTATCTTGGTGGGTAGAGATAAAGGAAGCTTCCAAAGGAATTTTTATGTTAAAGTAGACTTACAGGGTCCCAAAGGAGGCTAAGATTGCCCTTTTGCCCTTAGCAAAAAATTAACTTTGAGGCAGCTGTGTCCCTAGAGAGAGGTCACTCTGCCTGTTTCAAGCACTTGTCAATGGGTCATGGGTGGTAAGGGAATTTAATAGTATTTCTTTTGCCTTTGTTTCCCACATCAGTTATCATCACTTTATTCCATTTCTACTGGTTAGAAGCCTATGATACGGTAAATGAGAAAAAGAAAGAAATTGGGGGTGGAGGAGATCTTTAAAAAATTCTAATCTTAAACGTGATATTTGTACTTCAATCTCAAGATTCTTCAGTCTGAATCTTGCCTGGGGTTCTCTCTAAATGAACAAAGATTCGGCACTTCCAAGAGGAAAATTCCAATACTACATATCATTCCATCCTAAGGCAGATGATTTTTGCTCATGGTTAATGCACTTTATTTCTAATTAAAAAAAAAAAACAAAAAAACACAAGAAAACAGAACCACTAATTTTTCCCAAGAAGTAGCTTCATTTGGAATTATAATACCAATAATAACGATGAGATAAGTTGTTTCAGGTAAAGGGATTTTAGTTGAGGAGATTTCAAAGTATCTATTTAATTCTTGCCTGTATCACCACCCGGGTGAACGGCTCCTTTTCAGGCTCTATGCTCACTGTCCACAAGATGGCACTGTTGCGTACCGCTACACGCCCTCGCTGGAGCCCAAAGATGGTTTCAGAATATTAACAATGCGTCCTACAGCTTTAGTTCCTGAAATACCATTTATTTAAAGCCTTGTGAGATCGGAGAGCCATCAGGAAGGAGTTAGGTCCTCAACCGTTAGACCTGCAGCCTCGCCAACTGTTAATAAATAGTACTTACTCATTGTTGACCAGGAAGGAGAGCACTGTGGGCTTGGCTGTGCAGGTCACACAACCCCACACCACTGGAAGGCTAGGGCCCAAACCACTCTCAAGAGTAAGGCTGGCAAGTACCATGCACTATCTTCCTTTGCCATCTAAGATTGCACAACACTCCATTTTTCTTTTCCTTACTCTCCTACCGGTTTTGACAAGAACACAGTTCTCTCTTAAGAGGCCTGGCAATGGCCCATTCCCTCAGCCACCTGTTTTCCTTCTGAGTGTGGTTAAAGGGGCTACTCTGATCCTACCATACAAAATCAGTTACAACAAACACATGATTGTGGGAGGCATCAATCAATAAAATGTAGAGCATGCATATTTTAGGATGATGTTGCCAGAAAAACATGGTTGGGCAATTATTCAAGGCTGATTGGCCCATGATGCGAAGGGACCTTGCTGGGGAAAGTGGTGGGTGAGAAAGCCTCACAGTGAGATCGGAGGTCACCTCACCTCTCTGTGCTTCTGTTTCCTCTCCCTCAAACCAGGTGGTACGCAGCCATCTCCCTGGGCCCTCCTAGCTCCCACAGCCTGCATCCTATGGTAATTTTCTTCCTATTATGGCTTATCAATTGTTGTGTAAATACCTAAGAGCCAAGCAAGGAACTCTACATGTTTGCTTCAAAGGGAAAGAAAAAGAGGTGCCTGGGTGACTCAGTCCATTAGGCGTCTTTGGCTCAGGTCTTGATCCTAGAGTCCTGGGACCAAATCCCAAGTCAGGCTCCCAACTCAGTGGGGAGTCTGTTTCTCCCTCTCTCTCTCTCTCTTCTGCTCTCTCTCTCTCTCACTCACTCTATCAAATAAATAAATATCTTTTTAAAAAAGGGTTTTAGGGGTGCCTGGGTGGCTTAATGGGTTAAGCCTCTGCCTTTGGCTCAGGTCATGATCTCGAGGTCCTGGGATTGAACCCCTCATCAGGCTCCCTGCTTAGCCGGGAGACTGCTTCCCCCTCTCTCTCTGCCTGCCTCTCTACCTACTTGTGATCTCTGTCTATCAAATAAATAAATAAAATCTTCTAAATAAAAATTTTTAAAAGGGTTTTAAACAATTATAAAATGCTGCTAAATTTTATTTTTATTGGTATATTATGGAAATATCAACATTCCTCTGTCTCAGCTACTGCTTCAGTTTTCATAAACCACCAAGTTTCCAAAGCAATTTGAATGGACATTATATATTCTTTATAATGTAGTATGAAGCCAGATTGGTAACATTTTTTAATTTACTTTCACATTTTTGTTTTTAGGCACAGAACATGAATTATGAAATTACAGTTTCGCTTACAATGTTAGTTTTCTAGAAACCTGCTTCATCTTAATGATTGCTGCAAAACAAAGATGAAGTTGTTGTGAAACCACCATATTGGATCTGGGCAACATGGATTCAAAGTAGTCATCAGTCCTGAAAATAGGCTAGCGTCGCTGAGACATCCACTCACTACCAGAGTCCACAAAACTGAAAGAGACTAGCTCAGTTAGGTCCAGGTCCTTGGGCTCCGTGGACCTGCACCCACTGAAAGCCTTAACAATGAACTCTGTGACACCAAAATGCAAAACCACAATTCAGAAATCATAAAAAGCATACCATAAACCAAAATCATTCTCTGTTAAACAGCTTAGTTGTGAGCTGGGCTTTGCTTATTGAAACAATTTAAAGGAACTAATAAATATACAATCCACACCTGCTTATAATCATAAAGGGGGTTTCAAAGACCCAATTTCAACACGAAGAGCTCATTTATCTGTGTCTTCTCCCCAAACAATAATACCCAAACACTGTGAAGCAAGAGGGTCAGTTATCTATTTACCTATCGGTGACCAACAACGGAACTTTAGTGCTTTCAAGAGTCGGGCCATTTTTATCCTTATTTTAAACTGCTAAACCAAGACTTCTGTTATCAGAAGGAGCAATCTGCTGCAAGGGCCCGCCCAAATTCCAAGCACCTGCTTTCTCTGGTCTGGAGGCAGATGGTACCTCATAAAAATAAAAGTCACAGGGAAAACGTACAGAAAGCTATTCCCTTTAAAACCCTTAAGGAGGTTCTCTTTCCTACAATCTAATACTATAAATATACATGTTTATGTTAATATCTTAGCTTAGAATTTGGGAACTTGAGGCAGGGGCATTAAAAAAAGTTTCCTTAGCCTGATTCATATGCATGTGTTCACATAGTTCCTTAGAATGGGAAAATGGCCTTTACGTTAGCTTATTAGCACCTCAACAGGACGGTTTATTTCTGGAATTTTAACAAGTATCCTACACAGCAGCAGCTGTTGTCCTCTCCTTCAATATTTGCACTAACTGCATCGCTGTTAAGTTCTTTTCCAGTAACTAAGCCACTACTCCGTGGGTGTCTGAGTCGGCTGGGGCTGCTATAACCAAGTATCACAAACGCGGCATCTTTAACTACAGGGAGTTATTTCTCACTGCTCTGGAGGCTAGGAAGTCAAAGATGGAGGCAGTTCAGCTCCCCTGTGAGTGTTCTCTTTCTGGTTTGCAGACAGCTGCCTTCTCCCCATGTCCTCACAATGTAGACGGAAAGCGAGCTCTGGTATCTTCTCATGAGAACCCTCATTCCATTGTGGAGACCCCACTCTCATGATCTCACCAGCACCTGATTACTTCCCAAAGGTCCCACCTCCAGACACAGTCACATGGGGATTAGGACTTCTTCCCATGAGTTTCGGAGGGACAGAACCATTCAGTTTGTAACAAAGTGATCACTTCCTTTATTAGCTTTGGACTTGTGTAGATGATCTAGGCGGTAATAAATCTGCTTTTCCACAATAATTATGTAAGATGGTGCTTCTCAAACCAGAATCCCCTGCAGGGAATCAAAACACGGGTTTCTTGGCCTGATCCCCAAAGATTCTGACATAGCAGGTCTGGGGTGAGATCTGAGAATCTGTATTTCTCACAAGCTCCCAGGTGATGCTGATGTTCTGTCTGAGGCCCACACTTGGAAAACTACTAATGTAAGGGTGTCTGGGTGGCCCAGTCCTTAAACGCCTGCCTTCTGCTCTGGTCATGAACCCAGGGTCCTGGGATCAAGCCTCACCTCCTCGGATTCCTGCTCAGCAGCGAGCCCGCTTCTCCCTCTGCCTTCCCCCTGCTTGTATTCTGTCTCTCTGTCAGATCAATAAATAAAATCTTTAAAAAAAAATACTAATGTAGGGATTCCCACCAGACCGTTAATATCAGTTATCATACTTGTATTGGCTTCTCGATAAATACCCATTTTCCACTGAACATATTTGAAATGTCGCACTTACATACAAAAGTGTCTAATAAGCAGATGGACAGATCTGCTAAGGGAGACTACTTTCTGCTGTGAGCACCCAGGGAGAGTGCATTAATGCTGTATGTTCGATGAGCTAACATGTGACTCCACAGATCACCGGGATTGACAAGAACGTCTCCTGACATCTTCTCCTTAGTAATTGTTATCCCAGAATTTAGAGTTGCTCTTTAAAGTTGCTGGATTCTGCTATCCTACATCTACGAGCACACTGTAATAGTTTGGACCGATCCGTAATTTTGACAAAAGCATAATTACAGGGGCACCTGGGTGGCTCAGCGGGTTAAAACCTCTGCCTTCGGCTCAGGCCATGATCCCAGGATCCTAGGATTGGCATCGGGCTTTCTGCTCAGCAGGGAGCCTGCTTTCTCCTCTCTCTCTCTCTGCCTGCCTCTCTGCCCACTTGTGATTTCTGTCTGTCAAATAAATAAATTAAAATCTTAAAAAAAAAAAAAGTGTAATACAAAGCCCTTGAGCAATGCTTAGTATTTATGCTCAAGCCATTTGTCCTATAACCACCCTTGCTTAAATTTTAAAGCATGGCTCTGTCACAAAACAGCCTCATAACTTTAAGATTTACTTCAAGAACACTTTGGAATGTAAACATACCTTGTTTAACTTTATAAAATATTCCAGTCCAGCTTCCAAGGGATTTGTATCACAGTTCATCTAAAAGAGAAGCACACATCTTTTTAAAAGATATTATTTTCAAGTAATCTCTACACCCAATGTGGGGCTTGAACTCACAACCCTGAGATCCAGAGTCACGTGTTTTACCAACCGAGCCAGCCAGGTGCCCCTGGAAACATGAATTTTCAATCTTAGATGAGTGAAAATCATTTCAGTAATATCACCTTCGTATGTCAGGTTTTTTTCAGTGAAGAGAAACGCTTTTGGATTTTGAACACAGATTCTGAAAGGAAAGTTATAGACTGGTCTTTAAAGTAATTTTTAATCTAAAGTTGAAATGTAGCTTGTCAGGAAATATTATCATTGGAATAGCATATTAGACCTTAAAATTCAGTTTGTTCCTGTGGCTCTTCTACTGATAAAAAATATCTGAGGGATATCACAACATGCTGGTCCTCCCCGAAATAAGACACTAATATGTTTTTATATAATAGTTATATATAGTTAGGTCTTGAAAAGCTATCAGGTAATTTACTTATCTTGCAATCAGCCAGGAATCAGGACACGCGGAGGAGAAAGCAGATGGTAGGAAAATGGCTTTGACAGAGTTCAAGAAAGAAAAAAGGAAACAAAGATTGAATATCTACCTTTTCATTTATGGTTGAATACCTGAATAATTACAATACAATACACTTTATTTTTTCAAAGGTTTTATGTATTTGAGAGAGAGTGAGTGAGAGAGAAAGAGAGAGCATGGGGGGGGAGGGGCAGAAGGTGAAGCAGACGGAGCAGAGAGCCCCTATGTGTGGCTCCATCCTGGGACTCCAGGATCATGACCTGAGCCTAAGGCAGACACTTAACCAAGTGAGCCACTGAGACATCCCTATAATACACTTTAAGTTGAAACTAAAGCCACTCTTTGAGACTAGACCTGAAGTTGTTGGATTTTGTTCGTTTTCTTATTGTTCTCTTTTGTACTAAGAAAACTGGTCGAAACTCCATAAAAAGTAGCCAAACTTTTTAAACAAGACAACACTGCACTCATATAAACAAGATGAGTAATATAAACTTGTTTTATATGATATAAAATTTGGTCTCTCATACATGCTAATCAATTTGAGCCACTCTAAACTTATTTTTCTGTCTGTTCAAAGTTTCAGAATTTCTCCAGAAAAAAATGAAAACAAAGCACAGAAGATTGCTGTGGTACCACCAGAGGGCGTACTGGCACTGCTGGGAAATCCGAGGGCTGTGGGAGGAAGAAACACTTGTCTCTGAGGGCTGGGGAAGAGCAAGGAGAGTGGAGAAATGGCTAATTCCAAAGATGGCATCTGCTGCTTCATTCCTTGAGGAATGTGGGGACAGAGCTGTCTCTGTCCCCTATGTCTCTCCCTGCAGCAACCTCATCGAAAGCCCCTGCTGTAGGCTGAGAATCCCCTAGTACAGTGCCTCTGCTGAAAGAAAGAAAGAAAGAAAGAAAGAAAGAAAGAAAGAAAGAAAAAAAAAAAAAAAAAAAGCAACTTGCCCCAAAGCCCTGGTTCTTTCAGTGGCTCCTGGAAGCTTCCTCTCCACCTCGAAGCCCACTTGCTTCTGCCCACAGTCTGGATGTCCCAAGGGCCCAGCTATGCCTTCCTTCAAACCTACCTTGTGCTCTTGTTAAATTCATCGTGTGCTAGGAACAGGAACTTTATCTAATAACTCTGATAACTTTATAGGATAAAGATAAGCTTCACTTTAGGGGTGTCTCAGTGGCTCAGTCGGCTAAGCGTCTGCCTTTGGCTCAGGTCATGATTTTGGGGGTCCTGGGATCAAGTCCCACACCAGGCTCCCTGCTCAGTGAGGAGTCTGCTTCTCACTCGTCCTCTGCCCCTCCTCATCCCCTGCTTGTGCTCTCTTTTTCTCTCTCAAGTAAATAAATAAAATCTTTTTTTAAAAAATAAGATAATCTTCATTTTACAGAGAAATAAACAGAGGCTCTGGAGGGTTAAGTCCACATAGCTAATACGTGACGGAGGATAAATTCAAACCCAAGAGACTGCACTCTGAAGTATATCCTTTACTACTATCCTTTATGTCACTTGTCAGGCCTCAAACTCAAGGAAACAACTTCTAAGGAGATATGAAAAAATTAAGAGGTCCCGAGATAGCCTACCATTGGAGATAAAACAGAACAGACTCCGAACCACAGTTGGGCTATTTCTGTGTAATCAGAACTAAGTCGTTTACTGTTTCTCAGTGTGATTGTGTATAGAATAGGATCATTTAGATACCCCCCAACTCCAAACCCCTTGCCCAAGAATCAACACTAAAAACTTCTTCGGGGAGAGTTGAGAAAGTAAAATAAATCATGCCCATGAAAACCCCACAGAAACCCTTAGTTCCCATTACCAACAGTGGAAGTAGATCACCAATTCTCTTCCTCAGAAACGCACCTTTTGGTGTCATTTCCCCAAAGGCACATAAGAAGAAAATGAGGGTGGGCAATGCAACAGAAGAAGAGGAAGAAAAGCACCCCTCAGGCACTGTGGGGGCAAGCAGGCCCCCTAGAGAAGCCGCAGCTCCACACGCAGTCAGAGATGGATGTTTAGGGCTCGCGGCCAAATGGGAGGAGGTAAAGCAGAATAAACAGTGTGTCATAATTCCACCAAACTTTCAGCTGGGAAATGAAGGAGAAAAACATCTTCCCTTAATTAAATAAAGTTATCTAGTAGCACATCGTTTCTGACATAACAGCCAGAGCCAGTGTTGATGCAATTAAAACTAGCCCTTACATCAAAGTCAGATACAATAAACAAAACTGTAACGAAGACCAGCATCTCAAACCTCTGACCCCCAGGCTCTGAAAGCCTTCTCCAGTCTTAAGACATTCATGGCGTATGTTCCGAAGTTATCGATTCCCTCCTCCTGGCCTGCGTTCATGATAACGTCATAAAGGGCTGCAGAGTCTTCTCGTCTGTGGTACAGCTCCCAACCCAGCTCACCTGAAACAAACCCACAAGTACCACACTCGAGTGAGGTCAATGATCACTCGGTCTGACGTGCATTAGCAAAAACACATAAATAAATGGAGTGTGTCCACTTATGTAATATAGATATGCTGGAGTTTTAAAAGATCAGCTCACCACAAAGTTGCAACAAACTCCCCCCTGCAAAAGCAGATGCCATATCACAGATGCATTTATGCCCCAGCCTGTCTCCCAGATAGACAGAGATATCAAGGACACCTCTTCTCATGACACAGAAAGCCGGTACTACAGGACTTAATCTGGACCCTTGACCTCAGCTTCATAATGTTAAGTGAGTAATTAGCACAGCAGAGTTTATCAAGATAAAGGGTTTGAGGTTTAGAAACCTCAACCCCCAGGGCGTGTGGGTGGCTCAGTCGGTTAAAGCGGCCGACTGTTGATTTCAGCTCAGGTCATGATCTCCCCGTCCTGGGATTGAGCCCCAGGTCAGGGTCTGTGCTCAAGGGGGAGTGGGAGTCTGCTTGTGGATTCTCTCTCCTTCTCCCTCTGCCCCTCCCCCTGCTTCTGCTCTCACGTGCTCTCTCTCAAATGAACCAATAAATTTTTATTGAAAGAAAGAGAGAGAGAAAAAGAGAAAGAAAAAGAAAGAAAGAAAGAAAAGGAAGGAACCTCAACCCCCAGCAGCTTGTCCCCAAATCACAAGGCTTTAAAATATAGGCAATCGACAATTATTCAAATGGTCTTCACTGTGGGAGAGCCATGAACCCTAGTGCCCCCCACACTCCTCTTCTTCCCACGTGGTCCGTTCATTTACCATGAGAGCTGGGCAAAACCCAAAGGAAATGAAACCCAACCCAAACAGTCAGTCTATTTTTTATTCTGCTTATGTCTGATGCTAGTCACTACTTTGCGAAGGTCAAGTGAAAGAAGGATGGGGAAAGTGGACCGTGGAAGCCCAGAGAAGAACTACATATAGCCTTTACACGTCCTGTATGTTCTGCTTGTTCCCCGGTGTTGAGGGCTGACGCTAATGTGTTTTTCCAGGATACCACCGGAACATGAGTAACGTGTAACTGAATGAAGGCCTGGGCACCAAGTACTGTGTGGTAGAACAGGGAGGGCCAGAGGAAGTTGAAAGTGAGCCCACAGCACCAATGGGGAACCGAAGAGCAATCATTCATTTCTATTTCAAAGACACACTATGCACAAGGTTAGGTGCTATAAGAAAACTTCCCTAAAAGAGCCTTAATGGTAATACTTGAGAGGTACTTGATACATTTAAGGTCTCTATAAGAGATTTTGTCTATGGGAAACCATCTGTTTTTTTTTTTTTTTTTTTAAGATTTTTAAGGTTTATTTATTTGACAGAGAGCGAGCACAAGCAGGAGGAGAGGGAGAAGCAAACTCACTGCTGAGCAGGGAGCCCAATGTGGGGCTCGATCCCAGGACCCTGGGATCATGACCTGACCCAAAGGCAGGTGCTGAACCTACAGAGCCCTCCAGATGCCCCACGGGAGACCATCTTGAATGTTCCTAGAAAGAGTCAGGTGACCTGAATATGCTGTCAACCCTTCCAATGATACTAACAGCTATCCTCTTCCAACTTTTTTATCTACCCTTCCAAATAATAAGATGTCATGGGATTGGAACAATGATTGGAAATCGGGGAAATGGCTCTCCCAGACTAGGAGTGAAAAGACTTATTATTTTAAGAGCTGGACAGGAGGAATCTTCCTCCACAGTCATACTGACAAAAGTCCGTGTGTGCGTGCCTGCCAGGGCATGTGTGTATGTGTAACGCACAGGCACATGTTCATTTGTGCTCACTTCTTTTACATTTTAGAGGCCTCCTCTGAAATTTTAGAGAATTATTTTCCAATTCTTACCAGTATAAGATATCCTAATAGCAGTGACAGGAATGTTTGAAACCTTTAAAGACTTGGTTTGAAGAAACTTGAAAACATCGTCACTAAGATCCTCAGCGGTCAGTTTCTGAAGAACCTTTCTTGCATGGGGCCCTGCAACACCAAGGACCCCAAGCTCATCGGTTATGTTTTTAATTTCAACATCATATCCACCGTTGACAGCCTCTTCTTCAATCCATCTGCATTTGAGTCACAAACTTTGTGTTAAATCTTGCTTGAATAATGCATCTTGGGAACATATTAATTCTCTGAAGACATGTTCTGTGTCTAGAATTACCAGGAAGTCCCCAGAGTGTCATTTCGTATAACAACCTAATTTTTTAAGTTGAGGAAACTGAGTCCCAGAGATGTTAAGTGACTCTCTTTAAACTACCCACTTATAAACTTGGGGATAATTTTTCACAGTACAGAAGGAGCCTTCAATTTAAGTAAGTTCTGCCACATAATTCTTTTAAATAGTGACAGCTCTATTGCATTTAAACTAATGATTCAATCTTCAAAGATTAATTTGAACCCCAATTTTCTCTAATACCTATACACAGAAGGCCCATTTGTGCTGCTAAAGGTTAATACTGTGCCTGCCACCAGACACATAATTGCTTTGACGATCAGAAGGAAACAATAAAAACTCCAAAGACTGGTTTCAATTTCTACGTCTTGATGAATTATTGGAACCCAGTTTTAGGGTTTGTTTATAATTTATTGAGAGTCCCTGGAGCTACATAAAATGATCATCTGGGTTTACACAAAGCTATGCTACTAAGATACATCTTGGGTTGGAGGGTATACTTTGCATCATTTTACAACCATAGTGAGAATCTCAGAATAAGACATCTATTAAACAATAGCATTTGAAATATTTTTGGAATACTAAAGACTAAGGTTTGATAGTAGACTAAATCATAGACCAAAGACTCACGTGAAGGATTGACGTGGCAAGTCAATGATTTAAATCTAGCTGTGGGCCAGAGAGCAGCAAGCATGAAGAAGGAGGAAGATAACCCAGGGAAGCCGCTTACTGAAGTGGACTGAACACGGGCATCAGGATCCAAAGGAACTGGTTTACACAAGTTACTCTAAGTCAGAATTCAGTTTTCTCATATGAAAATGGGAATAATATAGACCTTGCAGATATATCTATTAAGAGGATTAACTGAGATAATGTCTAAAGAGAGTTTTGACACTTGATGATGTCTAATAATTAGGAGTTAATATTTTTAGAACCAGCAAACCCTATGAAAGGATTCCCTTTTGGGGGGAAGAGTAGGGACAGGGTCCCTCACTTTGAATAGTTTCCTATAAAAGACATGAAATTTATTTGAAACAAAAAGGTTTAAGAATTAAAGTTGTACTTTCAGCTACCGGTAAAAGAAAAGCTCACTGCAAGGTTGAGTCAGTACACAATCCACATAAAATTTTCTTTTTATTTATTTATTTATTTATTTATTTATTTATTTATTTATTTGACAGAGATCACAAGTAGGCAGAGAGGCAGGCAGAGAGAGAGGAGGAAGCAGGTTCCCCGCCGAGCAGAGAGCCCGATGCGGGGCTCAATCCCAGGACTCTGAGATCATGACCCGAGCCGAAGGCAGCAGCTCAACCCACTGAGCCACCCAGGTGCCCCGACATAAAATTTTCTTATCAGGTGCGTACTTACCGAAGATCATGAAGTTCAGATCCAGAACCAGTTATTAGTAAAAACTCCCCAGGAGTTTGGTGAGAAACAGTCAACTCAGCATATACTCGACCTTTTGGTGTCAACATGTGACTTATATTCGTAAAACCCACCTACACAGAAAATTTAAAATTACCTCAGGATGCAAATGAAATCTTACATATCCTTTTAATACAACATGGAAATAAAAATGCAATTGTCAACAATGAAAAACATCTGAATCTTACCATTTATATCAATTGTGTGAACTATCTTTAAACCTAAACCCAAGATTAATTTTGAAGTTCTTAATTTCAATGATAATTATAACTATTTGTCATAAAAATTACACTGGAGTCAATTTTGCAATTCCCTGCTGACACAATTTAGCAAAGTCATAAGGTCCTTGGATGATAATTCATTCAACAAAATTTAAATTAGAAAATTAGCTAGAATATTCATGGTCGGTTGAAGAGCTCTAGCATTCATACAGAAATCATTAGGTGTTCTAAAATAACATACTAACTGGAAAAAAAAGAGAGAGAGAGAGAGAGAGAACAGAGAATTAAGAAGGCTAGAATCCTGACCCTCGAACCCATATAATAAGGTTATTTACCTTTGGGATGACATTTGCAAAGAGATGGTCCAACAATCGAACAGAGTCTTGGCCTTTGATGTTAAACTTGCCAAATGGTGACAGGTCAATAACCCCTACTTTTTGCATAACCTGTTTATACTCAAATCCCACAGGCTCAAACCAGTTTGTGCGACGAAAACTGGGCCTGAAACACAATGTTTGTCATAAAACAACTGTCATTCATTTAAAAAAATACAGAATATTTACTAAATGTATTAATCTAGAAAATCCCCTTCAGGGAAAAAAGTAAAACCTAACGTTCTGTTCCATGAATCATACATATATGGTAGAAACTGATATTTTTAAAGGTACTCTTCTATTCCTTTGACCCATTTTGGAGTGAATGACGTAGTATTAATTAAGTAGAGATTATGATAGGACATGCGGGCTCTCAGATCTGGAAGGAGGCACAGAAGTCTACCAGTCCTGTGGTTTTCGATCTTGGTTGCATATTAGAATCACGTGGGGAGCATGTAAAGAAAAATAACCTTTTTTTGGATATAATTAAATCAGAATAGGAGGGGGTAGAGCTATCGTCTCCAGTGCTTCTCAAACACTGACACTACTACAAATCACTTATACTTGTTAAAATGCAAATTCTAATGCAGCAGGTCTGGGGCAGGGTCCCACACTCTGCATTCTTAGTGGTGATGCTCATGCTGTTGGTCCACACCCAGAATAAGGACTTGGTTCAACATCTTCATTTTTTAGAGAAAAGGCATAAGGTGATTTCCAAGGCTTTTGCCTTAGTAAATGACAGAGCTTGTCTACTGACTGACGCAGGGTCCTTTCTACTTGACAGAGGTGACTTCTAATGTGGTATTTTAACCGCAGAACAAACAACTGTCTGCTAAATGAGTTTTCAGTCGTTTAATTATTAAAATAATAGAAAAAAACAGTCAGATCCAAAGAGCAAAGGTGAAGAATAGATCTGGCATTTACCTGAGTCATTTAGGAAAAACAGAACCAGTATTTTGCCCCCAGACATTCTAGACTGATTGTCAGCTGAGCCCAAACTCATTAATCAACACTGGGACTCTGCTATTCTTTATACCATTTAGATCTTGTCTTAAAGTAGACATTAAAATCTGCTTAAACACACAAAATGGAAAGTCCAAAAGAGAGAGAGAGAAATAACAATTTCTAGATTTGCTATTTGTTTTCTCTTGGTTTATGGATTCTTATGAGAAAAAATATATAATCACTACTAATCCCAAATGACAATGGCATGTAATCCAAGTGCAACTATGGCAACAACTTTAGAGGAATTCAGAGAATTGTTTTAGTAATGTGCTCTATACTTTATCTTAATGTAAAATGCTAAGTAAATGATCTTTCCCCCTAATTTATCAATGGTACACATAATTTGCATGACTCACTGCGCACACACTAGAAAGTTGTTGCTATGAGCTCTTCCTTGATCAACAGAAAATCCATATTGACATACTATTTCCATTCAACGGGATTTGACCAGGCCTCCTAAACCAGGACACATCTTTAGGAGCCAACTAAAGCCAGGTGGGGATGTGGAGGGGATGGGGAAGTTTCCTCTGAGCTTCTGGAAATGCCAAGTAGACACTTCACTTCAGCTGGCTGCAGGACTCTGGAGGCCACAGGGGTCCTAGATGCAAGCCAGTGTCACATGGCATAGACTAATGCCTTCACTGCCGAAAATAACTTTTTTTTTTTAAAAAGATTTTATTTATTTATTTATTTTGACAGATGGAGATCACAAGTAGGCAGAGAGGCAGGCAGAGAGAGAGAGGAGGAAGCAGGCCCCCCGCTGAGCAGAGAGCCCGATGTGGGGCTCGATCCCAAGACCCTGGGATCATGACCTGAGCCGAAGGCAGAGGCTTAACCCACTGAGCCACCCAGGTGCCCACAGAAAATAACTTTTGTAGGAAAAGGCTCCATGCTCTTGGGAATGGGGTGAAGTGACTTGGAGTGGGGGGCGGGGGTGTTTTTCTTATGTCCCTCCATTCCATATCCAAAATTCCATTCTACATTCAGAGCCTCAGTCAGGTTACATCATTCACTTACCTGTACTGAGTGTCCTGACCCGGTCTGTAGAACCAATGTGGCTGCTCCCAGCCTGCATGGAAACCCATGGAACACTTAGACTCCAGGGTTTTATAAAGCCCGTTGACTCGATGAGTTGGCCTCCCAGCAAATCGTTCTTCTTTAGGATAACCAACTGAAAAAGGAAAACTAGTACCTAAATAGCATATAACCAAAATTATAAACAACTTTGAAGGCATTCAAAAAATAGAAAACACAGTTCTTAACTCCCAGAAGTATATATATATATAGATATAGATATAGATATAGATATCTAGATATAGATAGAGGTATCTATATCTATAGATATAGATATAGATATAGATAGAGGTATCTATCTATATCTATATCATCTTATGTAAAAGATAGTAATTTCACTTCTTGTGGTGACCATTTCACAATGTATACAAATGTTAAAATGCTGTTGTACGCCTTAAACTAACATAATATTGTATGTCAACTATACTGTAATTTTAAGAAATTATGTTAAAGGGTACCTGGGTGGCTCGGTCAGCTAAGCGACTGACTCTTGGTTTCAGCTCAGGTCGTAATCTCAGGGTCCTGAGATAGAGCCCCAGTTCGGGCTCTGGGCTCAACACAGAGTCTGTTTGGGACTCTCTCTCTCCATCTCCCTCTCCCCTGTCCCCTGACTCACTTGTTCTCTCTCTCTCAAATAAATAAATAAATCTTTTTAAAAATCTTGTGTAAAAAAAGCCAAACTATCATTTATATAACTATCCAAGGATAGTGTAAAAGGAGACTTAGACCTTAAAATCACTGATACACTCTGATGTTAAAGATACACGTTCTCATAGATTCCTTGTTGTGTTTTAAAGGCACAGTGCTTATTAGAATCCTTACCTACTCCTACCACAGTGCACAAAATAGCAAGCAGCTCAAATCAGAGGCACTGCAAGTCAATTCGGAATACACTTTGTAGATAACTGTGAATTTGCACTTTACCAATATTGTTGAATCCATATGACTCTCTTGCTTTGGCCTCAGTGTACTGAGTTGTCGTCCATTTGCCATAGCGATTAGGATCCAATTCTATCAGATCAAACGGCGGTTCTCCG
This sequence comes from Mustela nigripes, assembly GCF_022355385.1. Taxonomy (NCBI): domain Eukaryota; kingdom Metazoa; phylum Chordata; class Mammalia; order Carnivora; family Mustelidae; genus Mustela; species Mustela nigripes. The sequence continues at coordinate 103,712,975 of NC_081568.1, forward strand.
TGCAGGATCCAGTCACTGAGATACTTCCCCACCCCGCCAGCATGGATTATGCCATATCTTTCAAAATACAGAGATAAATACACCGTTACTAAAATATGTCATCTTCAAATAATGAAACATGTCCAATTATTTTACAGATCCCACAAGTTGGAGTGTTTTGTGCTATTCAGAACACTCGACAACATAATGAAATCTTTTTTCTCAAAAAAAAAAAAAATGTTTAGGCATTTAAATTAAAGGGACCTGACTGTATAGCTCGTTTGTTTCCATAGTTTCAAGAGATGCATACATGCAAAATACCCTACAGCTCTAGGGAAGAGGCTCACTTTAGGAAAATGGGGGAAAGGAAACAAAGAGGAAGACTCAGTTATGATCTCCTCAGCGCCCATCCCCACCCCTGCCAGGAGCTAGGAGTATCTTGGAATGTTAGGAAGCTTGCTGGAGAAACTGTACACTGCAGAGGGGCACAAGCATCTCTTCTCAGACTCAATTTACCTCTGTGCAGATACCTGAACCTTGATCTCAGAAACATTCACAGGAAGACGCACTCACCCAGGGGCTTGTGGGGAGGGGAGGGAAAGGACCACTGTCCCTTGTGTTTTGCAACAAATGGGTCACTTGGTGGCAAAGGTTGGCTTGTTTGCTATTTCTATATGATGATGCTTTAAAACCAAGAACTTGACTGTGGTGGATAATTTGATCTCAGATGAAGGAATCACAGTTTCACACTGGCTGCATGTAGTTCTACCAACTCATGCTAGTCATGAAGGACTTTCCTGTAGGTCTGTCTGTGGTTTAGGTCAGGAGAAGCATCTGAGTAACTGGATGAGCAGAAAGTCATTGGGGATGGGGTGTGGACCAAGAAAAGGAGCTACAGGGGCAGACCTCAAAATACCAGAAATTCCAGCATCCCAAATGGATTCTGACAGCCAGAATCACTCTGAGAGTTTGGGAGGACCTTAGCAAAAGACTATAAATGTTAACTAACTTTTCCCACAAGATACCAGTTTGGTTATTTTATTAAAAAATGAATGACTGGAGTGCCTGGGTGGCTCAGTTGGTTTAAGCATCTGCCTTCGTCTCAGGTCATGATCCCAGGGTCCTGGGATCAAGCCCCACATCGGGCTCTCTGCTCAATGGGCGGCCTGCTTCTCCCTCTTCACGGCTTGTGTTCTTTTATGCTCGCTCTCTCTCTCTCTCAAATAAATAAAACCTTTAAAAAACAAAAAAGAAGAAAAAAAAAAAGAAAAAAACCCCCCAAAACAAAAAAGAATGACTAAAGTTGTTACAAGGATATTCCTCAGAGAGAATGAAGAGGCAACGATTTATACTTCTTTGAATCATTTTAAAAAGTGACATGGGTCATCACAATCATCCATAAAAATTTTCACTAAGTTTCAAGAAGGTAATAAAAATGTTTAAACATGCTTAAAATTCACCCATCCAGGTGCATGGACGATATACAAAAGCCGTCATTTTTGAGAGCTAGAGATATCGTTTATAGGGCCTGAAATTGTGTAGTTTTATTAACATTCATTGAGTGACTGCTCTTTGCCAGGCATTGCTTCCATCTAACATGTACAAGCTGATTTATTCTTTAACACTTTTATTTCACCAACAGGAAGACCAGCCCCCACACAGGGGTTCAGTAAGGTCAACCTTTCATAAAGAGCAGATTCAGGATCCACACTCACTCATCTGACCCCAGTGTACACTCTCTATTACTGGACTTTACTCCTTCGATTGTTCTCAATTTTTTTTTTCCATCCAAGACACACGTGACAGACAGTATTCACATTCTTGACAGACACTTTGGGCCAAGCCAGGGCTGTGTCATGGTTTCCTTTGGTCTCACTTCTACACCATTATGTTCCCTCTCTTTTAACAATGTCTATGAGCTAACAAGTAGTGCAGAGTGCTGTTCACTGGGGATAATCCCGAATCAAGTCTAATTCGTTTTCAGAAAGTAAACCCTTGACAAACTTCAGCTCTCCAACCATTAACAAGTTATATGTAAAATGCCACACAACTGAGTGTTCCAAAACGATTATTGGGAGCCCCTGGCTTAGTAGCTAAACATAAGCATGGAGTAAGAGAGACCTGGGTATGGTTTTTCTTCTGCCAGTATTAGCTGTGTGATCTCGGGCAAATTCCGTAACTATCCTGAGCTTTAGTCTTCTTTTGCACATGCTTTCTTTATGGTGCTGGTGTTCACAGACATGGCGTTGAAAAGCACATAACAGGCAAGCAATACATGATGGCTGTTAGGTCCTTGTATAACCAACAACTGATTATGCCTGTGCCCAGCTGGTAAGATTTTCATGAGGAACTAATGTGTGAAGGGGATGTGGAAGGGAACTTGATGGGGAAAGGAGAGGTGGGTTCTTCCATTGCTGGCATTAAGCTGTGGCGCCTGCTTCTTCTAGATGGCCCAGCTCCTGTGCTTTTTGAGTGTTTGTGTCTGCTCTGTGCAATAGCTCTGTTACACTGTCACATGTAACATCGTATAGCACTCCCCCCTCCTTTAATTTGCTGTTTGTAATCTGTGCTATGCCAAGAAAACTGGATTCAACTCAATATAATCCATTCAACATTTGGGGGGGCATGGCATCAGTCACCTTGAAACAGAAAACCTTGTTAGAATTGTGACAAAACAAAAGTAAAACAGCCTTGACTGAGGGTGATCTGTGAATAAGGTTAAAAAAAAAACAACAACTGGCATATATGTAGACAGTTTGCAAATTCTCCAAATTCTCTGGAATCGTTGTATGAGAATAACAGACAACACTGAAATGTGGATCCATGAGCCCCTCTCCAGACCATGGAGTCAGAATCTATAGGAGTAATGTCTGGGAATCTGTTTGCTTTCATTGGTTTTCTGATTTCAACACAACTTCATGGGTTCTCCTGACAAACAGGAATTTCACAGATAGGATGTAAAGGAGGATGAATTATGTGCCAGAGACTAATCACAAGGTAGAGATTCTATTTTAACATGCCAGTCGGATGATTCTGTGGCTCAGCCAGGTTCTGGCCTCCAGAACCATGGAATGATCAAAAGATGTAAGCCAGAAGGGACAGCCAAGGTGAGCATTCTATGTTACATGAGAAATATCTTAGCAATCTCAACTTGTAGATAACAAGAAGTCCTTTTGGTTTAGACTAAATCTGTCAAAGAGAGTGAGGTACTTTGCCTGTCCCCCATCTATCATCTTCCCTATCCACCTCCCAATGTCTACAATCTGGGAAAATTACCCAGAACAATCAGAGCAGGAATGCAACATCAGCCCCATGCAATTAGATACAACTTCTAGATAATCAGTAACTGGTGTTCTAAAGAAAGCAACTTCCTAATTTCCTTGGCAAGTAGTAATAGATGCTCCATTAAAGTACAAATATAATAAGGCCAGGGATACTGTCTGCTTGCTCAGAGCATGGCTTATGGCCAATGATCCACAAGTAGTTGTTGACTAAATCAATAATTTTATGAGTCAATTGCAGGATTAAAAAGAATAAAGATTTAGGAATAAATTTAGCAAGAGAAGTATAAAACTTATACTCTGAAAACCATAAAGCATTGCTGAAAGAAATTTTAAAAGACCTAAATAAATGGAAAGGCACCTCATGTCCATGAATTGGACTTAATATTGTTATGGCAATACTCCCCAAGTTGATCTACAGATTCAGTGCAATACCTAAGAAAATCCTAGGTGGCTTCTTTGCAAAAATTGACACACTGATCCTAAAAATTATATAAAAATTTAAGGGACCCAGAACAGCCAACACAATCTTGAAAAACAACAATGATTCACACTTCCCAACTTCAGAACTTACTACAAAGCTACAGTAACTAAAACAGTGTGGTACTGGCAGAACCTATAGATGGACAAGAATTGGGAGTCCAGAAATGAACCCATATATATATGTGAATTGACTTTTGACAAGGATGTCATGGTATCATAGAAAATAAATATTTGGGTCGCCTGGGTGGCTCAGTTGGTTAAGCAGCTGCCTTCGGCTCAGGTCATGATCCCAGCATCCTGGGATCGAGTCCCACATCGGGCTCCTTGCTCCGCAGGGAGCCTGCTTCTCCCTCTGACTCTGCCTTCCACTCTGTCTGCCTGTGCTCGCTCTCGCTCGCTCTCTCTATGACAAATAAATAAATAAAATCTTTGAAGAATGTGAGTTTCCTTATAAAAAAAAAGAAAATAAATATTTGATTTTTGTCCCTATTTCCTGGCACAGAACTTCTAATAACCTCTGGAATTCATAGTATGCTAAGGAGATGGCTCAATATGAGGTGAGAGGTACTTGAGGGACTAAATAGCTTTAGGATAGGGCCTAGTCACAAGAAGTCAATCATCAAAGAAAAAAAAAGTCAATCATCAATGGTCAATGATTTAATCAATTACTCTTATGTAATGAAACCTCCATAAAAACCCCTAAATGACAGAGTTCAAAGAGTTTTCAGGTTGGTGAACCTACTAATGTGCTCCAAAGGTGGTATGCCAGAGAGGGCATGAAAACTCTGTGCCATATCCCCCCACCCTGACCTCACCCCATGTATCTCTTCTACTGGCTGTTACTGAGTTGTATCCTTTATAACAAATGGGTGAAAGAAAGTATTTTCCTGATTTCTGTGAGTCATTCCAGTGAGTTATCAAACCTGAAAAGGGACTTGTAGGAAATCCCACATTATGGTCAGTCATTCAGAAGAATAGACGATCCCTGGAACTTGCAACTGGTGTCTAAAGTGGAGACAGTTTTGTGGGACTGAGTCCTTAACCAGTGGGATCTGCACTAACCCTGGAAGTTAGTATCAGAATTGAATTGAATTGCTGGATACTCAGTTGGTGTAAGAGACTTAGAAAATTGGATGTCGGTGTCAGAGTGGTGTTAGGAAAAAAGATATCACAGAAGCCAATGCAATTGAACACGGAAAGAACAGTCTTTTCAATAAATGGTGCTGGGATAACTGGCTATGCACAAAAGAATGAGGTTGGACCCCTACCTCACACCACATACAAAAATTAACTCAAAATTGTTCAAATATTTAAGAGTAGAAGTTAAAACTATAAAACTCTTAGAAGAAAACATAGGTATGAATCTTTATGAACTTGGATTAGAAAATGGTTTCTTATAAATGACACCAGAACTACATGCTAAAAAAGAAAAAAAATACACAATCTAGACTTCAACAAAATTTAAAACTTTCGTGCTTCAGTGGACACCATCAAGAAAGTGAAAAGACAACTCAAAGAATGAGAAAAAAACTTGCAAATCATGTATCTGATAAAGGTCTTGTATCTAGAATATGTAAAGAACTCCCACAACTTAACAATAAAAAGACAAATAATATTTTAAAAGATTTGCTTATTCATTTGAGAGAGCATGTGCATGAGGGTAGGGAGAGGGAGGGGGAGAGAGAGCCCCATGAAGGCTCAGTCTCATGACCCTGAGATAATGACCCCCAAAACCAAGAGCCAGATGCTTAACAGACTGCACCATGCAGGCACTCCGACAAACAATGTTTTTTTAAAATGGGCAAAGGATATGAACAGGCATTCCTCCAAAGAAGATATGAAAGTAACATACTTGAGAAACAGTCCTACATGCACATGCCTGCATATGGATGCTATAGGTGATCACCTAAACCCTCAGTTAGTTTATGCCCTCTAGCCCTATACCTTCAACTGGTTTTTGCCCTCTAGATGTCCCACAGATGTAAACTTAGCACTTCAAACCCAAACTCTCAAAAATGAAACTCATTATTTTTCTGGTTTCTCTCTCCCCATGGCTCTAGCATCCAACCAGGGGTAAAGGTCGAGTTAGATAGTTTGCCATCATTCGCTATTTTTTTTCTCTTCCTCAAGACCTACTGCAATCAATCATCAAATCCAAGTAAGTTTGTCTCCCATTTCTCTCTTCAGACCACAGTTTCTCTACTGTACTGGCAGGACCACATGCTGACCAGCCCTATGCCTCTGGATGGACCTCACTGCCTTGCTTTCAGCTGTAACCCATTGCCTACCATGAGGCCTGGGACAGAGCTACCAATCATTAATATTAGCTGAATAAATGGCCAAATAAAATAGGGAAGAAAAATAGAATATTAGAAGCTCCAATATCATGGTAAAGTGGGTTTGACATTAATATTCACCAGATTAATGGGACAAATATTAAAGATGAAACATCAAATGGGTAATGGAATTGTAAGTAGTAAGCAACCTGAGGAATCATAAAGAAGTAAATTATGTTGAACACATATGAATTATGGTGAAAAATGCATCAGATACATTATTCATTTGATATTGTGAATTATGTTTGTCACATTGTGTTATGAAAACATCCTTGTAAAATTGGGGTAAATTGACCAATCTGAACATATACAGCATGAAAAGAGACATGAATCATGGAAATGGCAGGAAATATGCAAAGAGAAGTTTACAGGAAATAATTGCCCTTCTGTATGATAAGCTTTAAAACCTATACCAGTGATTAAACCATTAATAATCCATAGTAATTATTTTAAAATTCAAATATTTTATTCTTCAGGGCGCCTGGGAGGCTCAATCAGTTAAGCATCTGCCTTTGGCTCAGGTCATGAGCTCAGGGTCCTAGGATCAAGCCCTGCATCAGGCTCGCTGCTCAGAGGGGAGTCTGCTTCTCCTTCTCTCTCTGCCCTTCCCCCATTTGTGCTCTCTCTCTCTCTCAAATAAATAAATAAAATCTTAAAAAAAAATTTGTTCCTCATACCTCAATGGTCATGAAAGGAAAACTCTCTGCCCCACCGCTACTTTCCATTTTAGCCTGAGATTAGGTGACAAGACTTATCTAAAATACTTGACTCCATTTAAAAAAGAAAAAAAAATTGACTCTGTAATAAATGTTGAATCAAATGGAGATACTCACCCAAAGCCTATAGCCACCCAGTAGTTTCTGAGCCCCTGATGGGGCCCCACCATAGGCAGAATGTCAGGAGAATAGGTGATAGGGCCATTGACGATATTGATGATGTCAGCCTTTTTCAAGACTGGAACCATTTCCATGGCAGCTTCAACGTGTTCCATGATTCGGTCAAGATCAGACTCAAAAAGCTCCTTTCCAAACCCTGCAAGAGACATACCATTGTGGTCAGGATGCCACAGCTGCCCTGATATGTACTCTAAAGTGACCTAAATCTGAATCAGCTAACATGTAAAGATGGTCTTTAGGAAGGTAATTCCTTTTTTTTTTTTAAGTCTAAACTTAATATTCACTATCAACAGACAGGTACCCAGCACAATACCAAGAACAATAATGTTATTTTTGTTGAAACAATAAAAATCATGAAAGTCAACCTTTTTCATTAATAATACATTTAACTCTAGGTATATTAACAATTTTCAACATTTAATCCAACCATAATTTAAAAAAAAAAAAAACAATTACTGGTTTCTCAAGACAGAGCTTTTATTCTTCAATTAGCCTATGTCTATTCTATCCTCCCAGGAAAGGGCAAATGCAAGCTTACAAAGTCATGTCAGGACATGGGGGATAAACAGAAAACTACTCCAGGATCGAGGATAAAGGATTCCAGATGCCTTTCAGGTCTCAGCAGAGAAGGAAGGGCAGGGAGGCCTCCTTCCTCAAGCCTGCTCCCCCAAGTATCCCAGAGCTAGAATTCCGAGAAAAGAGTTAGGGTCTTGGAACACAATTTTTTTCTCAGTCCTCAAAGGTACTGTGATTGAAGGCAGGGCCGCACATGAGCTGGGGACTGGTGACTTTCCCATACAGCAGCCAGCCAGCTTGTTCCTCCCGCTACCTACGCACTGGGTCGGCTGCATGGAGGGCCGCAGACCACTAGGCTGGGACCAGGATGTGCATGCACCCAGGGCCAGCTGACACCCTGGCTCTCCCTCCAGGTGGATTTGTTCAACATTTATCTGGAAGTGAGGCTGCCAGCATGAGGGAAGAGCAGAAAGGAAGGCTCTCAAGTAGCGATCAGCCCTCCCTCTGCGATCAGGAGCTATTCCACACAGGCCCAAACATGCAGAGGCCACACAACAAGACAAAAGCCTTCAGCTAGCTGGAGCTGGCCGAACTTCTGTAGAAGGCAACTAAGTGACCATCTGTTGTAACATGGGCATAGGCGTACTGAGAAGTAGAAGAGAGGTTCATCCCCTATCCCAAGGCAATTATAATTCTAGAAGTACAATTTCCTCCATTTCTTTATACTCCTTATTTCAGTGTCCCAGTGACATTTTAGCACTTTCTATAGATTGTTTTAATTGCTTACATCCTTACGTAACCTCCATCTTTAATCTAGCTCTGTAGACACGTTTCATGAAAACACAAACAGGTCCACCTCCCTTACAGAACTTGAGAGAGAAACTACAGTTCCTCCTTCGGTGGCATAGGGCTCTTTTAAGCCATTTATGCAGTAGGGGAAGGCTTCAGTTTGCAGGCCAGTCTATCCCGCTCTGTGACGCACTCTGAGGCTTTCATTCTTAGCAGCGTGGAAATCCTGTCTCTGATACCCACCATGTTTCCAGCAGTCAAAACATGACCATTTGGAAACTCGACCAAATAGGTAGGGGATTGAGGAAAAAGGGGAAGACAGGAGGCCGACGTAGGCAGGCAAAAATGACCTGAAGACTTCCAAACCATGGGGAGATATGTTTCTTCAGTTTCTCCATCACCAACAGCCTCTTTTCTCTTTCCTTACTTCCTGCTGTGATAGTTCCAAGGGACGTGAGAACAGAGCTTACCACAAACCATGCACCTCCAAAGTCCCAGGTATCTGGTAGTCTCATATCATGATGTCATCTGATTCTCCAGCCAGCCCCCAGCCACAGAGAAGACAAAACCTATATCCCTGACCTGCACCCGCTTGCGTTTATGGAACCCACCTGGAGGGACTCCATTGGTGACCCACGCATCCTGCACTTTCATTTTCTCCTGACTCTCGTATGGACCAAACAGAAGCCCATCCCTTTCCTGTCGGAGATAATAGGAGCCTTCCAGGTCACGGAGCACCGGCAGTTCTCGTTTCAAAGCTTTCACTTCTGGTATGGTCGATGTAACAACATATTGATGCTGGACCGGAATGAGAGGATGTTCTAGTCCCACCATCTTACCTACTTCACGAGCCCAAAATCCTTAAAGAAAAAATATCATTTAAAAATGTTAACCCATATGTAAGCATACCACCTCTGACATTAATATGGCAATTTATTTTTAAATAAAATATTTAGAAGACTTTAGTACGCATGACAAAGTCAAAGGAATGTCATAACGATTTCAAATGTTTTGTCATTGCAAAACTAAGTGGGGGAAGAGAAGACAGTATTCTACCCTGCCCCAGTGTTTTAAAGTTATCTATCATCTAAGAGTTTACTCAAAAGAAAAAAAAAAAAAGATTTTGCCCATAAGCAGAGGCAGTCAGGCAAACAGCAACAAAAACGAATTTATTTGAAGGGGAACATAAACAACCCAATTATATAAAATGTACAAATGTTGATCAGAAAGACAGTAATGGACTGACCCTGTTCCTGAAAGAGCGCTGATTAGGTGATAAGGGGCCCAGTGTGATCAACATAATAATTATGCATAAGAAAGCCCTGAAAGTCAGTCCCCCCCCCATCCTCCAGGCCCTCCTCTCCCCAAGTTACTGATACCTAAGGTTCTACAAATACAGAATTGTGGTCTTAACTTAAAATTTGAAAACGTATATACTTTGGGAGAGAGCGCACAGTAAGTTTTATCTGTTATTGTACAAGTTTAGTTAGAATACATTTGTAAGATCCTTTCCTGCAAAGGGCATGAAGGAACCAGGAGTCCAGAGTAGGGAGGGATGAGGAGCCACAGAAAAACAGAAAGGGCTCCTAGGTGGGCAGGACTTCCCGTATGAGAGTGTACCTCACTTTCCAGTGTGTGTTGGATTGTCTTACCCATGGGGATGAATGGTATTTTTACTTTGTAAAAGAAGGAATGAAATTGTGGCTCAAAGTACCCTTGATTCTGTATACAGATATGGAACTAAAGTCCAGAGAAGGAAAGAGACATGCCCAAGGTCCCACCGGGAGACTCTGGAATTGTCGCACTTTACTGGTTTTCTTGCAATGAAAAGACTTTATTTTAAAAATCTAAGACAAAAAAAAAAAAAAAAATCGAAGACAGCTTTATTTACGTAAAGGTATTTCAGAATCTAGAATGATTCTAGAGCAGGGAAGTGGTGTCACCTGACCCATTAGTGGATTATTTGGGCAGAAGAGGTTCTAGTTGCTTGTTCACTTCATAATAATTTTGAGTAATTGTTCAAATGATCATAAGAGAATCTTATTCAGGTTATTTCTTTAGAGGATGCACTCTTAATTTTTAACCATTTCTGCTTCTGTTTTTTTTTTTTTAGGCATCTAATAATGAGTTCTGGAGGCTCTATCATTATGAGATTCAGGGCTAGATACAGAATTATCAATTATGAATCAGTCTGGGAACCCAGACTATGTACTCTCTGTGTCCAAACTTATTTCTTTTTTTTTAATTTTTTAAAAATGATTTTATTTATTTATTTGAGAGAGAGAGAGAGAGCAAGCACGAGAGGAGAGAGATCAGCCGGAGAAGCAGACTCCCTGCTGAGCAGGGAGTCTGATATGGGACTTGATCCCAGGACTCCAGGATCATGACCTGAGCCGAAGGCAGTCGCTTTAACCAACTGAGCCATCCAGGTGCCCCTCCAAACTTATTTCTATTTAACTATCTAAACATCATCCTTGTGTCCTGTTGTTTTGTTCTGGCCTAATGGCTAAATTGGCCTTACTTGTTTAATAGCCCCATAAATGGATGCCTATTTGCAAACCAAAAATCATACCTGTGGGCATTAGAGTCTCTTATTGGTCTTTGAATAATTTACAGATTTAATTTATTTTTATCAGAGGGAAGATGTGAATTTCCAATGTCAGGACTTTGCAGGAAAATACAGGAAAGCCATATATCCTAGTTATATGCAACTCTAGCAGATTTAAAATATGAAAAAAACCTAAAATATTTAGCCTGGCAATTAAAACTACTACAGTATCCTCAATACACTTGTTTCAATTAAAAACATAAATTGAAGAAAATAAATTCTGTCCTAGTCAAACATATTTATGAACTTCTGAGTCTAATTGCTTGCTTATTAATGCACTTGATCATTAAAATACAGTGAAACAAACACATAGGTATTCTAGAGTTCTATGATTTTGAACTCTATCACAAGCTCTATGCTGTTTTACCCTATAGTGGTGCTGTTTGTTGGTATTTTCTTCCTCTCTTTGTCATGAAAATTAACCTAAACCTGGCAGGATTACACTTCAACTCTTGCTACATCATCCACCCACCAAGTTCAGAGGTAAGAGAGACAAATAAGGAAGAATCACTAAAATCGACCATTTCAACCTGAGAAACAATTGAAGGGTCAATAACAATGTTATTGGAAATCTCTTCCATTTTTTTAAAAAAATGCAATGATTAATAGAAATGGACTTCAAACAAAGAGCGAAGTTTCACAGACAAGTTTACTTTTGTAAGATCGTTTATGCAGTGATGATAATGGTTTATACAGTGACATTCTTTGATGCAAGAGTATCAGGCAAAATTAAGCAATTCTTTTTTGACTGAACCCTGGGCTTCATGTTGGCATGATCCAATCATATTTCTGATTTACCATGTTAGGAAAATTCTTAAGTAAAGCTTACAAGTTATCTCAGGCTTAATGAGTCCATTAGAAATGAAGTAAAGAGAAACATTCTTCACCACACAGAGGAAAGGCTTACATCATAACAAATTGTTTCTGTTCATGCCCCTGAGCTACACATTAGGTAGGTAGAATGAAGCAAGTTTTAAAAGCTTCAGGTAGCAAAGACAGGATAATCGACTTCATCCCGAGATGCTAGGAATGTGTGAAACTGTTTTTCAGCTCTGCTTGCTCAAGAATAATGTTACTACATTCTCTTTCCTGTAGGAACATCTACGTAGTAGTGTTTCTCTAAAGTTTTGTTGTTGTTTGTTTGTTTGTTTGTTTTTTAGACCGTCTGAAGCAGAACCCACAGCACCTGGAGCATTTATTTAAAATACAGCTCTGAATCCCCACTCAGACCACTTCAGTTAGATTTCTTCTCAAGTCTGGGAAATGGCCTCTGGTGATTCTTACACCTGTTATCTTGAGAACCAAATGTACCGGCATAACGGGTGCTGTATGACCACACAGCAAGTGAAAGGAGGTGGGTAATCTTAAAGCCTGTACCTAGAGGTCATAGTAACTGATGCTAGTCTTCCCGGAATGGGGGGCGGGTTGGGAGGGAGGTGGCACGGATAAGGCTTTCAAAGAAATACCTAGAATCATAATTATTACACTTAATTTTTTTTATTGCTTACTATGTGGTATTGATTCTGTTCTGTAAGCTCTACGTTATTAGTTCATTTACTGATCATAACAACTTTTTGAGATGGGCACTATTATCTCCATTTTACAAAGGAGCAATCTGCTCAGTCACAGGGTTGGGAATACATGTGTTTCTGGGCCAGAGAATCCCACTGCCCTAGACTGTCGTGGAGACACATCAGCAAACAGACCTATTTTTTACTTTTAGACTTCCCTTTTCATGAATATCCTGAAGATTCAGCTGCCTTCTGTTATGACTTCATATAAAGAAACGCCTAGCAGACTATGGTTCAATTGAGTAGATAATAGTGGTATTTATATCTTTTCCAAGTCTATATCCTGGTTACTCTAATTAGATTTCAGAGCTGGCCTGAAGGCCTTGCTTGAATTTGTGAAACATCCTGGTCTCACTGAGTAACTCTGGGATACATTTCATCAGCCATGCCTTCTCAAATCATGTTAGCACAATGCCTTCCGTGGATGGTTGTTTTATTCATAAAATTGAATCTCCTTTAGCTTCAATTGTAGAAGCAGGCATGCCCAAACTTCTGCCCTCAGTTACTGAGACTTACCTTTTGGGGAGATTTTATACTTTAAATAAACTTTTTTTTGAAAACAGACCTCAAATAATTAAATACACACCTTTCTATACCTTCCATGGATGACAAATATGCAATCAGTTAGATTTCCTCCAGTAACTCCTACCCAGTGGAAGAGAAGAGATGGAGGAAGAAACGAAAAAAACAAGATTATGGGCCAGAGATATGATCTGAATGAAATAAAGAATTGAAAATGGAGACAGCATGGTTCTTCACACAGTTTTCAAGAAGGAGCTGCCTATAGGATGCCTGGGTGGCTCAGTGGGTTAAGCCTCTACCTTTGGCTCAGTTCATGGTCCCAGGGTCCTGGGATTGAGTCCCACTGAGTCTCTGCTCAGTGGGGAGCCTGCTTCCCCCTCTCCCTATGCACCTCCTCCAGCTTGTACTCTGTCACTCAGTTTCTGTCTCTCAAATAAATAAAATCCTTTTTTTTTTTTTTTTTTTTAAAAGAAGGAGCTGCCTGGATTACCAAGAACAGAGGATGGGAAAGGACATAGATGTGGCTGGATAAAAAGTTTCAGGAGCAAAAGACAAAGAAGGACATCCGGGAGAACAATCCCAGGAATTCGGTTTCGTGTAGTGGTAAACACAGGGCTATACCGTCAACCTAATCTCCAGGGTTTGTTTTCCTCCTGCCATTGCCTCCCCTCCCCCAATCACACCACCAGATTTCACAGCTGCATGGAAAACTTCATCTGGACACTCACTGTTTAGGTGAGATCTCCTTGAGAATTTTTCTGTCTTTACCTTCAGTGATTCCTTATTCCTCACAGTAAAGAAAAAATTTATTACAGCAGTAATGAATTACGTAAACCTAAGCTTACTATTTTCAGAAAATGATAAATAAATGAGTTAAATAACTTCTTCTATGTGATTTTTCAAAGTATCAGTTGGGAGTGGTTGCCTGACGCACTATGGTGACAGAAATGGGGGCACATGCCCAAGTGCATCTCAAATGAGTGCAGTGATCAATTTGTGATGTCTGCCCTGGTGTGGGTATGGAGGTCAGAGTGTGTTTGTTTAGTTTGCTTAGTTTGCTATCACTCTAGAAAAGGTCCAGTGTTTTTAGGGACTAAATCTGTGAGACCATAAAGTTGCAAGATTAGAAAGAGTCCTTACTAAATGGGGAAAAAAAAGATGAATTATATCATTATCTTAGATCTTCTAACAGAATTTAGATCAATGGTCCCTAAGGAAGGTAGTGGGGGGGAGTCTCAGGGATTGGGGGTGAGGGGTGAGGCTCAAAAACAAAGCAATGTTTTATGCCTTTGCTGTTATTTTTTAGTCAAGTCCTTTAACATTATTTTGAATTTCAAATGATATTGAAAAAAACCTGAGATTTCTATGCTTTTCGAATGGGGGGCATGGATTAGGATAATTCAGAAATACTATTTTAAACTCTTAAATATTGAAGACATGACTTTTCTGGAACCACTAAATGTTTTGTTAAAAAAAATTACATCAATCAAAAATCACTAATTTAGAGGAAAGAACTTAAGGGTCCATGTTTCTGACCTGTCTTCATGGACATATCATTTCACTTGATAAATAATGATTGTTTTCATTTTATAATTTAAACAATGACTCAAAGAGCAGACCACAAGAAAATCAGTTATTGCCCCCTGCTTACTTTGGGTTTTAAATTAACCACTCTGAACTACAGGTAAATACAAATTATTAGCCCAGTTTAGACTGCATAAGCATTTTCATTTGCACAAGAACTCACTTTTATATGTGTGACAGTTGGAAATGACATCACAGGTAAATGACCTGTTAGAAAGTGTATTAACTCAGGAGTCAAAAACCCAGGTCCAAGTCCTGGCTCCAACATTAACTATGTCACTTTGCCAAGTAACATGACCTTTCTGGACCTTGGTCTCCACAGTGGAAAATGAGTGACTTGTTATCTCAAATATCCCTTTTGACTATACTACTCTGAGCCTAAGTTGTAACAAAGAAAAAAAAATATATATATATACACACACACATACATATTTGTATATATATACACACACTCATATGTACATATATATATACGTGTGTGTATATATATATATGAGAAATATATTTAATAATGTTCTGAAAGGAAAAAGGTTAAATATTTTTTAAAGACTTATTTATTTATTTATTTGAGAGAGAGAGCACACATGGATGAGAGAGAGCATGAGTAGTGTGAGGGGCAGAGGGAGAAGCAGATTCCCTACTAAGCAGAGAGCCTGATGCAGGGCTTGATCCCAGGGCCCTGAGATCATGACCCGAACCAGAGGCAGCTGCTTAACCAACTGAGCCACCCAGGCACCCTGATTAACATTTCTAATTAGGTTGACTGGAGTCAACCTAATCAGAAATGGGTGAGAGAGAACACAAATGATTAACTCTGCCCCCAAAAGCAAACTGAGAACAAAAAGGATGTTCACAAATTTCCACACTAGACTTTGATTATTAGTGT
The DNA here is from genome assembly GCF_022355385.1 of Mustela nigripes. Classification (NCBI taxonomy): domain Eukaryota; kingdom Metazoa; phylum Chordata; class Mammalia; order Carnivora; family Mustelidae; genus Mustela; species Mustela nigripes. Next base: position 103,728,426 of record NC_081568.1, read on the forward strand.
AAATAAAGAGCGAACACAGAAGAGAAAAAGCAGTATAATTAACAAAACATGATCTGCAGTAGAAGAAAACAGGGTGACGAGAACACCAACTTTCCATGCGTTACCAAGGGCAGAGTGGTATCACACGCCAAAAGCAAAGTGATGGAGGCAGGGCTTTGTAGCTTAGAAACAGACAAAATGTCCATCTCGGGAACATTACAGTATTGCCCAACAATGTGCATAGTGTAAAACTTTACTCTGGTCACATGTCTGGCCACTTGAAAGAACCCATTAATTTAAGATATATATATATATTATATATGACGCTTACCTGCAGCATTCACAACTCTATTCGCTCTCATAGATCCCTGTGGCGTTTCAACATCCCATGTTCCATCAGACCTGGGTTTCAGAGAAGTCACCGGGGCGGGATATTTTAGAAGGGCACCATATTTCCTAGCCCCAGCAGCTAGGGCCATAGTTAGAGAGTAAGGATCAATATGACCATCTCCAGGATTATACAGTCCAGCTAAAACCTAAATTAATCATAAAAGAGTCAATACTGAACAAAAACTTACCCATTATTCAGTGTAACTGTATCCTGCCAGGAAATGTTTAGTAAAACTGGACTTTAAAAGGGCATCATGGCATCAGATTGATCAGTCTGTCCTTCCTTTTCCTTTATCAAAGCTCAGGCAGGGGCAAGACTCACACTGAGTGTTAAGTAGACACGCTCTTTGAGAGAGGCTTGCAACTGTCTCCAACATCCATTCTCTCCCCTGCCCCCCACAGTAATGGAAATTGAATGTTTATTTAGAAACACAGCCACCGAGAACAATTTCCAATAGTTGGCAGTTACTAGTTCCAGCTGGTAGCTAGAAGTATTACTAAGTTTTGGTCAGTGAAATACAAATGAAAGTGTCATGTGGCAGCTTTCATGAATCATTTTTTTAGAAAACACTGGCATGGGGCACCTAGGTGGCTCAGTCAGTTAATTGTCTGACTCTTGATCTCAACTGAGGTGTTGATCTCAGTAAGGGTCTTGAGTTCAAGCCACGAGTTGGACTCCACAATGGGCATGAAGCCTACTTAAACAAACAAACAAACAAACAAAAAAAACCAAAACCACTACCATATGCCCTTTGTCCCTTCTTTGTCCTTCCTCCTTCCTATTGTCTGGAATGCAGAACATGATGGCTAAAGCTCTAGCTGATGCCATCTTGGACTAAAAACAGAAGAGACACACCCTAGGAATGACAGAGCAATGATCTAGAAGACAACTGGGCTCCTGAAATCTTCATGGAAAATAGCCACCGTTCAAATCCTGGACTGCCTAAATGAAAGAGAAACTTCTGTCGTGTTTAAGCATTACCATTTTAGTTTCTGACATTTGCAATCAGTCTGATACTAATTGGTCAATTATTTATATTTCATTGTTCAATACTATTAACAACTTCACATGTTAAATGCATATAGGTGTCAGGAAAATGTATACTTGACTTAGTCATTCAACAACTAATGCTTGAATATCTATGTTGCGGTAGGCCATCAGGCTAGGTACCATGGGGAAACAAAGAAGAATGACAGTCTGATGAACCAAGTTGATAGAGGAACACTGTACAGTATTATATTTAGGTCTCATTCATTTCAGTAGAAATCTACTAAGTACCCAATACGATCAAAGAGCTTTTGTCAACTGTCTTCTGCATCTATTGAAATGATCATGTGTTTTTGTGCTGTATTCTATTAATGTGACACATTACACTGATTGATTTTCAAGTGTTACTTTTTAAAGATTTTATTTATTTATCAGAGACAGAGAGACAGAGAGAGCACAAGCTGGGGGAGGGGCAGGCAGAGAGAGAAGCAGACTCTATGCTGAGCAGGGAGCCGATGTAGGACTCGATCCCAGGACCCTGGGATCATGACCTGAGTGGAAGCCAGATGCTTCACCCACTGAGTCACCCAGGTGTCCCAGATTTTCAGAAGTTAAATCAACCCTGAATCCCTGGCACAAATTCCACCTGATCATACTGCATTATTCTTTTTATATATTGCTAAATTCGGTTTGCTAGTTAAGGATTTTTGCACCAATATTCACATAATTCACCTGCCTTTCTTTTCTTGTGATGTCTTTGTCTGGTTTTGGTATCAGGGCAATACTGGCCTCTTAGAATCAGTTGGGGAAATGTTCTCTTCTATTTTTGGAAAAGTTTATGAAGGATTAGTATTAATTCTTCTTTAAATGTCTGGTAGAATTTACCACTGAAGCCGTCTGGGCCCAGTCTTTTCTTTGTAGGCAGCTTTTGATTACTAATCCAATCTCTTTTTAGAGTTTTAGTCCAAGAGACTTATTTTGATTTTAATGGAATTCATATTACTGTAGACTTCCAAATGTCACGTTGGTGTTTTATAATGGATATGTCTCACTGCAGTAATCCCATTATCTATTTGATTTGGCACCCTGCCCCCAGATGCAGAGAATACTCTTCCCACATGTTTCCATTGCCTAATACCTTTGAGAAAACTCTGTGAGGGTGGGGACTTCCAGTAAAGCATTCCAACAGTAACATATAAACAGATAATATGCATAACCTTACAGTGATGCAATTTCCATGCAGACAGTGCAACTCAGTCTGTCACCACACTGTCATCACACAAAACTACAGACAAGAGAATGCCTATACATCTAAACGTCTATAGGCTCCCGAGGGCAAACAGCCCCTCACCCAGATCAATGATACAAAGTGCCACCCCAGTTCAGTTCAGGTCCTGCTGTAGTCTCTAAGGAGGACCATACGCTCCTCCTTCTCTCACCAGCCCCACCTGGTGGTAAACTTGAATAGCGTGCACAATGGAGACAGAACCTGGCTTCAGGTCTCTGCTCTTTCTAGCCGGATGAGCCTGAGTCCATTAGGTAAATGATCTTTTTTTTTTTTTAAGATTTTATTTATTTATTTGACAGACAGAGATCACAAGTAGCCAGAGAGGGAGGCAGAGAGAGAAGAAGGGAAGCAGGCCCCCTGCTGAGCAGAAAGCCCGATGTGGGACTCGATCCCAGGACCCTGAGATCATGACCTGAGCTGAGGGCAGTGGCTCAACCCACTGAGCCACCCAGGCGCCCCTTAGGCAAATGATCTTAACTGCAATTTCCTGTGCAGTAATAATATATATTGTATAACATTATTGTGAAAATTAAGTAAAATTATGCATATAAAGGGCCTAGCATAGTAGCTGGTATGTAAATCTATGCTGCAGTATTGTATAGTGTTAGTCATGCTTGTTATCCAAATGGGATTATTGCTTAGCCAAAAAAAAAAAAAAAAAAAGCCACTAAATTCCCAAGTGGATTTTCTCAGCCAAGTTTGGTTAAAACCAGATCAATACCTGACATAGAGCTTGTTGGGAGTACAGTTAAGACCTTGGTAATATTTGTGAAGCAACATAGGATGGCACTTCTAAGTTTGATTTTGTAAAAAGTTTTAATAAGACAGCCTGTCAAATGCATATTTATCATACCAGATAATTATTCTCTCTGCGGTTCTCAAACAGAAGTTTATGTATGGAAACCCTGAGATCTGGGGAACGCAGTAATAGAAAGGTAATAAAAATGCCTCCTCGGTTGTCACAGGTGGAAAACTAATAAATTTTTTCATTATGCTTTTATATTTCATTTAGCATACATAATAGCTCACCTATTACATACCCAGATTCCAGTGTTTATCATCTGATTTTGCCATTCCAAATCTGTGCGCAAAGCTTTTCTACCTTTAATAAACTTCTCAAAGTAAATTTTTATAATCCTAATTCAAGTCAACAAATGGTGAAAATAAATACCTTATTCATGTTGAGTAAAGGGAACATCTCTTGAATTTTTTCAGGCCCAATAATATACTGTTCTGTTGCATGCCAGCCAGTCCGAGTCATCTGATATTTAAATTCATCGACCCTTACGGGAGTTGTGGCAATTCTGATACTACCTGGCTGATGGAATCCCACCACCTGTGACAAACATGGCAATAGAAACACATAAGTAAATCGTTATTTGGCATTCAAACATGGTTCCTCTGCAGCACAATAAAAATGCGAGCATACATTGGGCGCCTGGGTGGCTCAGTGGGTTAAGCCGCTGCCTTCGGCTCAGGTCACAATCTCAGGGTCCTGAGATCAAGTCCCGCATCGGGCTCTCTGCTCAACAGGGAGCCTGCTTCCTCCTCTTTCTTTCTCTGTCTACTTGTGATCTCTCTCTGTCAAATAAATACATAAAATCTTTAAAAAAAAATGCGAGCATACAAAAAAGAGATTTACCCTATGGTGCAAGAGATAACTATGTAAAATCTTTGTGTCTTACAAGAAGACATTCACGCAGCAACTACTTACTCACTGGCTCCTCTGTGTCCGACCCTATGGTAAGCCCCAGAGATGCTGCTGTGAACAGGAGGCAAAGAGCCTGCAGGCAAGGCGCTTACAGTCTGCGGGTGAAAGGCAGACAGCTGAAAGCATAATTACAATAACATGGGATAGTGTTCATGGAAGAGGAAAAGAAAACCCTGTGAAAACGAGAAAGACAAAGGATCTAAGGAAAGATTATGCTGAGTGAAATAAGACAAGCAGAGAGAGTCAAGTATCATATGGTTTCACTTACTTGTGGAACATAAGGGATAACATGGAAAACACTGGGAGATGGAGAGGAGAAGTGAGATGGTGGAAATCGGAGGGGGAGACAAACCACGAGAGACTGTGGACTCCGAGAAACAAACTGAGGGTTTTGGAGGGGTCTGGGGTGGGGGGTTAGGTGAGCTGGTGGTGGGTATTTTGAAGGGCACGTATTGCACTGAGCACTAGGTGCGGTCCATAAACAATGAATTTTGGAACACTGAAAAGAAATAAAATTAAATTAAAAACAAAAGGAATATAAAGAATCAGAATGTTGCAGTGATGAGCTAAGCATGAATGGAAACACACATTTATTTGACATTCGATGAAGTCCTTCAGTTGGCCAAGCACTCAGCTGGGCGTTGGGTTACAGAGATCAAAGATGGATTCCTTGCCCTCAAGTTTCTCATAGTCCCTAGGAAGACCAAACAGTAAAGCAACTACCACAACAGAGAAAGAGAGAGAGAGATTGATTTGTGATTTGTGTTATAGGGTGCCTGGAAGCCTCAGTCAGTTCAGCATCTGCCTTTGGCTCAGGTCATGATCCCAGGGTCCTGGGATAGAGTCTCTCTGCTCTCTCTTTGCTCAGCTGAGAGGCTCCTTCTCCCTCTCCTTCTACCTGCTGCTCCCCTGCTTGTGAGCTCACTCTCTTTCTGTCAAATAAATAAATAAAATCTTTAAAAAATATATATATTGTTAGAACCAAAAGATGTTGCCTCAGCTGGCCGGACTGGTGGATGTGGAAAGTCAAGGACAGCTTCTCAAGGGGGATGACCTTGGGGAAGGGTGGAGAGTGAATACTGAGATGGGATCTGAGAAGATGTCGTTTCAGGCTGAGAGCCCAGCACATTTCAAAAATATATGTAATTAAGAATAGCTGAAGCCTATGAACATAGCAAAGAGTGGCAAAAGAAAATGCCGGAAAGCAGGCAGGCCTCAGCTGATAAAGATTCTCCTCCTTTGGCCTTTGGCCTACAAGCTGTGGGGAGCCATTTGATAGTTTCAGGCAAGGAAAATAACATGAAAAATTTAAGTAAGTTCCTATCTTAGCCTACAGATAGTTTTTGCCAGCCACTTTATTTTAAGAGCTCTAATAAGTATGAGAAGAGATAAAAATAAAAGGGAAGGGCTTTTAGTGGAGTACTTTTCAAAACTGTGTGACAATCTGGCAGGCATTGCCTTCGGCTCCTTTGTAATCCAGTTGCTGAAACGCTCCGATTTCTTAGTTTCTAGATATAGTAACTGACTAAAGATATTTTTGAAAGCTTCTTTGTATGATTTCCTCATTTAAAAAAAAAAAATCAAGAAGAGTGGTTAACTACATGGGAAATGTACTTCAGAAAATTAAATGGATAGTAAAGCACACTTGGGATTCTTACCGGAAACACCCATCAGATTTCTCTACCATGTGAAACATTTCACATGCCATTAATGTCACTACACACAGCTTTAATGACGGTATGTCCAACTTCTTCAGAAATCCTACGTATTTCTGAGAAATCGACCTAAAAGACAATTTCAAGTTACATGCATTTACCTGTCCAGTTTCTTCTTCCAATTTCTCATAAAGTTTGATGCTATCATAATGTATCTTCTTCAAGTTTATGCCAGGATGAAAGTAAGTTGTTAAACCTGCCTTGAAAGAGGAAAGGAAAGAAAATACTAAATAAACAAAATAATAATAACATTCTCTAAAATGTTTTATTTGAGTAGACTGACATACAGTGTTACACCAGTTTCATGTGTAACATAGGGATTCAACAACTCGACACTATGCTATGTTCATCACAAGTGTAGCTCCCATCTGTCACCATATAACACGATTACAATACCACTGACTATATTCCCTATGCAGTACCTTTTACCCCACCTCTTATTCCATAATCTGGAAGCTTCTATCTCTCACTTTCTTTTATCCCTTTTTCCTATCCCCCCCGCCCTCCACTCCACTCCTTTCTGGAAACCAACAGTTTGTTTTGTGTATTTATGAATCTGTTTCTTCTTTTTGTTTGTTTATTCATTTTTTTCTAGATTCTACATTAAGTGAAACCATATGTCATCTGTCTTTCTCCATCTGACTTACTTCACTTAGTATAATACCCTCCAGGTCCATTCACATTGACAGAAATGAAGATTTCATCCCTTTTTATGGCTGCTTAATATTCCGCTGTATAAAAGATTTTTTTAAAAGATTTTAAAAAGATAAAAAGATTTTATAAAAGATTTCAGCTGTGTAAAAGATCTTTATCCTTTTATCTGGGTTGCTTCCAAAACTGGGCTATTGCAAATAATGCTGTTTTCTATTGTGGCTGCACCAATTTACACTCCCTCCAACAGTGCACAAGGGTTCTTTTTCATCAACATCCTTGCCAACAACATTCTCTACGTTTAAGTAGTTTATCTGTTAAGCAGGACTTTATTACTGGCAAGAAACCAGGAGGCGCCAGCCATTCTTTTGGGATCAGAACACATCAGTTCCAGCTTGAGCAGAGCTGGGCATAAGACTCATGGGCAATTTGAACCATGTAGGTAATGGGAAGTCAGGCAATGAACATATATGGCAAGTCCCCAAAAGTTACTAAGGAAAGAATGTTCATAGGTTCATAAAGGGGATGATTTAGACGAGAAGTTCAGGGATGTATGCTGTTAGGAAGAATATGTGGGGAGGGGTGGCATACAGTATGGACCCAAACCAACAAATCCTGTGTTCCCATAAGGAGGAGGAGCATGGACCAGCAAAATTTTACTTGACCCAATCCCCACCAATCTCTTAAATGGAATAGCCCTCCTGTTCTCTTTCCTGAAATTTCCAAAATTCAAGAATTGGAAAATTCCTGAGAATGAGAGCCTGGCTAGTTGGTGAAGAGATTTTTGTTGAAGCTTAACCTGTCTGATGAACACATAGATTGTACCCCACAAATATTTGCTGAATAAACACTTATGAATTACTCTCACAAAAAAAATATCTAAATAGTAGCATGCCAAAAACCCCTTTTATTAACTCTGGCAGATGCAATGTAGTATCCAAAAAAAGAATTCTAAGCAATTCTATGAAGCAGCTTCTCTAAATTAAGTATCTGGGGCCCCATTTTGTTTTTTGTTTTTTTTTTTCCTTTTTGTGGTACATAAACAATGAATCTTGGAACATGGAGCCCCATTTTATAGCTAATTTATCCTAGAAAGCTCATCAGAACACAATCTGTTCCAAATAAAATCTGTTTGGGAGGATTTATAAGGTTCTTCTATGATAGTGGTAAATATTTGGTTCTCCCAAACTCAAAAGCACTCCATTTGAAGTTCCTCAGTGTCATCCTTTACGGATCAGAACCCTAGGGCTTCTGTCAGGTACTTGTTCAAGCATTTAGACACATGCACAGCTTTTTTTTTTTTTTTAGAAAAACCCTGACAGGGCTTAGAAGGAAGTGTGGGTCAGGCTCTTTCACTTTCAAATATCCCACTCTCCTTAGTATCAGTGTGCATATGAGCTTTTCTAGATCAATAATGGAGAATCCCTAGCCTTCAGGTGTCTGCTAGGCATGTCTTCCATATATCTCTCATCAGTTAGGAAAAAAATGATATTCACAAGCCCTGGTGTAGGGTTCCATTCACCATTTACTCAAGATCCTCTGAGATTAACTTAGAATAAATCAGACCACCAGAAAATTGTCTATCTACACTATATCAATCCTCTTCCCTTCCCCAGAAAGCTATTTTAATAGAATTATGAATTAATCATCTTTTTAATTAAGTTTTTAAATTTTTTTATAAACATATAATGTATTTTTATCCCCGGGGTACAGGTCTGTGAATCACCAGGTTTACACACTTCACAGCACTCACCATAGCACACACCCTCCCCAATGGCCATAACCCCACCACCCTCTCCCGACCCCCTTCTCCCCAGCAACCCTCAGTTTGTTTTGTGAGATTAAGAGTCTCTTATGGTTTGTCTCCCTCCCAATCCCATCTTGTTTCATTTATGAATTAATAATCTTTTATCTGAAAAAGTCACATGGGTTTGTTTTTGTAAAATTGTTATTTAAGACATTTAGCCCAATGAACTCTGTTTAGGGAACACTGTGTTTCTATTCTGGGATTCAGAAAGAATATAGTAAATAGAAATTTTGAAGGGGAAAACATTGTGTTTTTTTAAGATTCATTTATTTGAGAGAAAGAAAGCACAAGTTGGGGAGGGGCTGAGGGAGGGGGAGAAGCCGCTCCCTGCTGAGCCGGGAGCCATGCAGGAGTGGATCCCAGGACCCTGAGATCATGACCTGAGCTGAAATCAGACGCTTAACTGACTGTGCCACCCAGGTTCCCTGAACGCACTGTTCTTATCCTTCAAGATTTTATAGCTTGACTGAAGTCGTGAAACTTTCATATATGAAACAATGAAATCAAGAGCATAGGATTAAATGCCAAAGCATTTCAAGAAAGACATAAGAACCAAGAGAAAAGCCTCAGACTCTTGTTAAGCCTCCAACTCTTGATTTCTGCTCAGGTCAGGATCTCAGGATCATGGGATTGAGCCTCAAGTCAGGCTCCACACTCAGTGTGATATCTTCTTTCTCTTGCTCTCTCTCTCTCACTCACTCTGACCCTCTCCAACCTCTAAAATAATTAAATAAATCTTAAAAAAAAAAAAAGAGAGAGAGAGAGAGAAGATACTAGAATGGTCACAAGTCTATAGGGAGAACAGGAAAGGGCCTACCTTTGATTTGAGGAAACAAAATTATTAAAAATCATTAAGAACTATAACTCTTTGAATGAAATTAGAATTATGAGTTCTTATTGATTAAACAAATAAATAAATACTCTGACAGGAAGAAGAAAAAGTTCTTCCTTACAGTAGGCTAACAATGAATGAGTAGTAAAGGAATGATGGCATTTGAGAAATCATCAATTATCTCTAAAGCTAGTGATGATCTTTCTCTAATAAGCCTGCCCCCTCTTTCACGAGCCTCTACAACCTCAAAAAAGCCCAGTGACTGACCTCAAGCCATTACATAAGCCAGGCGGTCCAGACACACACATGGATAAAAAAATTTAAACACACCCACTAAAATATGTGGATTTCCTTGTTCTCACATGACATATGAATAGTATTATTATTTGTTTTTTTTTAAGTTTTGTTTTTGTTTTTGTTTTTGACAGAGAGAAAGAACATACAAGCACGGGGAGCAGGAGAAGCAGGCTCCCCATTGAGCAGGGAGCCTGATGCCAGGCTCAATCCTCAGACCCTGAGATCATGACCTGAGCTGAAGACAGATGCTTAATGACTGAGCCACCCAGGCACCCCGTATTACTATTTGTAACAGAAATCATAAAACATACAAAAACAACATGAAATGAGTTAAATATTTTAAATAATTTTATTGTTTATTGTGTAGAAAAGCTTATGAATTTTTAAAATTTACTTATGTAAAAAAGCTTTTGTGCTTTTGAAGTTTATTACATAGAATTATAAAACAACTTAAATTATTATACTATATAATTAAATATAAATGAAATTAAATATATAATATAGATATATAATGCTATATTATATATATTATATAGAATTATGTAAAGTTTATTATATAGAATAGCTTGAATAGTCAACTGATTTATTAAACTTTTACCAAAGCTATGTGAATAATGTGCTTTATTACTGAAATATATATAGGGTTAGCCTTGGTAAAGCAGCAACTTGAAGGCTTAATCCCAGTTTCTTTTATTTTGAAACTGAATGGCTATGCTAGCTGGGTAAGCTAGCTATGAATGATACAAAGGTCTGAGCAGAAAAAGGGCACTTTCTTGGCTGTACTCTGTGCATCGTGACCCCACCTCTTCCCCCCCATCATCACCTACACAAACGTTTCTGTTGAAACTTGACTGACTAGTCACCTTTCATGCACTCTTGTCCAGCAGTTGTTTTATGAGCTAATTGGAAGTCACCGCATTTTTATATTTTAAATATATGGGTACAAGTCCCACTGAAACTCATCATTTGGAAAAATCTTAGATGTGTTGAAAAATTTATCTCTTGTATATATATATGAGATTTTTCTAGATACATATCATTTTGGCCAGAAAAATCTAATAATGATGCCAACATTTCAAAACATCTCTTTTCAAAATGCTCTCTTCCCAAAAGGACTATTTTGCAGAAAGCAGTTATTTCTCACTTAAAATATCATCTTTACTTTGAAAGGACAGCTTGCATTCTTTTTTTTTTTTTTTTTTTAATGTTTATCTGGAAATGACTGGCAGCCATTTTCATCACTACAAAGGTCACTAGATTTAGGACACTTGTCTTTTTGTAAAAGAAAAATTTGGGGGGCACCTGAGTGGCTCAGTGGGTTAAAGCCTCTGCCTTCAGCTCAGGTCATGATCCCAAGGTCCTGGGATCAAGCCCCACATCGGGCTCTCTGCTCAGCAGGGAGCCTGCTTCTCCTCCCAACCCCCCCCACCCCCTCTCTCTGCCTGCTTCTCTGCCTACTTGTGATCTCTCTACTCTCTGCCAAATAAATAAATAAAATCTTTAAAAAAAAAAAGAAAGAAAAATTTTGTTTCACAACCCTTTAAATTATTGTATGAGATGTGGTACAACACTTTCAAGTTCATTCCCTCTCCCTTTCATCACAAATTGTATTATTTAAAGCCCTGTTTCCATTCAATTCATCACAACAGTGATTCTCTATAGCACCTGATCCACATTATGTCATGTAGACTAAAGAAAAACAAAGTACAGGAGTGCCTCCTTTGTGGTGCCGACCTTGGAATCATACCCAGTATGTCACCCGCATCACAAGTGAAGGCTATTTGTAAAGACCAGTAAAGCTTAATTTCTTTGTTACATTTTTAGATGAAAATGAACAGAAAGTTCTAGTATTGTCTCCCTCCACCCCGAATGGATCACTGTGCATCTTTAGATCTTCAGTCCTTAGTTCTCCAGAATATTCACTTCGTCACCATCCCCAGGGACTTTCTCTCCTGGGCGCCCCATGCTCCAGAGCTGCTTCTCCCTCCATCCTCTCCCCTTTCCCTCCATCCTACATGAAATGTTCTAAATTGGTAGTCGTGGCACCTGCTGACAAAGCAGTCTTGTTAAAATACAGCAAAGCCTCAGGATTTGGGGATTTGTGACTCCATTTTTAATATTCATTTTGCAAGCTGTGCCTTCCTCCATAAGTATTTGATTCCTGCACTTTACAGATACGTTTAACCTTGAGCATGTGTCATGTTTCAGTGATGCTGCCTGGATTTTTGTAATCTGCCCCTTTAGCTGGCTCCCCAGCCTTCCACATTCCCAAATCTGCTCCAAATACTTCTACTTCTCTGCGTTAAAAATTCCGAATATGTGGAACTTCTTCATGTTGCTTTTTCCTTTATCCCCAGGGGGTCAAATAATCTGGCTCCTGATGCCTGAGTCCATGTTGAGCTCACACTGCCCGGGTCTCTTTTTTGTAAACTGTAGAGCATAAAGTAGGAGCATGCCTTTCCCACTCACTCTGGTATCTCTCTGGTTAAGGAGAAATTATTCTGCACAGTTAACATTTAACAAGAAGCTATCATCTTAAGAACTTTGCCCACGTCTCCTGAAAAAACTCAGGTTAGGAGTATGTTGCTTTTTTGAGTGTTCGTTCACAGGCTGTCTAAGAAGTAATAATGCAGGGAGTCCAATAATCTATTGTAAAACATGGGCCACATCAAATCAAACAAATATAAATGATAAATCTGTAATTAAAATACTGAAATACATGCCCTCCTTAACCATCCAGAAGTCTTAAAAGGGTGTAAGCCTCTCTCTCAGAATATCTCCATTTGCCTCAATTTCCCCCTGCCTACATGCCCTTACCTGGACAGCCTCACCACACCCTTGCTCACTTCTTCCCGGTCTGTGCTGAGGCATCACCTCCTCGAAGTAGCGTCCTGACTCCTCCATTCCATTGTCCTTCATCCCCTTACCCCACCTTCCTCTTCTTCATGGCACTGATTACTCTCAAGCATTGCTTGTGTGTTCTCTGTCTGCCACACAGAATGTGGCTCTGCGGGTGCAGGCATTCATTTTTCCCTGTTGGGTCCTCATCTCCTAGAATAGGACTGGCCTGAACCCAATACAGGCTCTCAGCGACTAATGTTGAAAGAATGAGCAAATGGCCACTAAGGAGAAGTTACAGGAGAGCCACAGGAGAAATGCAGGCTTCCTCCGGTATGACAATATGAAGTCACCTCGAAAAGTCTAGTTCAGGGAGGGGGGTAGAGCCAGGAGTGTTGGAGAGACCCTTCTCTGCAGGTAGGAGGAAGTGAGCTGAGGGACAAGAGCCAGTGTGCCTGCAAAGGCTCTGAAAGAGCACTGAGGGAGAACCAGGTGCCTGCACCTCCTGCTCAGACTGAAGGATGAGGGGATTGGAGGGAAAGGAGACAGGGGGAGAGGAGCTGGGCTTGGCACGACTTTTCCAGAAGTCTCCATCCATGAGTCTCCATCCACTATGCGATCACTGGGATGCTGGACCCAACTGGGCCTAAATCTGAGCTGCGCTCTCCCCTAATCTCAGCACGAGACAGGCAGCCCTTTCAGTACTTGACAACCCCCAAACCTAGAGCGGGTCCGAGATTCAAGAGTCCCCAAAGAGCAGGGTTCCCTCTTGTCTCAGCAGAGGAAAACTAGAGACACAAAGGGATGATGAGCCATAGCTAACACTGCTCAACCCTTTCTCCAAAAGAGATTTGTACTGACAGTCACCAAAACTTCCTCTCCCATCCTTAGCTGACTTCAGAAATCATTGGGATGACATACTGGTATGAGAGAAGTGTCAATCACTTCCTTTACCTGAGCAACTTTCCATTTCAGCCCAATTACTGTGTAGCACAGGAACAATTATGTATATCATTAAATACTTCCGGTTGCCTGGGCTATGTGTCTATTTAGACAACACTTTTGAAAACAATGTTGCATGTTCCCAGCCCTCATAGTTCTCAACTTCATGAAGCCAAGCTGCCGACTCGCAGTGTGGAATTAAAATCATACATAAAAGCAAAAGGACCACGAAACCCAGGTGAGGGGAGTTTAGGGAAAGGTCTCCTGCTATGTTTGAGATCAGGCAGCCAGGATCTTTCCACACAAAAGCTAACACTTGCTAAACATTTACCATGTGTTTAATAACTTTACACATATTAACTCAACCTTCGTCACAACCCTTTTGGGTAGGTGCTGTCGATGGCCCCTTTCTGCCCGGCAGGAATGGAAGCTTAAGTAACAGGTCCCAAGTCAGCTGGGTAGAAAATGGCGGAGCCAGGGTTGAATCCAGAAACCACATGTCCAAGAAAAAGACATTAAAAATATTGATCATGCCCTGGAAGTACACCAACTAAATTGTAATTGCACCTTCCAACACGACTGAAAGGAAACGTGCTCCACAGAGTCGAAGTGGGGAGTTCTAAGGGGGAAGAAGAGTGATTGCCCTGGTACACGGTTCAGTGCCTGGGATGGTTTCGAGGTGCTTTTCTTACTGCGTGCCAGGTAGATCCAGCTGTGAGCTCGGATTTTTCCAGGAGGACCACATCTTTCATCCCCGCTTTGGCGAGATGATAAGCCAGACTCACACCAACGCAGCCGCCTCCAATGATCACAGTTTCTGCTCTGTCTTTCCATCTTGTTTCTGCAGATAAGGGTGGGTTCTCCTCTCTGGAAGACAATTTTTTTAAATGGTAGTTTTCCCAGGCAGTCGTAGCTATAGTTTACTGACTCATGTGTTCCTCCTGGTTTCTCTAATATCTTAACAGTGCCTGGGAGGTTGGCATAGTGCTGCTTTAATCATTTAGGACATCTAAATCCTGACTGATGCAACCTGGTTCCGGGAAGGAAGAGGAGGCATGTGAGCCCCATTCCGTATAATTCTGGTCCATTGAAACTAACAGAACTAAAGAATTGAATGTGACTTTTTTTTTTTTTTTAATTTCCAAAGGATCTAGAGAATAATTTTTCTCAGTCTACTTAAAGAACACACTTATAATCATTTTATTCCATGAAAACCCCTAATCAACGTGATGATTAGCTTCTATTAAACCTTGGATCTCTTCCTCCACCCACTGTGTTCCAGGCTGAAGAGACAAGTGGAGTAAAATGTTACTTTCTCACTTAATTTCCTCACTGCTCATGTTCTTCTCTCATTTTATAATTATTGGTCAGTGGTTCAATATATGTATTTGCATGACTTTCTTCCTAGCTGGATCGTGAACTTCTCCAAGACACACTGTGAAAAGCAAGGTGTAATTAAGGAGAAGGGGAATATATATATACACCCCTGTTTGCTTATACACAGAGGATGGGGGGGTGGGATTCAGAGGACACTGTTAACAGCTGACTAGGGGAAAAGATGGGGGTAGGAGTGGCTTCGCACTGGGAACCCTTGAATACGATTTCACTTTGTATGTGGGTGCATGTAAAAGAAAACAGAGAAATCTAGAAGAAATCCAAACACCCACTTCTTGGACGCCAAAGCGCCCCTGACCCTGCACACTGCCTCAGGCCCTCGCTCCCACCCTGCAGCCACCCAGCCTCGGGCCTCGGCACTCGCCGGGCCTCCACTCACCCTTGGCGGCCGCAGGCTAAGCGCGGGCGGCCGGGGGAGCCCCGCAGCGGGAGGCTCTGCAGCCGGAGGCCCCGCAGCCGCTGTGCGCCCGAGCGGAGCATGGCGAGGCCAGGGAGGCCGAGGCCGAGGGCGCGGGCACCAGCTCCGAGGCCAGCCGGTCAGCCGAAACCCTGGGGCGGCGGGGCCGGCCGCTCCGCTGAGAGGGAGAACCCTCCCCCGGGGCGAGGGGCGGGCTCCAGGGCTGGCGCGCTCTCCCGGACTCGGCGCCCTCACAGTCGCGGCGCGATGGCACCGGCCGGAGTCCCCGGGGCCAAAAAGGTGAGTTTCCGGGCGTCGGCGAGGTATGCAGCCCCGCGGAGCACAGGGCTCTCGGTGCCTGAAGTTCAAACCCCACCTCAGCTCTTGGCTGGGAACTTAGACGGCTCCGCGCCTGGGTTTCCGCGATCGCCAGTTACCGGGGGTGACAATACCACCTTGGCGACAGGATTAGATAACAATTTCAGGTAGCATTTATGGAGCCCTAACCCGGCGCCCCATGCTGCTTTACGCAAATTATCTCGTTTTCACGATTATTCCCATTTTTCAGATGAGGAAACTGAGGCCCAGAGAGTCAGGCAACTAGCTCAAGGTCACCCCATTCTACTCCACGGTTAAGTGTGGGGGGCAGGGGGAGGTGAAGTCCAGTTTTGGATTCAGGGGCCATGCTTACATTTTCTATCCTCAGCCCACCAACACCGTCAGGTCTTCTTCTGGTCAACTGGCCCCAGAGCTCGGTTCCCTCATGTTTTGGGAAGGGTGGTGGCCTGGCCCTGCAAGCGAGGGGCTGGCCTGAAACCAGTCCCGGTTGCAGACCCCCCCATACCCGAGGCTGCAGAGAGAGGATGTGGGGGGGGCGCAGGTAGGTGGGTGTAAGTAAGGTGGTTTGGAGGGGCTCGGCCTCCTCTGACTCCTCTGATGAGTCACATGGGTCTTCCTGGCCCCTTCTCCAGGCTTCATTCCCCATCTGCTCACCAACTGTGAGCCTCATTCCCACCCCACCCCGCCCCACCGCGCCCTACCCCGCCCTGCTTCTCTGCTGGGTGTGTGCTTGTTGAGGAGAAGGGATGACAAAACAAAATTAAGAAAGGCATGAACTTGGACGCAGGACATCTCCAGGATCCCTCAAAGCAACCCACCTGTGCCCCAAAATTCAGTGAGGGTGGGGAAGGGAGCAGCTATATAGGCGTGGAAATGTGAATCACTAATCTATTTATAATAAAAAGTTAGAAATAACCAAGAAGCCCAACCACGGTGGGCTCCCTAAATAAAGGTGCATCCACTTACCAACTTATTGGGCAGCCAATTAAGAAGCTAAGTATGGGAACAAGCAAACTGCTTTGGCAATGTTACCTTATGAAAGGAGTTACACTTTGTCATGGACTGATCTCAACTACCTAAAAATATTTATATATGCAGTGCAAGGAAGGAAATAATAATGGTGATAATTACATAAGATATGCAACATGGGTTTAACAATTAATGAAAAAATCTTTGGATATGTTTTTCTGATTATGAAAGTAAAATATGGGCATTGAAGAAAATGAGCTTAATAAAAAGATAAAGACATTGTGCTGATTTCTTCCTCTAAATTTTCTGTAATACTGTGCTCACCTTGAGCTCATTTTTAAAAAAAGATTTTTAAAATATATTGTCCCTGTCCAATTTCTTCCCAGCCCCTGCTCTTGTAACACCAAGAGTATCATATGATAACCCATCTAATGTGTACCCAAGAGTTAAAATGTTAGTGGAAATCACCTAATATCACCTCTCCTGTCAGCTAACAGGTACATCTTAAGAATTCATTTGATTGCCACAGGGGACAGGGGCAGGGGGAGGTGAAGAGTAGCCTCATTAATCCCCAAGAGCAGTCCTAATGGCTGCTTCAGGCAGAATGGATGCCTGGTAGCCTCCCGCCAGAGGGTGAAGTTGGTCTGCTCTTCTGTGTGTGAACAGAGGCACCCGGGAGCCAGACCTTAAATCCAGAAGTCTAGAGACTGAGGTCTGCAAAAACGAAGAAGAAATGCTTCTCGGAGCTCACTGTCAGCTCTGAGGCAGAGTCACTGCCAAAATGAAAGACAGAATGGAATGAAAATAGAAATGTACTGAAAGTAAATTTACAGTGATCTGTGTTTTCCACAGTCCTCTGTCATACTAGTGCTGTCTTTAGATCCTCCTGGTGTAGTAATTAATTGAGGTGGTAAATAGAGTAGTGAAGGAGAAACTAAAAGATGCTCTGAATTCAAATCTTGATGATGTGGTTATTTTACTAATGGCTGTTTAAAAAATGGGCAAAATTTGAAATTTTGGACAAATATCTAGGTAACAGATCAAAATGCCTTGACTTGTTATCACGAGGATACAATAAAAATAAGCCCTGTCATTTTCTTAAAACCTTAGCTAATTTTCTGTTCTAGAGTGCTATTTTTTCCCCTCTTCAGGACCAGACTTGCAGCACTTATGAAACAAGAGACATTTTCAAAAGTCTTCCCTGTCTGCTAACTCTTGGCACAGTTTATGAAGGGCCTACTCTTGGTGAGCTGCCGTATGCGGTGGTAGGAAGAGAGACCAATGAGATCTGTCACCTGAGCCGCAAGCATTTTATTTATTTATTTTTTCAATTTATTTTCAGAAAAACAGTATTCATTATTTTTTCACCACACCCAGTGCTCCATGCAATCCGTGCCCTCTATAATACCCACCACCTGGTACCCCAACCTCCCACACCCCCACCACTTCAAACCCCTCAGATTGTTTTTCAGAGTCCATAGTCTCTCATGACTCACCCCAAAGATATAGATGTCGTGAAAAGAAGGGCCATCTGTACCCCAAGTTTATAGCAGCAATGGCCACAGTCGCCAAACTATGGAAAGAACCAAGATGCCCTTCAACGGACGAATGGATAAGGAAGATGTGGTCCATATACACTATGGAGTATTATGCCTCCATCAGAAAGGATGACTACCCAACTTTTGTAGCAACATTGATGGGACTGGAAGAGATTAAGCTGAGTGAAATAAGTCAAGCAGAGAGAGTCAATTATCATATGGTTTCACTTATTTGTGGAAAATAACAAATAGCGTGGAGGACAAGGGGTGTTAGAGGAGAAGCATTTTAAAGCCAAACAGAGGAGACGGGAAGGTAATCAGATCGTGCAATACAGGTGATAGATGCAGGAATGGAGGGTGTTTGGCCTTAGGCAGAACAAAGCAGGAAGGAGGCAATCCCAGATGAGAGTAGGTCAGGCGGGGTTTCACTCTGTAGCAACGGAAGATATGCCGGAGTGGGCTGGAGTGAGATGGAGGCCATTTCAACAATGTAGGGGCAGTGAGGACGGGAGGAGGCTTCACTTCTAAGAAGTGTTAAATAGATACACTTGTCATAACCCTGGGACAGACTGGATGTGGGAGGTGAGATACTATCCTGTAACACCCAGATTGTATGGCAGTGTTTTTCTCCTTCTAGGACTAAATTTGATTCTTAACATGGTTAACTTAACTGAAGTGTTAGATTTTTCAAGACAACATTTTATGCAAACGACTCTGCTTCTGATTCTCGCTTCCATAGTCCTCTGCAGAATTTATTTATCACGCGAGTTGTGAGGTCTTTTTGACACCCTGGCTTTCCCCCAAGGTGGCCAGACATTGGGTTTCTTAAGGGCAGGGACCTCATCTTATTCCAAAGTGTATTATCCTATCCCTCTTGCCTGGAACTGCACCTGGCAGGTGGAAAGGTCTCGGCAGAGTTTAAAGTTGAAGTCCTTTTTATGTTTCAAAAGTTCATAATCAAAAGTGTGAAGTGCATTTTATAGAGGGAAGAGAGAAAGAGGTAAGAGTCATAATAAATCTTAACATTTCTTCCACATTCATCTAAAATTCATTTTTAGATATGAAGTATGGAAAAAGTACCCAGAGTCGGGAGCCTCTCTGTCAAAACAGTGTCTTTGGCTAACACAGTTAACACAGCTGGTCTCCATCCCACTTCCAAACTCCATTCCAAAATGGAGATGCCGTGGATAAGGTGGCCTCAACTACAAGCCTTGCTAATGTACCTTCTGGGACTGCAGACTGGTTAGAAGAAGCAACTAGATGCTTTTCTCCCCCACTCATGCATTGCTCTGTGTCCAACCGTACACTGGCTGAAATGAACTGGCCTTGATTTTCAATAAAAGGTTGTATCTTGAGATGCCTGGGTGGCTCAGTCTTTAAGAGTCTACCTTCGGCTCAGGTCATGATCCCAGGGTCCTGGAATCGAGCCCTGCATCAGGCTCCCTGCTCAGCGGGGAATCTGCTTTTCCCTCTGCCTGCCACTCCTCCTATTTGTGTTCTCTTTTTTTCTCTCTCTCTCTCTGACAAATAAATAAATTAAAAATCTTTAAAAATTAAAAAAAGAAAAACTCTACCTTACACTAAGGCAGTCTACACAAGAGGAATGGGGATGGCCATGGGGTGTTTGTAGTGTTTATATAAGATGGTCAGCAAAGCCCTCCCTGAAAAGATGATCCTTGATCAAAGTCCTGAAGGAAGTGAGAGGGTGACCCATGCAGGTATCTGGGGGAGTCACCCTTTAGACAATGGAAACTGTAAGGTCTGGGAGAATTGCTCTGGATACAAGTATGGCTGGGCCCAACAGAGAAGTGGGAGTAGAAAGAGGCTAGATGAGGAATTTAGAAGATCCAAAGTCTACTTGTTGACATGCTTAGCTCTGTGACCTTGGACAAGTCACTTAGCCTCTCTGAATGTCTGTTTCCTCATTTATAAAATGGGAATAAAAACCATCTGCCTTGCCTAGCTCATAAAGTTGTCCAGAGTACCAAATAAAAACATGTATGTAAACATGCTGGAAAATGTAGGGCATTGTTATGAAACTATGTGTCCCTTAGGATTGTGTGTAGTGGTTACACAAAAAAGAGACTATTTTTTCCACCTAACATGAGGTCTTTGAATCCTTGGTTGCTGCAGCTAGCTACTCAAACACACACACACACACACACACACACACACACACACACACACTCCTGCTAGTTACACCAGCTTTTAGTCAGCTTCCAATGGGATGGGTAAAAGATGACTGATACTCCTCCAGGACTTATGGTAACATTCCAAATAGGAAGGAGAAGGAAAAATGCCCAGATTTTTAGAAGGGAGTGCCCCTCTACATCAGGAAAGCAAAACTTTTCAGAAATCTTTAACTGACTTCCACCTATGTCTCACTGGCCAGCACCGTGTCAAATGGCCACCCCTAGAAGCAAGGGAGCCCAAGGATTTGTTTTAAGTTAGGGATATTTGTCTCCCCAAATGAAATACATTAACAGAGAAGAGGAGAGAAAATATATATTAATTAGGCAACTATCACTGCCTGCCACAAACATGTTGAAAAACCAAACTAATTATCATAGAATCAGCACTTTCACTGTAACTTGACTCAGATTAAATGTTATTTGAGAAAAACTATTCACAGCACTTTGCACAAAACGAATATCTGGAGTGTCCAAGAAATATAATATACTCAATCTTTCTGAAATATTATTAGACATTGAGGATTTTAACAGAACTGGAGCTGTAAGAAAACAGTACCACTTTTCCTAAAATTGGAGACTGCTTTTAGGAGAGAAAAAAAAAAGGTGTGTATCCTAAGTGACTTTTCTTTCTTTCCATCAGGGTATTTTGGAACGTCTGGGTAGTGGAGAGGTTGTAGTTGGAGGTGACAGCTTTCTCATAACTCTGGAGAAGAGGGGCTACGTGAAGGCTGGACTCTGGAAGTAGCCGCAGACCATCCTGACACAGGTCAGTGGAGGCATCCCCCAAGACAGTGTTTAATTCAGAGGGTGAGAGTTTGTTTAAATCTGACTGAGAGAAGATAAATAAATAATTCTGAGTATTGTCTAAGGGCCGTTTCACTTGCCAGAGTTGCTAAGACGTCGAGACAGTGACAGTACATGGGCTGAAGCATATAGAAGAAAACGACCTCTCCCTTTTCCAGTGCCCCCCTCCACACACACACTAGCATCTTCAGGTAAAAGGAATGCTAAAATACACACCTTAATATTTGTTCCATGAATATCCACGCTGTGGATATTCAAGAGTTTCCTTTACAAATTGAAACTGCTATTGCTTCACATTAATGCCTCTGGCTAATTTGTGTCTTGTACTGTAACAGTGTGTTTGGTAAAGATGATTAAAGGTAACCACCAGATTAACACAGCATAGATAGTAGACATTTGGGTTTTGTTGGGGGAGAGGGGTGTGAAGAGACCAACACAGTTTCACCTCATCCCCTGAGCTAGGAAAAAAACAAAACAGTAGGAGTTGGAGGTAAAAACTGTGATAGGATTGGCGAGTAACATCAAACTGGAGCTTTGATTCTATTTTTACTCTTCTTTGAGAGCAGTCCCCTAAACTAAAGTGGAAAATAAAGCGAAAGAATGAAATGGTTGCAAGCTGGGAATGGGTCTTTTGATTTGCTCTGATCATATTCATATATGCATCATGTATCTGAGAAACCTGGGATCCTGTCTTGATGCTTCCACTCACCAGTTGTGTGACTGCACAAGTCATTTGACTTTTCCAAGGGTAAATTTCTGTTTTGTTTTTTTTTTTTAAAGAGTCATTCATTATTTTTGAGCAAGAGTGTGAGTGGGGGGAGGAGCAGAGGGAGAAGGACAAGCAGACTCCGCGCTGAGCGTGGAGCCCAATGCGGGGCTCAATCTCATGACTTCCAGATCATGACCTGAGCCAAAATCCAGAGTTGGTTGCTCAACTGAAGGAGCCACTCAGCACCCCCAGGCTTAGATTTTTGACCCATGATACAGGAGGGTATGACAGGAGCTAGCTGTGGAGTCTCCTGAGTTAACCAGCATAAAAAGCCCAACACATCATACCCACTGCGCAATTTTATTGTTTCATCAGACACTCAGAGTTATATGGTAGGACCAAGTTTTGTTTCTCTGGAGCTTAGCACCAAGATTTCATCTGGCCCACAGAGAACTTGTTCTTAATTTTAGAAGATCTTTTTGCTCAACCAGAAAGAAAGTGTTGAAATAGCAAGGATGAGGACTGAGGTTGGGAAGAAATGAAGAGAAAGGAGGGATGTCCTGACAGCCCAATGGAAGCTCTCTGACCGCGTCTCCCCGGCTGCCTGACACTGAATCAGTTTGGTGGGGGCACCACCGACACACACCTTGTCCGCCATGAGAATTTCCTCATAGAAGGATTTCCTGACTGTAAGTAGACTAGCCACATCCTCCACAACACAGGCGAATGAATAAACCCTCTGTAGACCAAAAGACCAAGGGGTAATTGGTCACCCAGACCTTAATGTCTGCCTATGGCTACACCAGACCATTGAGGCCCATGGACAGGACAATATGAGGCCACTCCAAACAGTCCCAATTTAGTATTGACTCTGCCATTTCCTGCCCTTGAACTCGACTGACCTCAAACTGCAATTTTTTAGAACTAGGTTTGAAATTGTGTGTGATTGAAAGAGATTATGAGTACGTAAGCTGCATTTGCTGCACATGATAGCTCCTATGAATTGTATCTCCTTAATTTTAATTTCAAAAACTACTTTGTAGTTTGTCAACTTCACATGGAATTCTTGAGAGCTGGACCAAGTGTCATGCAGACTTTCAGTTTTCTGCCAGTGAGGACAATCTAGAGAGCAAGATAAACTGTCATTTTTGTGGGGGTGGGGATAGGGGGTGGGAGGAGGGTAGGGTTTAGTGCCAGGGATCATCTGTAATAAAAATAACCTCTTGAGGGTAAGGTATGGAACTGACCTGATATGTTACTATACTTATAACAAACTCCACATAAAATGTTTATTAAGAAATTATTATGAGAATGAGTATGTACTTCATAAATGAGCTTTTCTCTGCATCTTTAGCTGGGGAGGAGGGGAAGATAGGACCGGGAAGGAATAAGCCATTGGAAGGACATGGTGATTCTGTGCTATTTTTCTATAGAGAAAACACTTCTAGGTGCCCTTTTCACCTTATTTAACCATCTTCTCTTCTAACTTGTCCATCTAGAAATAGGGTGGTCCTTGGGAACACAGCACTGGCCTGGGAATGAGAAGAATTGGGTTTGATGCCCAAGTTTGCCACCTGCTGGGCATGTGACTTTGGCAGGACACTTGGCTGCTCAGAGCACTGGTCTTCTCTGTGCAAAATGGAGATCATTTATGCTTAAATGCACAAGGTTACTGAGAAAACTAGAGCAGGGGAAGAACGTGGAGGTACTGTGTGATACTGTGTACATGTAAAGTGTTCATACTTGTCAATGCTCATGCCCATTTACTCAGTCAACCAACCAACATTTATTGAGTACCTGTTATAGTCCAATCTCTGTGCTCAAAACAAAGATGAAAGAAAGCCACGGAGCCTGTTCGAAAGTGGCTCACGGTCCAGTGAGAGAGGCAAACACAAACATTTACTAAAATGCCATGTGGTGAGTACATTAATGGAAATACAAGCTCACTGGTAGGAAAGGAGAAGGTCCCTAACTCTGCTGGTCTTCTCAGATTGCAGGGTTTTTAAATTTAATTTTATTTCAATTCAATTAACATAGAGTGTATTATTAATTTCAGAGGTAGAGTTCAGTGATTCATCAGTTGCATATAACAGCGAATGCTCATCCCATCACATGCCTTCCTTAATGTCCATCACCCAGTCACCCCATCCCCCTCAAACTGCAGTTTAAACCATGACTGGGATTCGTCTGACTTGCTCATTGCCCCCTTTGTTATCTATTACATTTACCGTGATAATGCCAGGCTCACCATCCAAACTCTTGCTCTCTGACCTCAGTGGGAAGATGTGAACGCTGGTGCCTGTGACCTTGTCGGGGAAGTGGCTGGCAAAGGTGATGCTTTAATAGCAGAGGGATCTGCCAGACATCCAGTGTGCAGACACCACAAGGATGAAGTTAGAGTTAAAAAACCATAAGTGACTCTTAATCTCACGAAACAAACTGAGTGTTGCTGGGGGTCGGGGGGTCGGGAGAGGAGGGTGGGGTTATGGACACTGGGGAGGGTATGCACTATGGTGAGTGCTGTGAAGTGTGTAAACCTGGCGATTCACAGACCTGTACCCCTGGGGATAAAAATACATTATATGTTAATAAGAAAATAAAAAATTTAAAAAAAACAAAACAACTCTCTCGACTCCAGCTAGAGGTTTTTACAAAGAAAAAAGCAGACTTCTTGATTGCAGGGGTAAGCCTAGTATTTTAGGGAGAGGAGTCACCCTCTTCTGACAAATCCCACTACATAGTCTCCACGTTTCATGAGGGTATTGGATTGCTTTGTGCCCTCATTTCCTCAGGGTACAGGGTCAAAGGTTTATGTACATGCATTGCTGTCAAGGCAAACATCTCTCACTTGCATGCTGGGTTTTAGTGAAGTCCAAGGGCAGACCCAGAAGAGGCCCAGCCATAGCCTTGGTTTTCTTTGGATGGTTGTAGCAGGTGACTCAAAGGGGACCCTACAATGCTGGGTGAGAAGGGAACAGTGCTTCAGGGAACAACCTCTCCTGTGGGAGAGGCAGAGCTGGATGGAGCTGTGCAGGGGTGAAGGCTGTGAGTGAGCAAAGCTTAGGAGGTAGGTGGCTAGTCAGGCCCATGAGGCCCCGCTAGTAATACTCAGTACCAGCAAGTTTCCTTGCCCTCCTTTGTCCATGCTGTGCTCACTCCCATCCCTCTGCTTTCACTCAAGCTATAACACATGAGGGATATTTTGAAGAAGGAAAGAGAATTCGTCATTGATTGGACATGAAGGCCCAGAACATTCTTTTTCTTCCCTTTCTAAAAATGAAAAAGCCCTCATTCCCCATTTCCCATCTTTGCAACCACCTGGAGTCGAGCTCTCAGCCCAAGTCTCTAGCCCCCAACAAGGCCAATAATCTCCCAGCTGCTGTTTCCCTTATCACTCTCTGAATCTGTTGAAAAGCTTGTTGCTTCACCAACCTTCCCAAGGCTCAGGGCCACCCAATCCTGGCAGACGCACTTGGCAACAATCACCTGCACAGATGGGCACAAACTCCACCTGATAGGTTCTCCAGATGGATGGGAACACAAGTTCATTTTGTTAAGAACCTCTCTGTGGACTCTCTCTGCCATTCCTCACACATTGCTTCTGCAGAATCTAAGTCAAGAAGACTTAGATTTTTGCTGGCTTTTTTCCACTTACTTAAGGTCAGCTTTTCAACTGTGGCCTTAAGGGCATTCCTGGGAAGACCCCTACAAATGACCTGGGTTGACCAGACAAGGTGTCCTGTCCACCCTCGACAAACTCAGCAGCTATTCCTCCCTGCTCTGTGCCACAGCGGTCTCACTGGGGAAAATCCCATCTAAAGAGAAGTGAATATAAAATCACTTTGAAGTAGAAAGTATAATAAACTATTCATTATTTTTCAGAGATTACCCCAGCTCCATAAAGAGAAGTATAAAATTTATTAGTAAGGGGCACCTGGGTGCTCAGTCGGTTAAGTGCCCCAATCAGTTTCAGCTTGGGTTGTGATCTCAGAGTTGTGAGATCCAGCCCCACAATGGGCTGTGCCCTCAGTGGGGAGAGCACAGTCTAGGATTCATTCTCTCTCTCTCTCACCCTCTACCTCTTCCCCTCTCTCTCTCAAATAAAGAAATCTTAAATAATAATAATAATAATATTATTTCTAAAATGTTCATTCCTGGGGCACCTGGGTGGTTCAGTAGGTAAGTGTCTGCCTTCGGCTCAAGTCATGATCCCAGGGTCCTGGGATCCAGTCCTGCATCCAGCTTCCTGCTCAGTGGGGAGCTCCCTGTCCCACTGCCCCTCCCATACCACTCGTGTTCTCGCTTGCTCTGCTCTCCCTCTCAGATAAATAGAAGATGGTAAAAAAAAAAAAAAAAAACCAAACCAACAAACCTTAGTTCCTTCAAAATTATGATTTTAAATACTCAATTACGTCAAAAACCTTTGTGTTGTTTTTCTGTTTCTTTCTGTAACAAGTCTTCATCTTGCTGAATCAATGATCTCTGAATGCGATTCCAGGACGCTGGGATCATGACCTGAACCGAAGGCAGACGCTTAACAAATGAGCTACCCAGGTGCCCTGTCCTCATGTTTTCTTATTCTGAGAACATGGAAAAGGCTATAATGAACAGTAATGGTACAGTCTAATGAAAAGAGACAGAGTAAGACCAAAAACAGTTGATGTTAATGAAAAAAATGAGATAATATGAAGTTCATCATTACTTAAAAAGATTTTATGTATTTATTTATTCGTCAGAGAGAGAGGGAGAGAGAGCACAAGCAGGGGGAACAGCAGGCAGAGGAAGAAGCAGGCTCCCCGATGAGCAGGGAGCCCAATGTGAGATTCAATCCCAGGACTCTGGGATCATGACCTGAGCCAAGGGCAGCTGCTTAACAGAATGAGCCACGCAGACATCCCAATCATGTTTTAACTTTAAAAGATGCCCATCAGAGCGCCTACAATGTGAATGTAGGAACAGTGACAGACATGCTGTGATCATTGTGTTGCAGAACTAGAGCCCAGAGTTGGAACCAGATGGGATATTAAAAAATATGCCAAAGAGGCCTACAACCTAGAGGTCTGGTACATTTCTGGCCCCAGGCAGGGGATTTCTGGCCCCAGCTTCAGAAAAACATGGCAGCTGGAGAAGTAGCCTTAATATGCACATCAAACCCTGGGTTTGAGCCAGGTAGGAATTGTTTAATTAAGATCACTCTTTTTCTCTAACCTCATTTTATTTATTGGTAGAAACACTATGCATGCAATAAATATTCAAAAAGTATAGAGTGTATAAGATTAAAACTAATGGCTGTCCCTCTCCTGACACCATTCCAATTCCCAGAGTTAATGACCTGTTTGCTACTTGTGTTTTGAAGTCTTATACCTAATGTCTGGTTTTACCATTTTAAGCTGTAATTACTGCTAACCCTTTACAAAGCCTCAAGCATTTAAATCATGTAACATTCCCCCTTTTCTCCCTGTTCTACTTTTCCCAATTTTGATTACATTTTTACTTCTTCTGTTACATTATCTTTATAAGTTTTGAATTTTCTGTTTAACTTCTCATTTCTTTAATCCATTGATGTAAAGCAACATCTCTTACTTACACTCTGTAAAATAAGAATCAGCTCTTTCCACTCCTCTCTACTCTTCCTCCCTCATCTACCTCTTGGCCTTTTTTTTTTTAATTTATTTGAGAGAGAGCATGAAAGGCGAGAAGGTCAGAGAGAGAAGCAGACTCCCCATAGAGCTGGGAGCCCGATGTGGAACTCGATCCTGGGACTCCAGGATTGTGACCTGAGCTGAAGGCAGTTGCCTAACCAACTGAGCCACCCAGGCACCCCTATCTCTTGGCTTCTTTAAGTTATGCCATTATTCTTAAATTTTCAAGGTTTAGAGCCATTGTGTTCTGCTCTATAAATATAATTAAGTCTTTCAAGCTTTATAGATTTATAAAAAAAAGTAAAGCTAGTAAATAAAATTTACAATATTATTATGATTATCATATTAAACAAACAGGATTCATGAAATATAATAATCAGAAGGCAACTTTCTTTTTGTCTTCCTCTGTCTCTTTAAACCTGCCCATTGGGTGAAGTCTATCCTCTCTCCCTATCTGAAAATACTGACATGCTTTAGGACTTCACTGGGTCCATGTTGGGCAAGAGAAAGCTCCATGACCACTTTATTTAGCAAACATAGTCTTATTTCAGGAATTAAAAGTGTTCAGTTCCAGGGACACCTGTGTAGCTCAGTCAGTTAAGCATCTGATTCTTGATCTCAGCCCAGGTTTTGACCTCAGGGTTGTGAGTTCAAGCCCTGCATTGGGCTGTCCACACTGGGCATGGAGGCTGATTTAAAAAAAAAGTTCAGTTCCCTGTAAAATCAAAATCTGGAACACATGACACTTGTATTTTCTCTGGTTTTCCAGCAGTTGTCTTCAAAAGGCAGGCAACTAGGGAAGGCCAAGCCAACCTGAATCCAAAGCGACAGGAAGATAGACCCCGGGGGGAGGGGCCGGCTCCCGGCAAACGGCGGAGCAACAGG
This sequence comes from Mustela nigripes, assembly GCF_022355385.1. NCBI lineage: Eukaryota > Metazoa > Chordata > Mammalia > Carnivora > Mustelidae > Mustela > Mustela nigripes. Next base: position 103,756,734 of record NC_081568.1, read on the forward strand.
AGCACAAAATCAGGACTTTTAAAAGTCTGTTCTGCTGAGGGACATCACTCCAGAGGCTAAACCGGGTGAAGCCCACGCCGGGTCAGCGTGGCCTCAGGTCCCGCAGGGTCACAGAAGGATCAGGGGTGTCTGAGTGTCGCAGAGTTTGCGGGTATTGGAACAGGAAAGCCGGCTACAGAGACAGAGCCGACAGTAAGCTCACAGCTCGGTGTTACCTTGAACCAGTCGTAGGCTCGGTGAGCTCGGAGCGCGGCCAGAGGTCAGGCAGACGGGAGTAACTGGGCGCTGTTCTCTGAGGGCGCACTGAGGAGTGGGGCTCCAGGCTTTTGGCTCCTCCTGGCCAGAGACCAGGAGGCCGCCATTTGTATTCCCATCCTCCGGAACTCTACAGAAAGCGCTCAGGGAACAAAAGCTCCTGAAAGCAAACCCGAGTGGATTACTCAGCCTGGCCCCTGGTAAGGGCGGTGCAATTCCGCCTGGGGCAGACACTTGAGAATCACTACACCAGGCCCCTCCCCCAGAAGATCAACAAGAAATCCAGCCAAGACCAAGTTCACCTACCAAGGAGTGCGGTTTCAATACCAAGGAGAGTCTCAGAATTCCAGAGGAGGAGAAAGCAAAGCACGGAACTCATGGCTTTCTCCCTGTGATTTTTTTAGTCTTGCAGTTAATTCAATTTTTTTCTTTTTCTTTTTTTTCTCTTCTTCTGCTGAAAATTTTTTTTAACTTTTACCCTTTTCTTTTTTAACGTTTTTTAACTAGTTTATCTAATATATATACTTTTTCTTTTTTATATTTTTCTTTATTCATTTTCTTTTTTTAAATTCTTTTTTGTTTCTTTTTTTTCTTTCTTTCTTTTTGAACCTCTTTTTATCCCCTCTCTCCCTGCTCACGACTTGGGATCTCTTCTGCTTTGGTTAAAGCATATTTTCCTGGGGTTGTTGCCACCCTTTTAGTATTTTACTTGCTCCTTCATATACTCTTATCTGGACAAAATGACAAGGCGGGAAAATTCACCACAAAAAAAAAGAACAAGAGGCAGTACCGAAGGCTAGGGACCTAATCAATACAGACATTGGTAATATGTCAGATCTAGAGTTCAGAATGACAATTCTCAAGGTTCTAGCCGGGCTCAAAAAAGGCATGGAAGATATTAGAGAAACCCTCTCGGGAGATATAAAAACCCTTTCTGGAGAAATAAAAGAATTAAAATCTAACCAAGTTGAAATCAAAAAAGCTATTAATGAGGTGCAATAAAAAATGGAGGCTCTCACTGCTAGGATAAATGAGGCAGAAGAAAGAATTAGTGATATAGAAGACCAAATGACAGAGAATAAAGAAGCTGAGCAAAAGAGGGACAAACAGCTACTGGACCACGAAGGGAGAATTCGAGAGATAAGTGACACCATAAGACAAAACAACATTAGAATAATTGGGATTCCATAAGAAGAAGAAAGAGAGGGGGAGCAGAAGGTATACTAGAGAGAATTATTGGGGAGAATTTCCCCAATATGGCAAAGGGAACAAGCATCAAAATTCAGGAGGTTCAGAGAACACCCCTCAAAATCAATAAGAATAGGCCCACACCCCATCACCTAATAGTAAAATTTACAAGTCTCAGTGACAAAGAGAAAATCCTGAAAGCAGCCCGGGAAAAGAAGTCTGTAACATACAATGGTAAAAATATTAGATTGGCAGCTGACTTATCCACAGAGACCTGGCAGGCCAGAAAGAGCTGGCATGATATTTTCAGAGCACTAAATGAGAAAAACATGCAGCCAAGAATACTATATCCAGCTAGGCTATCATTGAAAATAGAAGGAGAGATTAAAAGCTTCCAGGACAAACAAAAACTGAAAGAATTTGCAAACACCAAACCAGCTCTACAGGAAATATTGAAAGGGGTCCTCTAAGCAAAGAGAGAGCCTACAAGTGGTAGATCAGTAAGGAACAGAGACAATATACAGTAACAATCACCTTACAGGCAATACAATGGCACTAAATTCATATCTCTCAATAGTTACCCTGAATATTAATGGGCTAAATGCCCCAATCAAAAGACACAGGGTATCAGAATGGATAAAAAAACAAAACCCATCTATATGTTGCCTCCAAGAAACTCATTTTAAGCCCGAAGACACCTCCAGATTTAAAGTGAGGGGGTGGAAAAGAATTTACCATGCTAATGGACATCAGAAGAAAGCAGGAGTGGCAATCCTTATATCAGATCAATTAGATTTTAAGCCAAAGACTATAATAAGATATGAGGAAGGACACTATATCATACTCAAAGGGTCTGTCTAACAAGAAGATCTAACAATTTTAAATATCTATGCCCCCAATGTGGGAGCAGCCAAATATATAAACCAATTAATAACAAAATCAAAGAAACACATCAACAATAATACAATAATACTAGAGGACTTTAACACTCCCCTCACTGAAATGGACAGATCATCCAAGCAAAAGATCAGCAAGGAAATAAAGGCCTTAAACGACACACTGGACCAGATGGACATCACAGATATATTCAGAACATTTCATCCCAAAGCAACAGAATACACATTCTTCTCTAGTGCACATGGAACATTCTCCAGAATAGATCACATCCTCAGTCCTAAATCAGGACTCAACCGGTATCAAAAGATTGGGATCATTCCCTGCATATTTTCAGACCACAATGCTCTGAAGCTAGAACTCAACCACAAGAGGAAGTTTGGAAAGAACCCAAATACATGGAGACTAAACAGCATCCTTCTAAAGAATGAAGGGGTCAACCGGGAAATTAAAGAAGAATTGAAAAAAATCATGGAAACAAATGATAATGAAAATACAATGGTTCAAAATCTGTGGGACACAACAAAGGCAGTCCTGAGAGGAAAATATATAGCGGTACAAGCCTTTCTCAAGAAACAAGAAAGGTCTCAGGTACACAACCTAACCCTACACCTAAAGGAGCTGGAGAAAGAACAAGAAAGAAACCCTAAGCCCAGCAGGAGAAGAGAAATCATAAAGATCAGAGCAGAAATCAATGAAATAGAAACCAAAAAAACAATAGAACAAATCAACGAAACTAGGAGCTGGTTCTTTGAAAGAATTAATAAAATTGATAAACCCCTGGCCCGACTTATCAAAAAGAAAAGAGAAAGGACCCAAATAAATAAAATCATGAATGAAAGAGGAGAGATCACAACTAACACCAAAGAAATACAAACTATTATAAGAACATACTATGAGCAACTCTACGGCAATAAATTTGACAATCTGGAAGAAATGGATGCATTCCTAGAAACATATAAACTACCACAACTGAACCAGGAAGAAATAGAAAGCCTGAACAGACCCATAACCAGTAAGGAGATTGAAACAGTCATTAAAAATCTCCAAACAAACAAAAGCCCAGGGCCAGACGGCTTCCCGGGGGAATTCTACCAAACATTTAAAGAAGAACTAATTCCTATTCTCCTGAAACTGTTCCAAAAAATAGAAATGGAAGGAAAACTTCCAAACTCATTTTATGAGGCCAGCATCACCTTGATCCCAAAACCAGACAAGGATCCCACCAAAAAAGAGAGCTATAGACCAATATCCTTGATGAACACAGATGCGAAAATACTCAACAAAATACTAGCCAATAGGATTCAACAGTACATTAAAAAGATTATTCACCACGACCAAGTGGGATTTATTCCAGGGCTGCAAGGTTGGTTCAACATCCGCAAATCAGTCAATGTGATACAACACATCAATAAAAGTAAGAACAAGAACCATATGATACTCTCAATAGATGCTGAAAAAGCATTTGACAAAGTACAGCATCCCTTCCTGATCAAAACTCTTCAAAGTGTAGGGATAGAGGGCACATACCTCAATATCATCAAAGCCATCTATGAAAAACCCACCGCAAATATCATTCTCAATGGAGAAAAACTGAAAGCTTTTCCGCTAAGGTCAGGAACACGGCAGGGATGTCCATTATCACCACTGCTATTCAACATCGTACTAGAGGTCCTAGCCTCAGCAATCAGACAACAAAAGGAAATTAAAGGCATCCAAATCGGCAAAGAAGAAGTCAAATTATCACTCTTCGCAGATGATATGATACTATATGTGGAAAACCCAAAAGACTCCACTCCAAAACTGCTAGAACTTATACAGGAATTCAGTAAAGTGTCAGGATATAAAATCAATGCACAGAAATCAGTTGCATTTCTCTACACCAACAGCAAGACAGAAGAAAGAGATATTAAGGAGTCAATCCCATTTACAATTGCATCCAAAACCATAAGATACCTAGGAATAAACCTAACCAAAGAGACACAGAATCTATACTCAGAAAACTATAAAGTACTCATGAAAGAAATTGAGGAAGACACAAAGAAATGGAAAAATGTTCCATGCTCCTGGATTGGAAGAATAAATATTGTGAAAATGTCTATGCTACCTAAAGCAATCTACACATTTAATGCAATTCCTATCAAAGTACCATCCATCTTTTTCAAAGAAATGGAACAAATAATGCTAAAATTTATATGGAACCAGAAAAGACCTCGAATAGCCAAAGGGATATTGAAAAAGAAAGCCAACGTTGGTGGCATCACAATTCTGGACTTCAAGCTCTATTACAAAGCTGTCATCATCAAGACAGCATGGTACTGGCACAAAAAAGACACATAGACCAATGGAACAGAATAGAGAGCCCAGAAATAGACCCTCAACTCTATGGTCAACTAATCTTCGACAAAGCAGGAAAGAATGTCCAATGGAAAAAAGACAGCCTCTTCAATAAATGGTGTTGGGAAAATTGGACAGCCACATGCAGAAAAATGAAATTGGACCATTTCCTTACACCACACACGAAAATAGACTCAAAATGGATGAAGGACCTCAATGTGCGAAAGGAATCCATTAAAATCCTTGAGGAGAACACAGGCAGCAACCTTTTCGACCTCAGCCGCAGCAACATCTTCCTAGGAACATCGCCAAAGGCAAGGGAAGCAATGGCAAAAATGAACTATTGGGATTTCATCAAGATCAAAAGCTTTTGCACAGCAAAGGAAACAGTTAAAATCAAAAGACAACTGACAGAATGGGAGAAGATATTTGCAAACGACATATCAGATAAAGGACTAGTGTCCAAAATCTATAAAGAACTTAGCAAACTCAACACCCAAAGAACAAATAATCCAATCAAGAAATGGGCAGAGGACATGAACAGACATTTCTGCAAAGAAGACATTCAGATGGCCAACAGACACATGAAAAAGTGCTCCATATCACTCGGCATCAGGGAAATACAAAACCACAATGAGATATCACCTCACACCAGTCAGAATGGCTAAAATCAACAAGTCAGGAAATGACAGATGCTGGCGAGGATGCGGAGAAAGGGGAACCCTCCTACACTGTTGGTGGGAATGCAAGCTGGTACAAGCACTCTGGAAAACAGCATGGAGGTTCCTCAAAATGTTGAAAATAGAACTCCCCTATGACCCAGCAATTGCACTACTGGGTATTTACCCTAAAGATACAAACATAGTGATCCGAAGGGGCACGTGCACCCGAATGTTTATAGCAGCAATGTCCACAATAGCCAAACTATGGAAAGAACCTAGATGTCCATCAACAGATGAATGGATAAAGAAGATGTGGTATATATACAAAATGGAATACTATGCAGCCATCAAAAGAAATGAAATCTTGCCATTTGCGACAACGTGGATGGAACTAGAGAGTATTATGCTTAGCGAAATAAGTCAAGCGGAGAAAGACAACTATCATATGATCTCCCTGATATGAGGAAGTGGAGATACAACATGGGGGGGTTAAGGGGGTAGGGTACGAATAAATGAAACAAGATGGGATTGGGAGGGAGACAAACCATAAGTGACTCTTAACCTCACAAAACAAACTGAGGGTTGCTGGGGGGAGAAGGATTGGGAGAAGGGGGGTGGGGTTATGGACATTGGGGAGGGTGTGTGCTATGGTGAGTGCTGTGAAGTGTGTAAACCTGGCAATTCACATACCTGTACCCTGGGGGTTAAAAATATATTATATGTTTATAAAAAACTAAAAATTAAAAAAAAATAGAAAAGAAAAAAAAATTTGAAAGTAGGTGTCATGCTTCCCTATACTCTACCTCATTTCCCTCAACCAAAGATATAGACTTCTAAGATGTGCCTTGCCATACTAGCACTGTGAATTGGACAATTAACTTTTCCACCTTCATTTTCTCATCTCTTAAATGAGGATAACAACAGAACCGTCCTCATTGGATTACTATGAGGATTAAGTGAAATAACAAGATACTTAGGAAGAGTGTCTGGCATATAGTAGGCATTCAGTGTACATAATATAGTGTAATACCATTAAGTGACTTGGTTCCCATTCCCTGTACCCTCACGATGACTCTCCTCTGACCACATTCCAGCACCAAAGTCTCTCCTTAAGTTTATTTATTTTTTTAAAAGATTTTTATTTATTTATTTGACATAGAAATCACAAGTAGGCAGAGAGGCAGACAGAGAGAGAAGGGGAAGCAGGCTCGCTGCTGAGCAGAGAGCCCAATGTAGGGCTCGATCCCAGGACCCTGACATCATGACCTGAGCCAAAGGCAGAGGCTTTAACCCACTGAGCCACCCAGGAGCCCCTCTCCTTAAGTTTAGTACTCGGTCCTGAACTCCACACTCCAGGAGTGGATGCTCGTACAACAGCTTGATAGATGAAATAAATGAATAAATCTTAATTATATATGAAAGTCATTGTTTTCTACATAAACTTTACAAGTATTTTGAGAGTATAGTGGAAGTAAAGATTTCTTACAGTTTCAGCATAATGACTAAGTAGCTACGGAAAAAATTAACAAGAAATGTACAAGAGGTGTTGAAGGGAATTTGAGGGTGCTACTGTAGGAAACAGATTAAGATGAATACATCTACACATGCTTATGAAGATAAAGACACAATCTTGTAAAATGCTAAGTTATTCTAGATTGATTAATAATTATCATATAATCCCAGTGAAAAATATCATCAGGATTGAGGGAAAATAAACATGCAAACTCTTGGGTTCATATCAGGAGAAAAACCATAGGGTTTATGGAAAAATTAGAAAAACCGAGGTAGTCAGGAAGGTGTAGCCTTGCCAAAAAAATCACTATATATAACATAGCTGGAGCGATTAAAGCCACTGGATATGTGCATTAAAAAAAAAAAAAGAAGAAGAAAAGAAAGAAAGATCAATATAAGTTAATGTATGATAAAGGGGATTTCAGGTCAGTGAAGAAAAACTGGACTGTTTAATAATGGACAATCATATGGAAAGAAAAAGGTAGATCTCTTAAAACAAGTTCAAGGTTGATCAAAGTTTGATTTTAAACATAAATGCATGAAAGAATAGTCATTAAAGAAAAGAAACATCAGTTTTACCATGCAAAAAAATTTAAATGTCTGCACAAAACTCAAAATCCTCTAAACAAAGGTAAAGTCAAAGGGGAATGTGTACAGGGTTAGTAACTACTGTTCCAGGAGGGGATCTTGAGCCGTCTTAGTTCAATTCTCTTCCCTTCTGTGCAGATATTATGAAGGTGGGGCTCATCTCTGAGACCGGGATTCAGAGTTCTAGTCCACCCAATTTTCTTGGGCTTCCAGGTGTTAGGAGAAGGAGCTGTATGCAACTGGGGACCAAGTAAAACCTTGGAGTAAGCACCAGGAGCATCACCATTCTTCAACAATCACTATTCCACTGTAAGCTATGATGCTGGGAGTCAGCAGTGCCAGGAAGCACAGTGCACCCAGTAGAGATGATGTGAGCTTCCAGGCACTGCCAGAGACTTCAGGCAGCTTCTGGGCATGGACACATTCATTATCCCTTAACATGGTACTTGCTAGGCGCTCCTTGCCTCTTCCTTTCCCAGGCAGCAGGTCTTTTCCCTTTTGTGGCAACTTCTGGGGATCATTTCCCAGCTCCTGCACCCTGCACATGGGCATCATACTGCCTTCTCTCCATTTCCCTCAATTCCCACAGTCTTTTAAGGTCTTCAGAGAAAGCGTCTTTTCCTCTCACTGTATGAGTTACAATAGGATGTTAGACCAAAATTAACAGAAAAATGAAGTCCACTTTCCTAAAAGGCACTTTTATTGGAGGCGGGGGAAATATTTGCCTTAGAGCTTTGTAGTTAGGGAAAAGGGAGGGATAACAGATTTACAGATTAAAGCAATCTGAATGCTAATATCCTACTACAAATACCACACCTTTCAGAAACTAAGAGACTTTCCTTACCCTATAGATTAGGAAATATATTTCCTTAATCTATGTAGGGTCAGAAAAGATACACAACACATTAAAATTAGATAAGTACATGTCAAAACAATGAAGTATCTTTTTTCACCTATCGTTGATAAAAATGAAAAAACTAGGGCACCTGGGTGGCTCAGTGGGTTAAGCTGCTGCCTTCGGCTCAGGTCATGATCTCAGGGTCCTGGGATCGAGTCCCACATCGGGCTCTCTGCTCAGCAGGGAGCCTGCTTCCTCCTCTCTCTCTCCGCCTGCCTCTCTGCCTACTTGTGATCTCTCTCTGTCAAATAAATAAATAAAATCTTTAAAAAAAAATATGGGTAGTCATGACTTTTTCAATAAAATCAATTAGTTTCAAAGTTTATAACAAGATTGCTAATTGCAAGAGGAAAAAATCATCAGATCATGAGTTCCCTGTCATGACACAGTATTAGAAACACTGCATCATCAATAATATATACAGCCAAACATACCTGAGTGGAATCTAATCCAGTTTAGAGGAAATACAAGTGATATAGGCATAAGGTAAACAACACCACAAGGAAGCAATCAGGAGAATCATATATTCAATAGGAGAGCTGGTCTGGTCTATTCCACAGGTCAGTACCTTGGGATTGCTCATCTATATATAAGAAACCAATGCAGGGCACCTGGGTGGCTCAGTTGGTTGAGCTTCTGACTCTTGGTCTTGGCTCTGGTCGTGATCCTGTGATCTCCGGTCATGAGATCGAGCCCTGCCTCCAGTCCCATCAGATGCTCCATGCCCAGTGAGGAGTCTGCTTGTCCCTCTCCCTCCGTCTACTTGCTCTCTCTCTCTCTCTCTCTCAAATAAGTAAATAAAATAAAATAAAAAGGGAGAGAGAGAGAGAAAGAAAGAAAGAAAGGGAGGGAGGGAGGAAGGAAGGAAGGAAGGAAGGAGAAAGGAGAAGGAAGGAAGGAGAAATCAACACAATCCTAGATTGGATCCTAGTTTTGATAAATCTGCCATAAAAGACCTTTTGGGTACAGACTGGGACTATTTGGCTACAGACTGGGTATTAAGGAATCAGAATTAATTTTGACTGCATAGGAAAATGTCCTCCCTTTACAGAGATGCATATGAATTTTTTAATGCACACTGAAATGTTAAATTCCTGTTTAAAATTTACCTTAAATATTTTCAACATAGAAAAATGAGGGTTTTCTTAAAGAGCAAAATTCCTACAGGTTCTGATTTGGTAGGGCAAATTAAGAATGAGGTAATTGTCAAAATTAAGACTGCCCAGTGAAATGAAGAATGACTGGCTTGAACCGGCTCTTTCCAGTTCTGCAGCAGATGTTTACTGTACCCGGGAGTTACCTAGAAGAGTCGATGGCCCCCCTGATAAACCCTGCTTGCGCTGCGAGTAGAATCAACAGTGCACGCCCACCGAATAGCTGTAAGGGATGGAAGACACGTGAGGCATCTAAGGGGCGAAGTTCAGCTGGAAAAACAATTCCTTTCACCCGCAGCACAGACCAGATTTGATTCCCTTCTGCAAAACCGTAAGCAGAGTTAAGCAACTCATTTTGGCTGTACAGTCAGCTGCCTTGGAGACCAGCACACACTTTGTCTAATCAATAATACAAATGCTGGAGAGAATTTCAGGAGGCTACATTTTCTCCGGCCATCAGAGTTATTTTCTTAAAGAGTCCTTAGCAAAGGAGATGGGGCGTGCTGAGATGCCTTGCCGACACTCTGCGCCACCTGCACTTCCATTCTGTTACTTAGAGAGGAAAGGAGAGAAAGGGAAAGAGAAGTCGTACTCTTCATGATAGAGACCCAGATGAGCTGGCCTCTTCAAAACAGAAAAATGGAAGAAGCGTCTTTCCAGTTGATGGTGATGACCTACTCTGAGGGTTCTGTGCTCTCATAACAATTATATCCACTCTCGAGGGTACATGATATGATGAGCGTTGGGTGTTATACTCAACTAATGAGTCATTGAACATTACAGCAAAAACTAATGATGTCCCAAACCTTGGCTAAATGAATTTAAATTAAAAAAAATTATATCCACTCTCAATCACTGACTCATCCATTCATTACCCAAATAACATGCACTTAGTGCTTGGCCTGTGTTAGTCACGGCACCCTTCCTGTAGTACCCAATATTTATCATAAAAAAGTACAATACAGTGTCAGTACTCCCTGGATCATTCCTGTTTATTCGCCTGTCCCTATTTGAGGGGACAGAGGAAATATCTTGTTAATTGTTAGAGTCCCAGGGCCTGGCACGTTGTAGGACTCAAAAAGATGCTGAATGAATGAATGAACATCCAAACCAGAGTCGGGTCCAGGGTTACAAAGACGCATCCACCACTGTCTTACGCTGCCTTGTTGAATTCTCTAACCAAAAATTTGGAAGAACAAGTACATCATGTATGACAGAACAGCATTAGCTCGTGCTGACTCAAAGGAGCTGAAGTTGGAGAGATGGGTGGGAGTAAACAGGGGCATCAGTAAATGGAATGGCAGGCTGTGCAAGCAGAACGACTAAACGAGCAGCCCGAGGAAGGTCCAGGCTGCAAGAGTTGAGGGAAGGATTAGGATAGAGGAGGGGGCTCTGACTCAGGGTCATTAGCGATGGAAAAAGTACACACTGAGAAATGCATCAGTGCCACTTAAAATGCAGAAACCATGTTAAAGTCTAAAAACAGGGAAGCTAACAAAGCCACATTAATTTTCTCTAAAAGATGAGTTCAGGACACTATGTTCAAACCACTCTCGGTAGCAGCAAAATTGGTAAATTATACTTTTCTGATTAGGAGATTAAGAAATACTGGTCCCCTGTTCACGGAAGCTGGGCTTCTTTCCATGCTAAAGAAGCCTTACAAGTTGCTATGGTGAACATATATATCTACATATTCTGATTTTATGGGCAATATATACCTCCTCTACACTCCCACTAAAAATGCTTCTTTCTTTTACCTACTTGCTCATTCATTCATTCGTTCCTTGTATTCAACAAATATTTATTAAGACTCTGATGAGCCAAGCTCTGTTCTAGGTGCTGGGACTATACAGGGTGACCAACTGGACTGGTGTGCCCAGGAGAAACCTAGTTTTAGCACTGAGAATCCTCTGTGCTAGGAAAGCCCTCTCTCCTGGGCTGATGTTGGTCATCCCAGAGCCCACAGAGTTGAGATTTTAGGGACAGAGGGCCCTAGGAAGCCCTTGCTAAAGATTATTTTGAAGAAAAGCCCTGGAGTAGATAATAATGGCCACACAGATTTCTTGGAAAAGAGCTGTCCAGAAAGGGCAAAGCCAGAGATGCCCTGCTGGCCCCATGAGCACAAGAAGCAGCTAAGAAGCTAGGATTGCTGAGGACACAGTGCAAGGTGTTGGGCTGGCAGAAAGGGCTACTTAAGATGGCGAAAGTTCCCGCCACAAAACCTGAACTTGGACAGGAGAACAAAGGCCCAAGATGGTGAAAGTGCCCACCACAAGACCTGAGCTCGGACAGGAGAGCAAAAGCCCAAGCAGGAATCTGAGACGCTCCTGCTCCAGGTTCCCATGGACCAATGGGACCCTGACAAGCAGGAATCTGAGACCCCTGCCCTGGGCTCCAGTGGACCAATGGGATCCCGACGAGCAGGCGAAATATCCAAATAAGGGAAACTTCCAAAAGACCCCTGAGCTTCCTCCGAGACCCCTTAAAAGCCCCCTCCTCCCTGCCTTGGGTATGACTTCCGCCACTCTGCTTTCCAGAGTCTCGGAACCTCGCCCGAGGGTGTGCACTTCCTTCCAGTGCAACTTTCCTGGCTCCCCTTCTCCTGAGCCCTGAAACTTCGCTGGAGAGTGTTTTTAATAAATCTTGCCTTGCACCCACTTTGCCTGGTGTTGTGTTTATCTCGCCGGAAAAAAAAACTTTACACGAGGTGAGGCAAAGGAGATGAGATCCGAGAGACAAGGGCAGATGGATTATGTGAGGACATGTCAGTCCTAGCAAGGATTTCAGCTTTCTCTGAGTGGTAGGAGAGGGCACAGGAGAGTTTTGACCTAGGAAGGGACAGGATCATTTTGGCTGCTGTGTTAAGAATAAGCCATAGAAGGGAAACAAGAGGACAGGGAGGTGTAGTATTTAAATTGTCCTTTTATTATTATTATTTTTAGTAATCTCTATACCCAACAGCGGCAGGGGTGGGGGAGGGGGGCGGGAGGTGTAGGGGGCTTGAACTCACAACCTTGAGATTAGATCAAGAGTTGGCTCTTTTGACTGAGCCAGGCAGGTGCCCCTTAAATTATCTTCTTGGAAAGTTCTAGTCCTTCTCAGCTGTGCCCAACGAAACTGATGAAAAGATTATGTTCCTTTTATCTCTCTTTTTAAAGATTTTATTTATTCATTTGAGAAAGAGTGAGAGCATGAGCAGGGGAGAGGGGCAGAGAAAGAGGGATAAGCAGACTCCCTCAGCAGGGAGTCTGATGTGGGGCTTGATCGGAGGACTCCAAGATCGTGACCTAAGCAGAAGTCAGATGCTTAATCAACTGAGCCACCCAGGTGCCCCCAGATTTATCTTTTCAAAAAAAGGAGGAGTCTACTCTTTCATGGTTCAGTTATGACTGCTGATCCTTAAATTTTTTAATAAAAGAGAAACAGTTTCAACCATGAAGATTATAAATGGTGTCATCTAAATCACAACTCTCACATAACATGAACATACTGTCGCAGAATGGTGTTATGGATGTGTTGTCTGGGGGCACCTGGGTGGCTCAGTCAGTTAATAAGCGTCTGCCTTTGGCTCAGGTCATGATCCCAGGGTCCTGGGATCAAGCCCCACATCGGGCTCCCTCTGAGCAGGGGGCCTGCTTCTCCCCCCGCCCCTCTTCCTGCTTGTGCTCTCTCTCTGACAAAATGAATAAATAAAGTCTTTCTTAAAAAGTAAAAATAAGGGCGCCTAGGTGGCTCAGTGGGTTAAGCCTCTGTCTTCAGCTCAGGTCATGATCCCAGGGTCCTTGGATTGAGCCCCGCATCAGGATCTCTGCTCAGCAAGGGGCCTGCTTCCCCCTCTCTCTCTGCCTGTCTCTCTGCCTACTTGTGATCTCTGTCTGTCAAATAAATAAATAAAATCTTTAAAAAAAAAAAGTAAAAATAGATTTTCCAAAATTTTAATAACAGTTAATATCTGATTTTAAAAAAAGATCTGATTTAAAATATGTATATTTAACAATTAGGCCTGCTCAAGTTATTTTTCAAGACTTTTCCTGCACATTGAATACTGAACTAGAAATATAACATCTTAGAGCCCAAGGAAAGTAGCTCTCCTACGTCACCCCCATTATTGCTGCTGAGAGGACACAGAGGCCCAGGGAAGTTTAGTGATTTGCTCAAGGGGTCTCTGCTGAAAAGAAATCATGTCGAAAGTCCAAATAGTTTCCTCATTTTTTCAAGAATCCTTTTTCAGAGCCTCCCACAATACAGTGGGGAAGCAGAATGCTTTGCTCAAAAGGGCCCACCCCCAAGCTCCCTGCAACACCCAGCCAGAGAGCTACTCCAGCTTGCTGTGCTCTCCTGTGGAGATTTATGCCTGCCCCCTCCGGAGCATGCTGTGTCCCAAAGTCTCAGACATGAAGAATGAGACAAATAAAACCAATTTCCACAGAGGCCATAATGTAGAAAATATTGCTTCTTTTCCCCTGCTAAATCAAACAATTGAGCCTGCTTCCCCTATAAATCCTCTCCCCCTCATTGTGGCATCATGGCACTCATGTGACAAATGTTTATTGGAGACCTACTTTGTGTCAGGCATTCTACTCAGCAGTGGCCTGCATTTATTAGCATCGATGCTTTAGGATTAATTTGGGATGGATGGAAACTTACTCCATCTAATAAAAGTCTCTTCTTTAAAATGTGGTAGAAAAACCCATAGCTGTCTACATTGTAAAACACCACACAGTTGTTAAGTTAAAAAAAAAAAAATGATAGCCTTTGGAAAACATGTTCTGACTTCTAAAAACATTTTAAGGAGCAGAAGAGAACACTTTAAGGTGGGTACAATGAAGAAAATAAATTTAATTCATTAATTAGCTAACTAACATAACTAAAGTCACCCAGGTGCGTTCTATATCTTTATAAGCATCAGCACTGGACGATGGGAGAGGAGGACTAACTGGGGAGAGCAGGAAGAGCCTGGGTCATCCAAAGGACCAGTTAAAATTTTATTACTTGGTACTTACCCTATGCAGGACAAACTACTTTTTATGGTGATGTGACCAAATGTTGGAGATTGGGTTGAGACAGTGAAAAAAGGAGACTAGGTAAAGAATAGGAGAGCCGGGTTCAAGTTCCAGTGGCTCCAACTTGATATCTGTGATCTTTACAAGTCACTAAGTCACTCTAAGGCCCAACATCTTAAAAACAAACCAAAGAGTCAGAGAAAAAGGTAAACAATGGAATGGGAGAAAATACTTATAAATTATGTAACTGGTTAAGGGTTAATATCCAGAATACATAAAGAACTCCTTATAGAGTTTAAAGAATTCAAAAACAACAACAAAAAACAACTGGACAAAGGATTTGATTAGAGATTTCTCCACAGGAGATATACAAACGGCCAAGGAGCATATGGGAAGAGGCTCAACATCACTAATTATTAGGGAAATGCAAATCAAAACTACAATGAGGTATCACTCACACCCATTAGAAATAACAAGTATTGACAAGGATGTGGTGAAACTGAAACATCTGAACACTATTGGTGGGAATGTAAAATGGTACAGCCATTGTAAAAAACAGTATAGTTGTTCCTCAGGATGCCTGGTGGCTCAGTTGTTTAAGTGTCTGCCTTTGGCTCAGGTCATGATGGCAGCGTCTGGGTCAAATCCCACATGAGGCTCCCTGCTCAGAGAGGAGCCTGCTTCTCCCTCTGCCTGCCACTCCCCCAGCTTGTGCGCTCGCTCTCTGACAAATAAATAAATAAAATCTTAAAAAAAAAAAAAAAAAAAGGAAAACAGTATAGTGGCTCCTTACAAAATTAAAAATAGAATTATCAAATGAGTCCACTCAGGAAATATACATAAGAAATGCAAAACCAAGGACTCAAGCAGGTACTTGTATACCCATGTTCATACAGCATTATTCACAATATCCAAGAAGCAGAACTAATCCAAATAAAAACGAACAGGTGGATAGATAAACAAAAATGGTATATATAGACAATGGAATACTATTAAGCCTTTAAAAGGAAGAGAATTCTGACATACGCTATAACATGAATGAACCTTGAAGACATTATGCTACATGAAATAAGCCAGTCAGAAAAGGATAAATACTGTATGATTCCTCTTATATGGGGTACCCAGGGTAGTCAAATTCAAAGAGACAGAAAGAATAGCGGGTGCCAGGAAATGGCAGAAGGGCAGAATGGGGAGTTACTGTTTAATGGGTGTGGAATTTCAGTTTGAGAAGATTAAAAAAGTTCTAGAAATGGATGGTGGTGATGGTTACATAATAATGTGAGTGTACGTAACATCACTGAACTGTACACATGGAAATCATTAAAATGGCAAATTTAACGCTACGTATCTCCTACCAGAATTTTAAAAAAAGACTCAGGAGAGTAATATCTGTTTGGAGTATCTCACAGAGTTGTATGCAATCAAATCTGGGGACTTATACAATAAGTTAATAGTAATAAGCACCCAGAATTAGTTCCTCTATTTGATACTTTAAGAAGCCCCAGACCAGAATTTCAAGCCATGGCAGTGTCTGCTATTTTAAGCATTTGATTCATATTATAACTAGAACAGGCAGCCCCAGGGCCCCGTGTCCCATCACCTCCATACCTCCAACTGGAATTCCCCTGAAGCTCAGACTCACCTGGCGCCAACAGCACCCTTCTCTGGTACCACCTGACTCATCCTGCTTGTGGCCCAAGGCACTCACCCATGCAGATGCAACCTCTGTTTCCACAGACAGATGACCAAAAATGTAAGAGAGGTTACACCCTCAAGACAACCCTCAATTGCTTGGGGGAACAGATCCAGTGGATTACTGCTTCAGCATCCTGTTCTCCCAAGTAGACAATTCCAACAGATATTCTGGATGATTCTCAGGAGGTCCTACAGAAGAGGCAATGCAACCCCATTGCTTACAGCTAGCAACCTTTATAGGACGCCACATAGGGACCTTACCCCTCGCCTGTCTCACTCTTCCCACTTCTTCCTTCAGGCTGCCTCAAGTCGTGTCCCAGGTAAACTACCTGAAGCCAAAACCATATCTCAAAGGCCTAATTAAAAACATTATGATCTTAATTTTATATTAATTTCCTTAATATTTTATAGCTTGGCAGTTTTTTAAAGATACAAGCAATTCATAGTTGTGTTCTAAAGTATGTTTACAAATTTATAAATATTTTGAGACTTTGAACATAATTTTCCTACTTCAGAATGTGATTAGGCTCCCAAGCCAGAAAAGAGTTCCTACTTTGGGAGAAGTGGGAAGGAATGGTTGGGAAAGGATTTACCAGGGAAAACTTGGGCCTGAATCTTAAAGAATAACCAACAATTCAAGGACAAGAAGCCCACTGCAGGTGGAAGAACAACAGAACAGAACACAGCTTCAGCTTTCACCCCAACTCTACAGGACCTAATACAAGTACCCAATTATTTGTTGAGAGAAGGAGAGAAAGAGAGGTGGGGGAGTGGGGCGGTTCAGAGGAAGAGGGAGATAGAGAATCTTAAGCAAACTCCAGGACCAACACACAACCCAATACAGGGCTCAATCTCACAACCCTGGGACTGTGACCTGAGCCAAAATCAAAAGTCAGAGGATGGGGCACCTGGGTGGCTCAATGGGTTAAGCCTCTGTCTTCAGCTCGGGCCATGATCTCAGGGTCCTGGGATCAAGCCCCACATCAGGCTCTCTGCTCAGTTGGGAGCCTGCTTCCTCCTCTCTTTCTGCCTGCTGCTCTGCCTACTTGTGATCTCTTTCAAATAAATAAATCTTAAAAAAAAAAAATGCTAAAATGATGGGGCGCCTGGATGGCTCAATGGGTTTTAACTCTCTGCTTTCGGCTCAGGTCATGATCTCAGGGTCCTGGGATCGAGCCCCACATCAGGCTCTCTGCTCAGTAGGGAGCCTGCTTCCTCCTCTCTCTCTGCCCGCCTCTCTGCCTACTTGTGATCTCTGTCTGTCAAATAAATAAATAAAATCTTAAAAAAAAAAAAAAAAAGCCAGAGGATTAACTAACTGAGCCAGCAGGGACCTGACCACCAAGCTCTTTAGATTTTTTTTTTTTTTTTAATTTATCAGAGAGAGAGAGGGGAGAGAGCGAGCACAGGCAGATAGAATGGCAGGCAGAGGCAGAGGGAGAAGCAGGCTCCCTGCCGAGCAAGGAGCCCGATGTGGGACTCGATCCCAGGACGCTGGGATCATGACCTGAGCTGAAGGCAGCTGCTTAACCAACTGAGCCACCCAGGCGTCCCCACCAAGCTCTTTAAAACCTACCTATGGGGATTTCTTTTTTTTTAATTAATTATTTTTATTAACATATAATGTATTATTAGCCCCAGGGGTACAGGTCTGTGAATCGTCAGGCTTACACACTTCACAGCACTCACCATAGCACATACCCTTATGGGGATTTCTGAAAGCAGACTTGGTAAGATGGAAAAGAATTACTCTTCTATCACCCCCAGAGAAAGACTGTTGGACACTCAAAACAAAGAAGCAAGAAGAGATTCATTTTATTTCAGGAGGAAATAAGGCTAGATAGGTGAGATGTTTCTCCCAACTTCTTTGGGGCTTTTTACTTTCTGTGGCATAACAAACCGACCCCAGAACCATCTGACCCAACGTGGGATGGAGGTGAATGGATTATCCCTAGAAAGCAGCAATTTAAAGGAAAAAGAGTAGGAAGAAGGGAAATTCCAAGTGATGGCCACGAGAGGAGGAGAGGAGAAGCTCCGGAGGCCAAGGTCAACAGGTGAGAGGGGCCATTCCTCTGTCGGTCACTTGCTGCCGAATTTCTTGTGGCTGAATCAACAAGTATTTTGAGAGCCCACTCTGTGCTATGTTTTTATCTAACAATTATTATTCACTTACATCTAGAAGTAAATCATGACTCTCCATTATTAATTATTGAACAACAAGTGAAATAATAGCAAGTGCCAAAGTATCACGTACTTAGGACTTGTACACCCCTGCATTATATGTGAATTATGTAATTCAGTGAGTAATCGGAACTTCCCCATGTCCCATCTACAGCCAGAATCTTCTCCAGGTTAACATGCAAAGGGAACGACATAAAGCCCGAGCCCAGCCCGGAGGGGCGAGAAGGACACGATTTCAGGTGGTCTATCGCTACATCCATACGTATCCTCACATCCCTACAGAGCTGGCTCAGGGTTCCCTGGCTCTGGAGTTTAGAAATGGATGCCAGACACTTCTCATTGCCTCCTCTGTGGCTGCACGGGTTCCAGCTTCCATCAACTCAGCCTGATATTTGCCTTTGCCCTTGTCCTGTTGACAATCTAGTGTCAACCAGGAAGCAGGAAAGGCCTTCTAAAATGTATGTGAGTTGAGTGTGTGCTGTATATAGTGACTGGCTTCCAAAGAATAACGAATAGAAAGGGGGAAAATAGTGAAAATAGTAAGTAATAGTGGCGCAACATGGCAGACCTACCCAACCCAAATGACCAGGTCAGTATCACCTGCTCAGGTGGCTCTGACATGACGGAAGGAGAAAGGCACCTCATTTCTTTAGTATTCTTTCCCCAGAGCCACTGCCCCACTCTAGTCATAAAGAAAACACCAGACAAATCTAGACTGAGGGACAGTACTGATCAGTACTCCCCCAAACTGTCAAGGTCATGAAAAACCAGGAAATACTGAGAAAGTTATGGCCAAGAGACCTGAAGGAGACATTAAGAACTAAATGCCATGTAGTGTCCTGGATCAGATTTTGAGATAAAGAAAGGACATGAATGGAAAAACTGGTGAAAACTTTATGTAAAGTCTGCAGTTGAGTTAGTAAGAGTCTACCAACAGCGGTTTCTCAGTTTTGAGAAAAGCACCACAGCAATGAGAGGTAGTATCTTCAGGGGAAACTGAAACTGAGTGAAGCAGCCTGCTTTTAGAAATCCTTGTAGCAAACTTTTCAAGAGCTATGTGCTCCTGTTAGGACCTCTACGATGAGGATAAAACAATGAACTATCTATGCTATCTCTGCAACTTTTCCATGAACCTAAAGCTATTTCAAAACAAAAACCGTATTTTTCAAAAAGAGAAAAAAAACATAATGGTAGGAAAAATCATCCCATGGCCCCCAGCTCACACAGGGTAAATACCAAGTTTTTACAGTGGCCCTGTTGACCCTTTTGGAAGTTACGACGCCCTTCCTGGAATGACTTACTCCCCATCCCTGCTTTATTTTCCTCCAGGGTATTATTTAACCTTTCCTGACATGTATATATAACTTAGCCATTTCATGTGCTGTCTTTCTCCTCTCCCTACCCACATTTACCAGAATGTAAACACCAGGGCAGCAGGAAATGTCCCCTTTTTGCATCTGGGAGAATAAAGTAGGACTTGGTAGTTATTTGTTGAAGAAATTAATGAGCTCATGGTTCAGCCAATCTCTTCTACCTGAATACCCTCACAATTTAGAACTCTAGAACTCATTTTTGATTGTTTTAACCTCAAAACTAAAACGATTACATGGAGAAAGCAAATGAATATTGATGCTACAAAGTTAACTAGTCCTCTAGATTTACTAGATAGATATTTATGCAAATATATGAAATAACATAGGTAGAAAGCTGTTCATTTTGGTTTTATTTGAAGTGGCAAAGCCTTGAAATAATGTTACTACCCATCAATAGGGATAAATAAATAAATCCTGCTACAGTCATAAGTAATAAATAAATAAATAAAGATAAAGATAAATAAATCCTGCTACATTCATAATAAATAAATAAATAAATACAATAAAATATTAAGCCATTAGAAAAAAGAGGAAGCTTCTTGTCTACTAATGTGAAATGATTGAGAAGACATGTTAAAGGGGAAAAAAGCAAGCAAGATAAAGACAGTGTCTATGGTGCACTACTGGTTGGTTAAATGGGCAAAAATGTTTATATATATTTGTTGTATGTGCCTAAAATATATTTCAATGGTCACACAAGACTGGAACATTAGTGGACTGGAACTGGGTGCCATGAAGGGCAGGATGCCCTTCTTTAATTTTTGAAATTTGGACTAAATGAACATCTTACCTATTTTGATTAACTCATTAATTAAAGTGAAATTAACTTTTAAAAAATGGATCTTCTACACATTATGCAATGCTGATCTAACAGTCACTTAAAAATAAAATGAAACTGACACCCTGAAATAGCGTTTTAATTTTTTCTTTTACTGTTTATTCTAGATCATGCTGGTATAGTTAATCTCATTAACAATTAAGGACCTTTTGAATGTTGGGTATCATTTGTATATATTAAGTACTGAATTTATTTTTCAAAAATGGATTACTTTTATAATAAGAAAATTATTAGAGTTAATTCCATCTGCCTGAATCACTCCCCACCATGGGTAAAATGACTGTACTCAAAATCTCGACTGGCTTATTTTAGATTTTTTAGTTTATTTAGTTCATTGGACTTTTTGTGGGATCCACATAAGTCCAAGAAGCTGCTTTATGTCATTTTTATTTTTATTTTTTTATTCGAGGATAAGATACATACAAAAAACAGTACATATGTTTTAAGTGTACAGCTTAGAGAATATTCATAAGCTGAACACACTTATATGCATAGCACTAAGATTAAAAAAAAAAAGACTATTACCAGCATCTCCGAAGTACCCCATTCCCTTCTTGTCACTCTCCCCTCCCCCTTCAGTAATCAATCCTGTGACTTCTAAGAGGATAGCTTAGTTTTAGCTGTTTTTGTACATCATACACAAGTAAGTGGACAGGATTGCCCTTTTGTGTCTGGCTTCTCTAATGCAACACTGCTTGTGAGCTTTGATTCTCACTGTTGCATGTAGTTAGAAGTGAATTATATCCACTGGGTACAGCACTCCCTTGTGTAACTGTGTCACAATTCATTGATCTATTCTATT
This sequence comes from Mustela nigripes, assembly GCF_022355385.1. Classification (NCBI taxonomy): domain Eukaryota; kingdom Metazoa; phylum Chordata; class Mammalia; order Carnivora; family Mustelidae; genus Mustela; species Mustela nigripes. The sequence goes on from NC_081568.1 coordinate 103,778,114, forward strand.
GCTGATGCACGTTTTGAGTACTTTTCAGTTTGGTTTATAAATGGGCTGCTGTGATCAGTCCTATAAACATCTTTAAGGAATGCTCACATGTTTCCACCGGGAGAAGAAATGCTTGATAGAGGTATGTGCAGCTTTAAAAGATACCGGCCAAATACTTTTTTCCAAACAGTTGTGCCGGTTTATACTCCCACAACAGCAATGAGAGCTCCAGGTGCTCCCCATCCTCCCCAATATCTCCTATTTTCCATTTCAGCTGTTCTGGTGCATGTGTATTGGTATCATTGGAAGCTGGTTTCGGAAAGTACCATATTTTCCCCAAAATTCTTCAAGCTGGGTAAGTTATTAAAAAAGGTTGATGTGGAGAAGTGGAAGTTAGAGAGAGCCTTATTTTTTTTTTATGGATGCCCTTTTTTTACTCTTTGGGGTCCTTATTATATGCATGTTAAGTTGAAAAATATGTATGTTCCTATACATATTTTTACAAGAATATGTTCCTATATTCTTGAAGTTCAGAGGCTGGTAGGCGATGCCAATTTTGTTATTTAGAAATATGTTATTATTTTTCTAAATCAACTGAGGGCTGTGTACTGGTAAGAATCTTAAAATAGACTAAAGTCAAGTACCAGCCGACTCCAAACAAAAGAAGGAAGAGGGCGCATGACAGCAGAAGACAGGCCCATTATCCTTTTAGAAAGCATTAAAAGAAAAACTGGAGAGAAGAGAAAAAAATTCAGAGCTAGAAGGAAAATGGGATGCAATTACCACACCAGAGGATAGTGGGGGAAACTGGGTGTGTCCAGAACCCACAGAAGCCTTGGCTGGAGGACTTCTCTGCGGCATTCAGGAGACTCTGTACAAGCTGGCAGATCTGTGAGCTCTGAGACAAGTGTTTTCACCTGTGGTAGAAGGAAGCCATGAACAGTCTAGCAAAACACTCTGCTGTATCTGCAGGAAGTAGGAAGGAGCTAACATTGGAGGCATGAACAGGAGCCAGGGGCACTCTCCAAACCAACCCAAGAGAGTGCTTGATGACCACAAGGGGAAAGCCGAGTGAGCACCCTGGGAAAAGGCTATTTTAAGGCCCCGTGTATGCCAACCTAAGTCAATGCCAAGCCAATTGAAAAAGAAATCTGAAAAATCACCTACTTTCAACTGGATTTGTACATATGAATAAACCAAGGCTCTTAAAAGCGGGGTGTAATTGTGTGAGGTGATTTGGTAGGCCTGGTGTGTTGAGTGTGGCCACTGCAGTGGACAGAAGGAATGAGGTACTACCAGAAAAGATAAAGTGAGGAAAGTCTGTGCACCAGGGAAGAGGGTTGTAGATGAAAAACTCATCGCCACCATCCCGTCATTTTGATCTAGGGCAGTGGCAACACAAGACAGCTGGAGTTACTGGCAATGGAAAAATGTAAATGAAAGTAAAACCTACAATTTGGGGGCTTTGGGGGAGAATTCAAACCAAAAAACATCTCAAATGTTTTTAATAATTCCATATATACTTTCTTTTCAGCAGGAATGGAAAACTCAAATGCCTTCAAGATGAGGTAATTATGTGAATCAGAAGAGTATAGGACAAATGGATGTGGGACAGACTGGCAAACAGGAAGGCTCCACATAAAGGAACTTAGTTTCTAAAAGCACTGGCCCTGCCAAAGGAAATACAGAGGTTGGCTTCATTTCCATGCCACCAGTTTGTAAACAATGTTCTACATGGTGTTAAACCATAAAACATCTTCAAAGGTTTAAAGGATAAAGGTAACATTTTTAGTCTAAAAAGATCTATGAAAAGCCTCTTTCTTTCTTTCTTTCTTTTTCTTTATTTCTTTCTTTTTAGCCAGTTTCATTTTGAAGACAATCCCAGTTGGGGTACCTGGGTGGCTCAGTTGGTTAAACATCTGCCTTAGGTTCATGTCATGACTCAGGTCATGATCTCAGGGTCCAGGATCGAGTACCTCATGGGGCTTCCTCCTCAGTGGGGAGTCTACTTCTCCCTCTCCCTCTGCCCTCTCCCTATTCATGCTCTCTCCCAAATAAACAAAATCTTTAAAATAAATAAATAAATAAAGATGATCCCAATTGAATGGAAAATGAAAAGTCCTGACATTTTCCCATCTACATATTGATAAAGGGGACATTTTAACTTTACCTATTTCATGAGATGGCATCTATCTCTCCCTTGGAAAAAAGGAGGCGCTATCCCATCACCTCCTTTACCTCCTAGGCAAACATGGTGTTTGAAACACTGTATGAGTGAAACATTTAAAGGTATATTGAATGAATGAAGGGGTTTTAAGGAGAGCAAAGCACCAGCAGAAGATAGAAGGACAACTTCCATTTGAAGGTCATAAATCTGAAGATTCAGGATGGACCACCAGCTCTAACCCTCCTTCTTCCCTTTGGGATTTACTTTTAATCCTAAACAGCTTTGGAAGAGGCCAAAGACTTCAGTGTTACAACCTTGGTCATCTCATTGCTCTAGCAAAGAACAGAGAACATGGGCAGCCACCCAAGAACAGCTATTACAGAACTCACTCCCCAGGTGGGATGAAAATGGACTTAGTCCTTTGGGAATGGGGCAAAGGAAATTTAGAAGTCACACTGATAACTGCTCTAGTTTTCTGACTTCATAGTTCTTGAGGGCAAAGTGGGGTTGCCTACCTCACAGAGTTGTGAGGAGTAAATAATACCGTGTATGTAAAAGGCCTAATATAGTGCCTGGCACATAGTCAACAGTGAACTGTGGATATTATTATCAACTGTGGAACTACTAGGTGACTGAATTCTGTTTGATGGCCCTAATTGGGATGGGAGTAGGGAGGTAGGATAGCAAACTGAGAAGCTGTGGAAAAAATAAAATATTTCAACAACGGCCCATAAATTATTTTAGAAAAGCTGGAAGTGGACAAGTGTTTAAATAACTAAAATTTCCTATGTTTATATACAAATCCTTATCTGTACATGTATAGATAAGCATATAGAGTTCCTCTGAAAGAATAGGGAATAATGGTTACCTCCTGGGAGGACTTGTGCTGGGAAGAGCAGCTGGGGAAAGATTTTTTAAAATTTTGCCATGTGTCTATATTATGTAGTAAAAATTCACAATTCGTTTTTAAATTAAATGCTAATACTTTAAAATCTCTCCTAAGTTTTGCTAAATTTGGAACATTTGAGAATGTTTGCATTCAGCTTTTACTGTCAGAGCCCTGATACCGCCCCCTGGCGTCTGGTACCTACCACTACATCTACTCCCTGCAGCCACGGCTGGGCTCTTTGGGGACGTGTTCTTTACTCCAATACTCATCAGGGTACAACTATAAGTAGTTAATGGATTAACTAAACTATTAGCTACTCAGACACTCCATTGCTTTAATGGCCGAAAAAAGCATTGGGAAGGACATTACCTCACTCTTCATCCTTGCTGGACAACTGAAACACTGCATTATTTAAATTACAATATATGCATCCATCATCCATACTTTTTTTTTTCATTTTAACTTGACAGTTACCACAACAAAAAGGACTTTTCTCCTTTCTCTGTTGTATCTCGAGTGCACATCACCTTAGAAACTACATTTCTACTAATTCATCCTTCGTTTGAGTAATTCTCTTCTTTGCATATGTTGAAATGGAAGTTATTGCTCCACATAGAAAATGTCTTTGTGTGCTTTTATTTGGGTAAAGGGTTCCAAACTCTCAAAATTTTTAGTTGTCCTCTAGAATATTTACAGTCATGCTGTACATTTTTTAAAGTAATATTTTTTTATTATTTTAAAATCTATGTGTCCTCATTGTAAACTTATTTGGGAAAATATAGTAAAATATATGAATAAAACAAGAGCACACCATAAGCCCACTATCGTCAAATAACTTCTGTTACCATCTCTATCTCTTTCCAGCTTTTCTGGTGCCTATAGGCTTTTACACACAGCTTTTGAACTGAATTTTGAAGTGGCTAAGGTATATATCTCCACTATGATATATAGACGTTAGAAGTCCGTCCTGGTTAAATAATGCAAAGATATTCTTACTAGAAACTACTGCATTATTAGAAACTGCACGGCATTTTTGGATATAAGAGCAGAAGGTCATTCGGAACATACCCACTAATTCAGAGTTCGTATCAGAGACCGTTCTGTGAACGCTCCATTTGTATTCCGTTATGAAACTACTCGATCACACTTTATAGACTGAAGTTCTTGGAGGACACAATGTCATTCAGTAACCTTGTATCCTGACCTTTGACACATATTTGTGCACGAATAGAATCCTTAGGGGCCTCCTCCGATGTCTTAAGTGGGTAACTGTGCAAGAGCCCAGGCAAGAGAGAAATAAATCAGGGTCGGGACCCTTCTAAGCAGTGGGAGGGGGGCGGGGGCGGAGAATGGGAGGGACCCTGCACAGGTAAGGTAGAAACCTGAGCGAGGGGCAACCTCATTATTACTTTTTCTTATTTTACTTGCCTTGTGTGTTCACCGATTTGAGATAACAGTCTCGATCATCTCCGCAGGGCAAGTTCCCAACTAACTGCCGGCCTCAATAAAAAAAAGTCGGGGAGGCGTGTTTCCCAAGCGAGGCCCGCGTTGGCCGCGCCAAGGCTGGGGAAATCCACCCCGCGCCCAGCGCACGGTATAAAGAGCCCGGCCGCGACAGTGGTGCAGCTCCAAGCTACGCGCGGGGTACACTCCCCTCGTCGGTCCGCATCCGTGCCTAGCAGCCATCTGGACACCTCGAAGATGGCACCCGTTGGGGGCAAAAAGGCCAAGAGGGTGAGTCTGCGGGGCACCCGAGGGCGTTCTCCATCCCAGCGGGGGCTCTGAGTCTCGGCCCACCGGCCCCACACCCCAGCCTCAGGAAGCGCAGAGGGGTCCTCGGAGCCCGACTGTGACTAGAAGGTGCTCTCAGAACTTCTCGGGCAGGCTCCCAAGGTGCCTCTGAGCTTCCCGCAACTCCCCTGCCCATATCCCGAGCGCGCCCTAGATCTACATGACCGCCGACTCGAGGACACCCCCGGAACCCCACGACTCCCAACATCTTCTGAGTCCAGCACCCCAACACCACAGCACTCCCCCAGAAGTGCGGCTCCTAGACCCAAACACAGGACTTTTCTTCCCTACAGCGGTGGGAGTAGGGGATTCCTTAGGGTGCGCCCTGGCCACCCCGCGTCTGTGCCCGCACGGCAGTGCACGCCCCTCCGCGCCGTCCGCGGGCCGGCCAGGGAGGCGCGCGGGCGGGGTCCGACAGTTTCCTGCCCGCGCTAGGACGGGTGCAGCGGAGCCCCAGGGCCGCCTCCCTGCCCGGTTCTTGCGTGCAGGCGTACCAGTCCCGCCGCAGCTCCAAGGCTCCCTCGTTGGTTGGGCCATGGTAAGTTTTTACCCCCAGCTTGGCTTCTGCGATCACAACAAAATGTACCATTCATGCTTCAGAAAACCAAACCAAACCAAACCAAACCAAACAAAAACAGATAGAAAGGCTCTAAGATACTGAGTAAGGGCTGTTAATAAGATTTAAAAACCAAAAAACCCAGCAGCTCCAACACCTGATTAATGACAATCCTCTCTCTTCCCTAGCTGGGATGAATGTCCAGACTGTCGGCCTTCATCTAGATTGTGAGATGAAGGAGGATAGATGCATGGCGCAGACAGATGGAGCGACTTCAGGACTATGGGTGGGCTGGTGGGAAAAGAGTCAAGGGAGGAGGAAATACACTTGACCCTGGGGTATCAAAGTGCCCCCCCACCCGGCTGACAGAGGCCCCCAGGGAGACAGCCGGGGATCAAGGACAACTGTAAGAACTCCTTACCAACAGAATAAGAAGACTAGCTTTCACCATTTTAAGAATGTGTGCCTAAGTATTCATTTGAGGCTTTACAATTAAACCTTTTCTTTTAATTCTTCTATACATATTTCTTCAACGGTAACATTCTTCCACCATATTCTTCAAAATACTTTAATGTGTTCTGGGGTGCTTCGGTGGCTGAGTCCGTGAAGCTTCCCGCTTTTGATCTTGGCTCAGGTCATGACCTCAGGATTATGAGATTAAGCCCCACATGGGGCTCTGCATTGGATGAGAAGCTTGCTTGGGATTCTTTCTTTCCTTTTCCCTCTGCCCCTCCCTGCTCATGCTCCTTCTAAATAGATAGATGACCGACAGACGGATAGATACATTAAAAAATCTTTTTAAAAAAATCAAAATAAAAGATAAAATTTTTAAATTCTTTGATGTGTTCTGAAAGACCCTCACCCCCAGCGTATTTATACACATATTTTCATTATGTGAGCATTCTGATTGTTTGCCTTATAGTCATGAATTTATAAATATATGTACTTTCTGAGAATTCTAAGGAAATCATTCTTTTCAAGAACATGATAACCAAAGTACTAAAAATAGAAAACTGTTTTCAAAACTCAAGTAACTCCTTTCTATAATTTTAGGGCATCCTAGAACGTTTAAACTCTGGAGAAGTTGTGATTGGAGATGGAGGGTTTGTCTTTGCACTGGAGAAGAGGGGCTACGTGAAAGCAGGCCCCTGGACCCCAGAGGCTGCTGTGGAACACCCAGAAGCAGGTTGGTGCATAGCTCTATTCTAAGTTCTCATAAAAGAGCACTGCAATGACCAGTCTAGGAGCATACCATCAAACAGATCCATTTCTGGTACATTTCCCAACATTTATTATTGCCTGCTGGGCATTGTGCTAGGTATGTAAGGACAGACTCACACATTGAATGACCACAGTGGTCCTCCTTGTTGCTATCACCTATAGCCACCTCTTGGTTCCTGCCCTTCACTTTAGGTGAGTCTCGAAGCTGGCTCACTGCCTTCCTCTTTGCTCCTCCCTCCCTTACCTCTCTGGGTGACCTCGATATCCCTGCAGATGGTCTATCTAGGACTCTTCCTGTCAATGCCTTGATCTCCTCCTCATCTCCAACTCTATTTTTCCTCCATCCTTCACCTCAGCAACACAGTCCTAGATCTTGCCATCACCACTGTCTACTCCTGAAATCCCAATTACAAAGACCCCACTCTGACAAGCACCTTCTGTATTTTCTGCTCACTCTAATTCTCCCACTCCACAACCTCATCAATATTTTCAGTCCTTCATCCCTTCCATGTTAGCATTTCTAATCCATTCTCTCCCCATGTGTTCATCATCCATCTTACCTACAGTAACAATCACTTCTCGTAGATATGCTCTCCTCCACTGTATATTTGCCAACTCATTAAATCTATTGTATACTTGTCCCATCCTATTTAAATTGAACTGTCTACCTACCTTGCACCTGCACCCACACAGCCTATTCTCATTTCACTTTTTTGACCACAAATCTTTAATGGTAAAGTGCCAAGAGGGGTTCTGAGATGGCACATGAGGGAGATAATGCTGTCTTACAAGGGTTTTATCAGCCTAAACCAAGCAGGAAGCATTACCCTTTAAAGGGAGAAATGGGCCACTTCTGCAGGCCCAGAGGGCTCAAGGGGGATCTAGGTTTTTGAGGTTCATAAGTGACTCCACCTATATGTCTTCATCCCAATCTCAGGAACCCGTATCTTCCTAATCAGGCCCTGACTGTGGCAATAGAAGGCTTGCCTGGTTTAGAATTCACCCTCTCTGACTTTTGGCTCCCTGTATAATTTAGTCCAGGGCCAGATCCTCAGCATTTTCTGCTCTCTAGCTACAAAAGGTGAGCTTCTTGTTATGCCACCCAGGAACCCAACAGACCTTCATACTTGGCCTTAATTTGGTGATGAATCACCCTTAACCTTTCACTGTCTTTCTCTAGTATGTTAGTTGTACCCAACAATAGCCATCTGATTCTGAAGTCCTTATAATTACTACTGCCTCTGAACCTCTCAACCATCTGAGCTACTGCACCTGCTAGTACATTCCCTTCTAAGGGCATCTCATTCCAGCTCACCACACATGAGTTTTGAAACAACTGTACCCCTAGAGCATGCTGGGGACTCTAACACCCATCACGAGGTAGGAGCTCATTGCCAGTTGGCCAGAAGTGGAGATTTGTGCTCAGAAGTTTTTTGGTTTTTTGTTTGTTTGCTTAAAGATTTTTATTTATTTGACAGAGATCACAAGTAGGCAGAGAGGCAGACAGAGAGAGGGGGGTAAGCAGTGAGTACCACTGAGGAAGGAGCCAGACATGGGTCTCGATCCCAGGACCCCGGGATCATGACCTGAGCCAAAGGCAGAGGCTTTAACCTACTGAGCCATCCAGGCACCCTGTGCTCAGAACTTTTAATGGGAAGTGCATTTACACTGTGATGCAGTTGTTAAAGACAACAACTTGGCCAGTCCCTCAGGAAGCTCTGGATTTGGATAGGCCCTTCAGAGTAGTCCCAAATCGAGGCAAGGGAGCTGGACCTTTGCTCTCTCCCTACTAAGAGACCAAGCATTGCATCCAAACTACCAACTCTCCCCTCTCCCAGGAGAGGGTTTAGCCCTTTGCAAGGAAGCTCCCTTTGGCCGAGGGTACTTCCTAGAGACGTCTCAGTCAACAGCCATCAGTAGCCAACACTGAAAGAAGCTGACTTAGAGGAAACTGGAGGAAGTTCTTATGAATATTACCCAAGTTGAAGAGCTGTCTTTAATGTTTATTAAAGAGTGTATTTCAGTGAATTCAGTGATAAAGGACAGAAACTAACAAAGCCTATAAAGTGACAGTACAGCTTTAAGGTTAAGCAAACAGATTCTGGATCCAGACTAATTGAATGAATGAATAATTGAATGAAATTCTGGCACACTAGGCTGTGTGGCCATGGGGAAATTACTCAGCTTCTCTGGGACCCAGTTTCCTCTTCTACAAAACTGATAATATTGACATCTACCTCTAAGATTGTTATGAGATTTAAATAAGTTATGTGTAAAGTCATTAAAATACTGCCTGATAATGAGAAACACTGCAAGTCTATTATTAAATCCATTGTTTCTTCTCTTGATAGTGTCTTGGTTGTAATGTATCTATTTCTGCTGGAGAAATATAGAAATTTTGTGTTCAAATCACACTAGCTCTGAATTGCATTCAAAGTAAAAGAGCTACAGTCACATCATGAAGCCTGGCAAATACACACAACTTTCATATTTCCAAATAAAAGTAGAAATAATACTATACTCTGCCCTAAAAGAAGGAAAGAAAGAAAGAGGAAGGGGGGCAGGCAGGCAGTTGTGGAGGGAGGAAGGAAGGAAAGGAAAAGAGAATTCAGTAGGCTTGGGAAACTAAAACAGCAGTAGTCTTCAAATTTTCATTGCACCAGCAGTTTATTCAAAGTGATAGATTCCCAGCCTTCACTTAGAGATTTGGACTCATTAGGTCTGTGAGTGGGTCAAGGAACCTACAAATTCATAACTGTCCCCAGGCGATAGCAAGGTGAACCACACTTTGAGAAGTGCTGCATTAAAGGGCTTTAAGGAACACAATAGAATAATTAAGATCCAAGAATGAGAATTTAAAATATATCTGCGGTTTGTTTCTTAAGGTCTGCTTGCTGGGTTAAATTCAGTGAAATATTTCTCGGGCAAAACTGGTATTAACAATAAGGTACTTTGGTGAAAACTCCGCCATGTAAATAAAGTAAGACTGTGCTTTAAACACAAGCTTCAATCTTACAAGTCACCTTTTTTTAAAGTTATACATTAGAGGAGTTCAAGAGAAACTGCTCTGATACTGACTTTGACTTTCTTAATACAGAAACAGCACATTTATCTCTTGGCCATCTGTTTCTTGAGTATTTTGGGCTCATTTAAGTGGACTAATTGTCCTACCAAAGTCTATGCCAAAAATTGCAGTTCTTGCACCCAGTGGAATCAGCATAGAATTCAGCAAAGAATTCAGGCTTGCTGAATCTGGAGGGGTTTGGGGAATCTGAATTCTTATTAATTGCCCCGAGGTGAGTCTCAGTTGGGTCACACTTCGAGAAGCACTGCTGCTTTAAGAAGCACCGTAGAATAACCAGATCGATTAAGAGCAAGGAGTTGGCTACTGCCCTCTGGGAAAATCTAATAAAAGGGTGTAAAATGCAGTGTAAAATATACATATGCTCAATTTGCACACCATTCCAGGGCTTTTTAACACAGTCCCTGGAAATCCACCCAAGGACCAGCTGGATGGACTTCCTGTTTAGAATCCATTTCCTCCTAGTGTACAAGGACCTCATCGATAGGCCCTTCACCCCGCTCCAGCCACAGCAGCTCTGTGTTTGATCCATGAACAGGGGACTCCGAATAAAATGTCTTTCATTGGTTCTGCTGCTAATTAAAACAAGTCTGAAGCTTCCACATTAGGCACGCTTTTAAGTTCCCTCTCAGAACTAGAGATTCCATGCTTAGAAACCCATTTTCTGAAATTCAGAAGCTTTCTGGCCTCACTGACTTGTTCCTTTAAAACCACACTGAGCTTCCTATGTGCTCTGCACTCCACTAGGGCCCCGGGATGCAAACGTGCCAGACTAAAGGGCTAGGAACTCCACTGTCCTAAAAATTTCCTAGCCTCTAATGTAGTCACTCCCAGATCTTTGGCTTTGAAAAGCCAACGAAATTTCAAAAATGGATTCAGGGGCTGATACAGGATTGCTGATTCCTTACTTTAGTTAATTCTCCTGATGAAAATGAACACCTGCTAAGTCTCACTAGCATTTTCTAAAAAGAGCATTTTCCCAGTCACTCAGAATGGCAGTTCTCAATAAAATGTAAGCTAAGAATCAGTTTCCAACTAAATTAAAATATCTGTGGATTGGACCCCAGCAACCATTATTTTTAAAAAGCTTACAGGGTATCTAATGGGCAACCAGAGTTTAGGACCACTATTTTAGAGCAAAGGTTAATTCCTTAAATTGAATATAATTGGTTATATGGAGGGAGCTGCCCCATCATATTTTCTTTAGCCAGTGAAAGCTTTGCCATTTGGCATTTATCCATGGACCTATGCTTAGGACCCTTCCTCCAATTCTTATTCCACTCAGTTACCAGAAATATCTTTCAAATACACTGAGCTAATCACATCATTCATATTTTTACCACGTACTGGTGTTTCTCGATACCTGCGGTCTGAAGCCTAGGCTCCTTGGGATGATGTGTTAGGCCATTTGTCCTCTGCAGGCCCAGTACCCTCTCTCCACCTGCATCTCCTACTAACTCTCTGATACATCCTCAACTTCAGCTGCTGACACTACCTGCTGCACCCCCAAATCCAAACCTATTGCTGCCGCCTCCTTTTTGTTCAGGTCCTCTGTAGGGAATCTTTTCCCCACCTCTGCCCAGCAAAAACGTTAAAGGATTCCTCCTCTGTGGGAGCTCCCTCTTCCTTTCACCCCACATCCATGGTAGAAATAATCTCTCCTTCATAGCAAGAGCCCCAGATCTGCTTCTCGTTTGCTCTCAGGATGTGCAAAGAATGTAAGCAGATATTTTCATTAGCTGTATATCTGGTAGCCTTTTGCAAGCATCATGGGTTATCAACTGATAGTCATGAATAACCTTCCTCAACCAATCTCCCAGTTCGCCAGCTTCATCGAGAGTTCCTCAGAGCTGGATCCAACGTCATGCAAACCTTCACCTTTTATGCAAGTGAAGACAAGCTGGAGAACAGGGGAAACTATGTTGCAGAGAAAATATCTGTGAGTAAAGCCACACTTGGCATTCTTAGACGGGCACAGTAGGCATTACATGTCATCACCAAACTTCTCATAGAGAAAAATGTTGAGTTTTTTAGATAATACAGAAATGGGATATGTGTGATACAGGATTGCTGATTTCGTACTTTGTGCGTTAATTCTCCTGACAAAAACAAACACCTGCTATATCTCACTAGCATTTTATAAAAAGAACATTTTCCCAGTAACTCAGAATATAATTTTTAGATAATACAGAAATGAGATATGTGTGAATAACTCTTTTAGGTTTTAGGTGGAGTCCCCAAAATTGACAGAAAGGCATATAATGAAGCATATCAAAGAAGAGGTAGTTAATGATTAATGATTCTCCCAGTCATCCTAAGTTGCTGAGTGGGTATCCTGACAAATTCTTACATCCTTACCTTTTTTTAATGTGGGGCAATGTAGGGAAAGGTCAAAGACACAAGGAAGGGCACAGTGGTCCTGGAACTTTCCTGACTCAGCTATAATCAACTGTATCATGTTGGGCAAACCATTTACCTATGCCATCAAAGTGACAATTTCTCAATCCCTATAATGAAAAAGAAGCTTTTTGTTCATTTGTTTTTTAGGTGGGCTCCATGCCTAGCATGGAACCCAATACAGGGCTTGAACTCACAACCATCAGACTGAGACCTGAGTGGAGATCAGGAGTCAGAGGTTTCACTGACTGAGCTCTAAAAGGCGGTCTAAAAGACCAAGTTCTAAAATTGCATGAGTCTGTGTGAGCCACAGCACTGGGGCTTATTGAAGACAAGTGTCAATTTTTAATGTCTAAGTAATTAGAAAATACCTTGCAATACATGCATCTGTTAATTAAGAAAATACATAATAATAAAAAGTCATGAATTCTGTAGTCATCTTTTTTTTTTTTAAGATTTTATTTATTTATTTGACAGAGAGAGAGAGACCACAAGTAGGCAGAGAGGCAGACAGAGAGAGAGGGAAGCAGGCTCCCCACTGAGCAGAAAGTCCGATGCGGGCCTTGATACCAGGACCCTGAGACCATGACCTGAGCGGAAGTCAGAGGCTTTAACCCACTGAGCCACCCAGGTGCCCCAATTCTGTAGTCATCTTAATTACATTTTATTCTCATTGATCTTGACAGCAAATAATCATCATCATCACCACTATCTGCTAAATATTCTTCTAAGTGCCACTTAGACACTGGAAGATACCAGATCCTTTTATGTAAAGATTTTTATCCTCTCACAGAGCTTTGGTATGTAATATCCTAGATACCATCATTAGATTTATTGTTTTCATTACTAATAGTGGTGGTGTTGTTACTGCAAATTGCTCAGCTTGGTAAGTTGAACTATTCTATCACTGTCATCTTCTAGAACTCTCCATGGTAATATCCAACTGAGATGTGGACATTTGAATAATAATTTGGTTTCAATTCTGCATGAAAATGTAGATACATCCTATTTCACTCATTTTAGGGGCAGAAAGTCAATGAAGCTGCTTGTGATATTGCCCGGCAAGTGGCTGATGAGGGAGACGCTTTGGTGGCAGGAGGCGTGAGCCAAACGCCTTCGTACCTCAGCTGCAAGAGTGAAACGGAAGTTAAAAAAGTATTTCAGCAACAGCTAGAGGTCTTTCTGAAGAAGAATGTGGACTTCTTGATTGCTGAGGTAAACAAATATTTGACCAAAGATGAGACATCGCAGCTCGTGTATTTTCTCTACCTTGTGCTTTCCTGAGGAACATGTGGGATAGTTGCCCATCATGGTTAGTAAATATTTAGTTTTTAAATCTTTTTCCAGTTTAGGGCTTCTACTGAATTTGATTCAGTTAATCTAATGAAGTGTTCTTCAAACCTTTTGACTGCACTTCACAGTAATTACCCTTCTATTCCATTTCAAAAAATGCTAAGGGGTCACAACTCAAAAGTTTGAAGACTGGTCATTTAGTGATAATTATTACACAGTAAAATAAGTTTTCTAATTGTTCAGAAGAAACGAGATAAAAAGTACCTTAATTTGATCTTATTTCAGTATTTTGAGCATGTTGAAGAGGCTGTGTGGGCAGTGGAAGCCTTGAAGACATCTGGGAAACCCGTGGCAGCAACCATGTGCATCGGCCCAGAGGGGGATTTGCACGGCGTGAGACCCGGCGAGTGTGCAGTGCGCCTGGTTAAAGCAGGTGATGATGGATTTTAACCAGTTTGCAATTAGTGAGTCTTTTGAAAACTACATACAAATACAGGCCCACCTATGAATCATTATATACTTGTTTTGTTAAAAGGAAAACCATTAATGTGCTTTCCTGGGAGTACTGATAATATCACTATGGACTTCTAAAGAGAAAAAAAGTAAAATAAAGAAAAAAGACATACACACATACCATTGTTCTGAAAGGGGCAACTAGACTAAGGTGTAACACCTAGAAATAGGAAGAATTTCAGTAATTCAAAACGAGCATGAGGAAAAAGTGCATTTTATTTTAACCCTAAGTTGAGGTTTTAAGACAGTAACTTTTAAGTCAGTTGCCTTCTTTGTGGAAGTTTTCTTCTTTTCATAAATTCCTGATATGCTTTGCTTTTTGTAATTGGTATAATAAATTTTTAAAAATTTTGGTATGAAATAGGGGCCATGTAATTTACCTTTTTAAGTAATTTCCATTCTTTTTTTTTAAGATTTTATTTATTTATTTGACAAAGAGAGATCACAAGTAGGCAGAGAGGCAGAGAGAGAGGGGGGAAGCAGGCTCCCCACCGAGCAGAGAGCCCGATGCGGGACTCGATCCCAGGACCCTGAGATCACGACCTGAGCCCAAGGCAGAGGCTTAACCCACTGAGCCATCCAGGTGCCCAAGTAATTTCCATTCTTAACACTGGGTTTCATTTCAATAAGGGAAAACTCACAGATTGTTTTCAAAGCTGCCTCATTTTTAATGCAAGGAGTTGCTCTATGTCAGTGAAGAGCCCAGCTCATTCTGTGGAATGGGGAGATTTTGACTGGCTATGTTTGATTTCTGATTTTTATCCAACTCCTGATATTTCATGAAAGTCATTTCATACTTGTCATTAACAATAACAATTAGATTTAGGAATGAAACTAAATAATCTTAACTTTTTACCGGAAATATAAACATGGGGGGAGGGGAAGAAGCAAGTTAACTTGTTTCAAAAAGACCAGAGAAGGCTTTCATCACCCCGTTGATAACTGGCAGAGATTCTTGGCCTGCATCTATTTCTTCCCTGACTATTCCATTCAAGGTAGGTGCAGTGTTTGACATCAGTGTACCTTATTTATATTCTTTGTAGCACTTGCCACTTGCCTTATTTGTTTATCTCCTTAATGTCTGACTCACGAAACTGTAAAATCAAAGAGGGCAGAGATTATGTTTGGCACAGCACTGGGCACAAGTGAACATGCCCTCCTCTCAGCAAACGAACTCTTTCTACTTATACCACACATTTGGGATCTCCTCAATCGACATTTTCTAATCTGTGAGAACATTAGTAGGGTTCTGTAGTGAAATACATTTAGAAAATGTTGGGTTAGGGGCCCCAGGGTGGCACAGTCCCTTAAGCATCCAGCTGTTGGTTTTGGTTCAGGTTGTGATCTCAGGGTTGTGAGATGGGAGTCCCCATGTCAGTCTGAGATTATCTCTCCTTCTCCCTCTGCTCCTCCTGCTCATGCGGTCTCTCTCCCTCTCAAATAAATAAATCTTTAAAAATAAAAGAGGGGTATGGGGAGGTGGGTGAGTCTGGTGATGGGTATTCAGGAGGGCATGATTGCATAGAGCACTGGGTGTTACATGCAAACAGTGAATCATGGAACACAACATCAAAAACTAATGATGTACTGTGTGGTGACTAACAAAACACAATAAAAAATAAATAAGAGAGAAAATGCTGTATTAAACCAATTAACAGAGTTTCTCAGGGCCTTACTGCTCACTTATGTTGCACACATACTAAAATTGGAACAATACACAGAATTTCTGAGTCTTTGATATGTTTATATATATTGGTAGTCTCCAAGAAAGGGACAAATTAAATAGCTACTTTCTAAATCGATCTCAGAGCCTACTCTCATGGAGCAAACCTTTGGAAGCCCTGTGCTAAATCCTTGATGTCAGGGACTATGTTCTATGTTTTTATTTCTCTACAGCCCCTTAGAAGGACACTTATACCTAACAGACACCCAATAAGTAGCCAACCTATGATTAATTCATTAGTGTAATGAAGTCAAGAAAGGAAAGAGAAACTCTGGCAGCAGAACATCAAAAAAAATTTTAAAAAGACAAAAAAGAAGGAGAAGAAAGAGAGAAGGTACTTAAGATCCAAGCGAAGATGTGAAGATGTTAAGTGAGCTGTTGAATATACAAGTCTGGGACCCAAGGGAAAATTCCAGCTTAAAGAGAGAAATTTGGGAGTTCTGGATCTAGTTCTGGATCCCAAGAGCCCTGGGACTGGAAAGGAAGGAGAGGTGAAGAGACGATGGCTCATGGAGATCCTGGGACAATGAAGGATTGAAAGGTTCAGCCGTGAGCAGGGGCTCAACACCTAACATCCAAAGAAAGCAGCCAGCAAGGTAGGAGTAACACTAGAGAATATGAGAAGCCAAGAGAAGGAGAGTGTTGATGAAAGAGAGAATGGTCCAGTAGATTGAATGCTGCTGAGACATCAAGTAAGATGAGAACAGAGAAGTAACTGCTGGCCTTGCCAAGGTTGAGGTCATCAGTGCTCTTGACCAAAAAAAGAAAAAAAAAAAATTCAGAGGAATAACAGGAGGCAGGATTGGAACAAGAATGAAGGAGCAAACTGTCACCCAGCACAATGAGGACTACTGAGATGCTTGTCACTGAACACTGGATATTATGACCTATGGCATCAACTTAGCAGCTCCTGGAATCTGGATTAGTGATATTAGTAAACTGGCCCAATAAAAGGAAACATTGCTCCCCAAATGAATGGTATGATAACCACAGGTGCGATCGAGCAGCTGGGAGTGTTGGAAAATTACTGTATCCAAGACTGAAAAATTGACATTTAAAATGTGGAGTTAAAAAAAACTCTAATAATGAGTTTCTGGAAAAAAAGGTGGGACAACCAAGTGTGCATAAATGACACTTCCATTTTAACAGATTCTTCAAAACACCTTTCACAGAGAGCCCTTGCTGCCCATTAGCAATCATCCCCACCCGAACCTAAGACAGGTTTGCAAGGAAGCAAGAACCAAAGGCTGTATTTACAATTCACTATTCCAAATAAAAGTTCCCTAATTAAGGGAGGAGAGCTGAGCCTGCCTGTCTGATGAATCCCTAAAGCTAAACGGTTCTTCCCACTTGCAGGAGCGTCCATCGTTGGCGTGAACTGCCATTTTGACCCCACAACCAGTTTACAAACAGTGAAGCTCATGAAGGAAGGCTTGGAGGCTGCCCGACTAAAAGCCCACCTGATGAGTCAGCCGTTGGCCTACCACACTCCTGACTGCAACAAACAGGGATTTATCGACCTACCAGAATTCCCCTTTGGTAAGACAGACATTTTATAAATCATCTCAGTGTCTTCATGTTGGGCAGATTTCCCTAACTGTAGCCATAGAGCTTTCTCATAGTAAACAAATGGCAGCATGTCTCATCTCTTGCCCCCAGCCTCCCTCCCTACAGACAGCTCCTTGATTTACTGGACCACAGCAGAAGGAAAAGATAGAACCACCAGACAAAAAAGACTTTTAAACCTTTTACCTGTAGTTTGGTAAAAAAACGATGCCCTTGCAGGTGAGATTGGCAGAGATAGTGACCCTGGTCCAGCTTGGTTGCCAAATCATATAACCTTAGCAAAACCCATTTGTTCTTCTAGACCTTAGTTTCCTCATCAGAAAAATTAGAAGGACAGACCAATTTATGTCTAAGACTTTTCTCCTGTTCTGAATGTTGCTCAGATACTATAGAGTTTGGGGGGAAGGAGACAATACCATCACAGGATCACTACGTAACAAGTCTGAACAAAAAGACCAAGCAGATGAAGTGAGGGCAGACTTGCAGTCTGGGAAAAGGGAGAAAGCATGTTTGGGAAGTATGGGTCTACCTGAAAATCAAACCAGAGAGGTCACCCGGGCCAGAGCCCGGCCAGTCTGTTCCATTCTAAGGTCCTATAGTCCTAAGGTACTATGTTTTATAGGGACTCTCAGAGAAGTAAGATATTACAAAATAATCCATGCAGAAGAACCATGGAGGAATGGCAAGTCACCTGTGTTTTTGCCATAGAACAAATTATTGCAAAAATTAGTACTTTTAGACAATAAATAGTTATTATATCTCAGAGCTGCTATGGATCATGAATTTGGGAGCAGCCTAGCTGGAGAGTTTTTGCTCAGGGTCCCCTAAAGGGTTGCAGTCCAGATATTGGTCAGGTCTGCAGTCATCTGAAGGCCTAAAGGGAGTGAGGGAATCTACTTCCAAGCTCCCTTAATTGGCTATTGGGAACAGATGTTCACTTCTTGTGGTCTCTTGTGGAGGCCTCAGTACTTTAGCTTATGGGCCTTTCCACTGTGATGCTTCAGTGTCCTCACAACATGGTAGCCATTCTAAGAGATTAAGAGAAACTGAGGCAGAAACCATGGTGCCTTGTATAACCCAGCCTCAGAAGTCACTAATGATCCCTTCTGACACATTCTATTGGTCTCTGAGACCAACCTGATATAATACGAGAGGGGACTACTCAAGGGTGAGAACATCAAAGGGCACAGTTCATTGGGAACCATCTGAAAGTCGGCTACAACAACATTTAAGACTGGATGTGTAGACACAAATTACCTAATAGTTTTTGAAAGTTAAGAATTAGGTCTTGACAAATTATTTAATTCAGCTGTTGAAAATTACAAGCATATTATGGCTGTTTATTTTGAGTAGTTTTTTAAATGAAGAATTCATTCCATTTATTATAGGACTGGAGCCCAGAGTTGCAACCAGATGGGATATACAAAAATATGCCAGAGAGGCCTACAACCTGGGGGTTAGGTACATTGGTGGCTGCTGTGGATTTGAGCCCTACCACATCCGGGCAATTGCAGAGGAGCTGGCCCCAGAAAGGGGATTTTTGCCACCAGCTTCAGAAAAGCATGGCAGCTGGGGAAGTGGTTTAGACATGCACACCAAACCGTGGATTAGAGCAAGGTAAGAACTTTTCAACTGTATCTGCCAAACCAAACTCATGTCCATTGTGAGTATGTCCAAGTGAGGTCAGAGCAAAGAATATAGCTAATTTTCTGCATGATGATACTTAGTTATCCCCCTTAAATTGTTCACAGAGATGTTTACAGAGTAACCTTAGATAGTGATTTCTGGAGAAGGCTTTAAGATTTAACATATAAATAATGCAGGTTAGCAATGAAATGCGATTTCATGCTCCGGGATAGTACCATGCCACGGAACTTCAACAACTCTGAATTAACTGGTTGCTAAGATTTAAGTCAAATGTAACAAATATTAACTATTCTGTTCTGTGCCAAGCACAACTCTTGGAGCTGGGTACACAGCGGTGAGTAAGACAGGTCTCTGCCCTCAGAGCTTACACTCCAGTGAGGAAGATGAACAATAAACAGACTTTACATCAGGCAACATGCAGAGCACTGGGAAAATAAATGAAGATCTGCCTAGAGATTCACATAGTCTACTGGGGAAAACTGTTAAGAAAGTCAGTGGATTATACTGTAGTAACTGCTTTGGTAGAGGCAGAGATTTAAAAATTAGTAAGAGAAGAAAATGGCTCTCTCGGCCTAACAGACATTCTAGAAGAAGGGATACGGGGGCTGTGTTTTGATGGGCTTACTAGCCACGAGATAAAGCAGGGGGTGAAGGAAGGATGATCACCCATGCAGAGGGAGTGGTTGCACTCTGTTCAGCGGACAGTGACTCTGCCCAACTCTATCAGACCCTGCTGTGGATGCTGATGTAGCAAGAACAAGGCACGACCCTGTCCCCAAAGCTTCTGGCTGAGCAGAGAGCCTGATACAGGGCTCTATCCCAGGACCCTGGGATCATGATCTGAGCCGAAGGCAGAGGCTTAGCCCACTGAGCCACCCTGGTGCCCCAAAAGTTAAATTTAAAAATGTTTTTTGAGGGATGCCTGGGTGGCTCAGTTAAGTGTCTGCCTTCCGCTCAGGTCATGATCCTGGGGTCCTGGGATGGAGTCCTGCATCATCAGGCTCCCTGCTCAGTGGGGAGCTTGCTTCTCCCTCTGCCTCGGCCACTGCCCCAGCTTGTGCACATTCATGCTCTCGAGCTCTCTCTCTCCCAAAATAAAGAAACAAAATATTCAAAACAAAAAACCAAAAACTTGTAGCCCAGATTAATAAATGTGTATCAGTGGACGTACTCTCAAGAGTCTGAAGCCAGCTCTATGGAAGTATTCCTAGCTCAGTGACACACAGACTCAGATACTCAGGAAGGAGTCCAATGTGGTGTGTTTTCTTCACCCAGGGCCAGGAAAGAATACTGGGAGAATCTTCGGATAGCCTCAGGCAGGCCATACAACCCTTCCATGTCGAAGCCCGACGCCTGGGGAGTGACCAAAGGAACGGCTGAGCTGATGCAGCAGAAAGAAGCCACAACTGAGCAGCAGCTGAAAGAGCTCTTTGAAAAACAGAAATTTAAATCTGCCCAGTAGCCTCCGTGGAAGCCATTTTTGCTGACTTCTATGCTTGGGCCACAATTCCCAAAAATAAGGAAAAGATGGTTTAAAAAGAATGCTTATGTTAATGCCAGGCTACGTGTAAAATTGGTAGTAGCTAAACAAAACAGAAATACAAATAGCCCTGGATAATTTAAAAAGTATATTTTAGAAATTTACTTAGAAGCAAAGTGAGAAGTAAATCTTAAACAGGTTCCCTATCCCACACATAAGGTATTAAGGAAATCTCTGTGGCCAGTGAAAAGTAACTCAGATATTCATTCCCACTTTAGTTAATTTGCAGGCTAATGAGGAGGATGAGATATGAGCTGACATGACAGTGATAGATAGAGTGCTATAGGGAAGGGACTTCCAAGTTCTTTTCAACATGACCCTTGGTAAGAAACAAAACTTTAATAACCCAGTAAAACACATGCCATACAAGCACTGAAATAAAATGTGTGATCCGTTTTGGTATTTTCTATTCCATTCCTTTCCGTCCTATCTCACTGATAAAACATGCTGGCTGAGACCCTTCAAATGGATTTTATGACTTCATAGTTTGAAAAACACCTACAGACACGAGGACTTTGCTATTTCTGTAAGTTTGTTCTTATAAAATCAGTCACACGAGCCATCATCAGTATCAAAAGACCAGTGCCGTCCTCTCAGCGTTCAAAAGTTCTTCTCCCTTCCCTGCTGACCCATTACAGATCAACGTGGAGGGGAAAGAGGCATCAGTATCTAGGCTTTGTCCATCCTGCCCCAAACAGGATCCACTTAAATACTTTCATCAGTAAGGCTGAGGGATCCTGAGTTTGTGTTACCTTGGTAGCTTTAAAAAAAAAAAAAAAGTGTAATTAAAAAAAAAAAAAAATAGGGCTTCTCCAAACTCTGTCCAAGTTTCCCAGATTGAGAACTACGATATTTCTACCCGATAAGCCCAAAGATGATACTGGCATAAACATGGCTACACTAAATGTATGAAGAGTTCATTCTGCTTTCTACATATTCTTGGTTTAGCTGTTTCAAAATCGTAATTTCTTCAGCAATTTGTATTTGATTCTTATTTTCATCCTGTAATTTGCTTAAACTTTACATGAAATTTATGTGACTCAGTGTACTTATCTCAACTTTCCTACTTTGCAAGTATTTGAGTTTCAAAGGTGAAGGCAGCAGTATTTAAAGGGAAAGAAATTTCTAGAATTTTCTTACCCAGGTAATTCGTGATCTACCCCTCACGTTCCAGTGCACAGAAATAGAGCCAAAACAGCACAGCTTTCAGAGGCCATGTGGCTGAGGGGCAATAAAAGGAGGGTAAATGCTATTTTTTTTTTTTTACAAAGTTGCTACCTACCATATCTCACTCTCAAACCAGGCTCAATATTTCACATTTCATTCATAGATAATAGAAACTTTTATTCAACTTACTCTTCTATTACTTTGTAATATGGATGCCCTTTTAATACCTTTTCAGAAGTTTATTGCCACAGAAAACATATCTTTCTACCATTCTCACATCCTCTGATTTAATCATTCTTATATCCTTCTATTTTAAATACTTCCCTCAAAAGGACCTATAGTGGATATGTTTGAATAGAACTGTATGTCAACACTGCCTCTTAGTGGCAGATTTCCTATTTTGAAAAAAATTTTGAAATTCAACCCTTCCACAAAGTGCATTTCTTTTATTTCCAGAAATCTTGTTCAATAAAAGGAAGGCTTGTTTAACACCTAGGAGTTTCTTCAAGTTAAACAGACATTTCTCGCCAGTAAAGGTATTTTTATAGAATCAGCCAGACGGACCCTAGAGATCAGGAGTCCAAACTCTCCCTTTTAAGGATAAGATTCCTAAGGCAGGATGCCAAGTCAGAAGGGACTTCTTGCTAGTCCCAGACTGCCGAGAAAGAGGATTTTAGTTTGGATTGTTGGTAGAAGGAAAATAGAGCCAGGACATACAGTTCACAAAGCTAAGGAGTTCATCCTCCAGTCAGGATATAAAAGTCTTGGCATTATTCAGAGTCATTGTAAACTCACTAAACACATGGTGTGCGGTTCTGGCCCCATACTTCTTTACACTGTAGCAAAGCACCCTTCAGAAGGGAAGCCATGGGAATACAGACCCACAATAGAGACAGAATGGGACAGAAAGGAACCAAAGCTTCAGTTTCCAACTTCTCCAGAGGGGGGCAGCAAGTCACCAGCAGGGAAGGCCGGAAGCACTCTATTTTGCTTTGACCTTAAACTATTTCATCAGAATAAACTAACATCAAATGGCAGAAATATCTGTAGCCCTCCTTTCTGTTTTGATCAGTTTTTTCTTAAGATACGTGGCTCTTTGAATCCCATCCAGGACTTCACATCCAGCAAAGAAAGCCTTATATGTGCCCATTTTCCCCAGAGATCTTCCTTTTTCTCGGCTTTGAGCACATCGGTTGGCTGAGAGCATGACACAGACTATTTTCCCAAATAGCCTCCTGTCAGTAACATCCCCTTCCTAGTGTGGAGCCTCCTGTGTGTTACCTGGAAGGTAGACAACTCTAATTCTTACACAATGAAGGAGGGAAAAGTCAGTCTGAAGAGAGAAAAACAGAAGCTGCCTCCCAGCTGCTTCGGGAGTACTATGTCCGACAGTTCGGCTAAATACGAGTTAGAGACAGCAAGGCCCAGCATTTCTAAACATCTTCAGGAACAGCTCAGTGTTAGTGTGTGAATGGAAAACCTGACAGACTGCCAAATAGGAAGACTTCTCACAGATGGTAGCAGCAAGGGGAGGGTCATTGGGTGAAAAGCGGCTGGGAGTGTGGGTGAGTAGGCAGGGAAAGCAATAGATAGCAAATGCCTCCAGTTTTCGAGCAGCTGGAAGAATTCTGTTGGCCTTGGGCAGGTGAAAAAAATCAAAGGGATGGGAAGTGAGAGACAGAGGTCATCATTTGTGCTGCTGGGATCTATAGAAATAATGCCAATTTGAGTATAGCAAAACCATACAGGTGAATTTACATGCCACTAAATCAAATGCATGATCATTTTAGCACATGGTTTGACTTGACATGTTCGTGAAGGCCCTTATGTAAATTTTTCCAAGGAGTTTTCAAGGGAACCATTTAGCTTATTTTTAACAAAAATTTATTTCTCCAAATGCCTATAATATTTTAGTAGTTGTCACTTACATGCAAACTGTTAATGTACCATTTATGAATTATTCCTGTTTATTCCTTCACACAGGTTCAGGGAGACCTCTACTCGGCCTCATTTTTGTGGCTATTTGTTCCAATTTACTCTATGGCCTCGAAAGGAAAAAGCTGAGTATCTCTGATAATAGTTCAAACTTTTCCTCCAATTCATCCTGGTCATTCTTCCAATTATTCCGACTTAATGAGATTTTACTGTTCTTTGGAAAGGTTAATGTCTCAACATATGAATTTGCTTAGTGGAATTCAGCTATTTCCCACAAACACTAGTGCAGTGTAGCAGAAAAAGCAATGAATAAATTTAGAATCGAGAATTCGGGGTACGAGGCTTGCTTGGCCCCTACTGCATTGTACAACATTGGATAAATCACCTTGCTTCTCTGACCTTCAATTTTCTCATCTATACAATGACAAATCTCTAACACCTTGCTGAGAAAGACTCCACAATCTTCTGTTTCTAATTTGATGGTATAGATAAGCAATAGCCTCATCATTGTAAACAAATATTTACCGAGTGCCACTTAGTGGAATGTTTCCAGCAGGCTTAACTGTTAATTAATTATTCCCCTGACTACACAGACAGCAGACTAAAACAAATAACACTGTTCAGAGGGCAGGGAAAATGTTATTAGCCCAGACTCGGCCTGGCACTGGGAAATGAAAAATGTCATTCCTCCCCACAGGTACTGCTTCCTAGGGAGATTTGGGTCTGTGGTTTTTCATATTATGAACGGTTTCTGTTTTCAGGACTCAGAGTTCTTTGTAGGTTTGCGTAAGCTGTGGAAGTTCTAGAAACCATCAAGCCAGTAATTCTTGTCCAGAGTTTTTCATCTACCTAGGAAGAGAGAGAACCACCTTCTCCCATTTTATTAAGGTGGTGCAGTCAGGGAGCTAGAAGCCTCAGAACGTCTTCCTCCTTCTGTAAAGGCATTTACAGAATCTTAATGGCTCGCAGATTGAGATCCCCAGATAGGACCCATCCTCAAGAACATGTATTTGAAATCGGCCTCATAGTCAGACCCAAGTCAGTCCCTGACCTGGGCTCTGGACCTCAGGCCCTGAGCCCCTATCTGTGGTTGTCCAGGCAAGGGGACCCAAATATGGGCCTTTTCATCAGAGATGCCTTCCTCAAAATTTTCTAAGTCCCTGTCTGGCCAACTGAGCCATCCAGGAGGGGTGCCCGAGGCCTGAACAGGTAAGCAGGGAACCTGGTCCCTATTTCTTCCCTTCTGGGTGCCCAATGACCCTCTATACCCCTCCCATTTCCACTTCACTCCTGGAGTCACCAAGTGTCCTAAGGAGTTCTGAGACTCTGTTTGACTCCAGTTCTAGCAAGGGTAACTGGGGATAGGATGGCTCCCACTGGCACATGCAGCCTTAATGTCCCGGAATCAAGTAAGATGAGCTGTGTAGAATAGTGTTAACATGGAAATTGTATGACTCATGTCAGACACAGGACAAGTTCAGGCCTCTTGGCCACCAAATGTCTCTGTCAGCTCTTGACTTGAGTGGCCTACATGGGCCCCACATTGGCTCTCAACTGTTGGGGTTCCCACCTCAATGCTACCCATAGGCCAACAGCAGTCAAAAGCAGCAGCAGTGGCAATGAGTGTTCTCTGCCCTGTGCATCCTCCCCCAGACAGGGTGTGCAGGGGCCACTTCCTGCCCCCTCAACAATAGCACCCCCACCCCACTCCACGTGTCAAGCCTCCTCCAGGGGTGGCCAAGCCTCATCCTCTGAAGGAGGGGGGGTCTGCTTCTCCCTCTGTCCGATGCCCCCCCTGCTTGTGCTCGTGCTCTGTCTCTCTCTCTCCCCCACTTTCTCTGACAATAAATAAATAAAATTTAAGAAGAAGAAGAGATGGTTCCTGTTCCTCAACAGGGAGAAATGTTAATCTTCATCAACACTAGCTGGACAAGGAACAAACACAGCAAGGAGCAAATACCTCTTTTCAACCTACTATTCTAAATCACATGACCAATCACAAAAGCTCACATAAGCTTATGAATTTTTAAACATATTTTAAATCAAAAACATTGTTTAAATTAAATTGTTTATACAGACAGGCGTCCCATAAAAATATTTCCCAGAGCCCTTCACACCGTAGGGGCAGCCCAGCTTGACTGTGGGGACAAGGTCCTGTTCTTCCCTTGTCTACCTAAACGTGCCCCTACCACTCTATTGTCCACTTTAGAAAATGGAAGCTCCAATCTTCCAATTGCTCTAGCCAAAATCTTGGAGTCTTCCTTCACTCCTCTCTTTCTCTCACACCCACTTTCAAACCATGAACAAAATCATATCTACTTTCAAAATATATCCAAAATCTGAATACCTTTCCCTTCCTTCCTCCCATTGTCTCTCTGGACACAACCACCATCATCTCTTACCTACATTACCACACAAGTGTCTCCAGCAATCTCCCTGCTTCCTCAGATCTATTCTCCATGGAGTATCCTGAGTGAGACCTTTTTTTTTTTTTTGAAGATTTTATTTATTTATTTGAGAGAGAGACAGCATGAGCAGGGAGAGGGCTAAAGGGAGAGAGACAAGAAGACTGCCTGTTGAACACAGGGCTCCACGCAGGGCTCAATCTCAGGACCCTGTAGATCATGACTTGAGTAGAAGTCAGAAGCTTAACAGAATTAACAGACACCCAGGCGCCCCCTGGGTGATGCTTTTAGAAAGTAACCAGATCATGTCCGTCCTCAATTCAAAACCCCGCAATTGCTTCCTGTCATAGACACGGAGTTATTTGTTTTGCTCTCTGCTCTAGCTCCAGGGCCTGCAGAGGGATGTGGCACATGAGGGGCTCAGTAAATATGTATTGAATGATTATGTGGGAAAGTGTATAAAAAGATGCTGCTTCCATAGAAACACAAAGAACGACTAGAAAGCCAGGGTGGGGTGAGAGTGAAGCATGTCACATGAACAAAAAGCTTTTGCAAAAATGTGGTTTGTGTGGCTCAGTTTACCTCCCCCAGGGTCCCTGCAGCAGTCTGCAGGTTTGGGGGACAGTACAGGGGGTTCATTATACCATTGTCTTTACTTTTGTATTCTGGAATTTTTCCTAATTTAAAAAAAAAAAATTAAGGAAGCAAAACTCTTGGGGCCAAAGAGGTAATATATGTGTATGAAGAAGCTTGTTTAAAGTTTAATGGTAGAGGGTGCCTGGGTGGCTCAGTCGGTTAAGTGTTTGTCTTCAGCTCAGATCATGATCCTAGGGTCCTGGAATCAAGCCCAGCATTGGGCTCCTTGCTTGGTGGGGAGTCTGCTTCTCCCTCTCCCTCTGTCCCTCCTGCCCCTACTCATGCTCTCTCTCTGATAAATACATGAAACCTTAAAAAAATAATAATAAAGTTTAATGGTGGGATCTGGGTAAACTGGAGACAGAAGGCCCTGCACAAAGACATTCAAATTCAGTTTTTTGCCCCAAACCCTGTTGTGATCTAAACAAAATAAGCCTGAAGTCCTCCAATCTGTGACTCTTGTGTGGCACAGGCTAAGTCATAGATCCTTAAAAAAAATCTATTCACACAATTCTGGAAAATCTTACACAGAAATCCTCAGTCATCTGGAAACCAAACCTCAGAAATACTGAAGAATCTGGCTCTCTTCCAGGCCCTCATTTCTGATACAGCTCTGTCTTAGGGCAGACTGCTCCTTTCCCTACTGTGAGGTCACAGAAAATATACACTTGTCTCTGCCCTTGGCTTCTCACACAGAGCTCCTGAAACCTTTCTAATTTCCTAAGTGGCAAGAGCACTAGGAGCATCTTTTGTTCTATGAGGTGACTCTGGGTGGGCTCCTGTGTGGGAACTGGTCACCAGAAAGACCAAGCCCTGATTAGAAGCTGGAAATACTAAGTCCCACCCCTCATCCTCCACCCTGGGGAGAGGGGCTGGCAATGGAATTGGTAATTGAGCCTGCCCATGTGATAAAGTCGCTATAAAATCCCAACAGCACAGGGTTCAGAAGCTTCCAGTGGATGAACACATCCACCAGGAGGATGATTCACCCCCAACTCCATGGGGACAGAAATTCCTGCTCTTGAGACCCTCCCAGACCTTGCCCTATATTTCTCTTCCTCTGGTTATCCATCTGTAGCCTTTATCATATCCTTTAGCAGACAGAGGGTAAGCACAGGTTTGTGTTTCCCTGACTTCCGTGAACCATTCTAGCCCATTAATCAAACCTGAGGAAGGGGTTGCAGGTCCTGATTTACAGCCGACTGGTCAGAAGCACAGGTGAGAACCAGGACTTGCAGTTGGCATCTGAAGGAAGGAGGTGGGGCCAGGCAGTTTTGTGGGACGGACCCCTTAACCTGTGCAACCTAACACTATGTACCTAGAGACTGAGTCAAGTTTTAGGCACCCAGCTGGTGCCACAGAGAATTGCTTGGTGTGGGCAATCCATCTCTCCCCCACCCCCGCTCGCAATCTGGTGACCAGAAGTTAAGTGTTTTGTGTGAGTAGTAAAGAAGACACCCGAGAAAGACAGAATCACAGGTGGAAAACTAAGTCTTCCTATAAACCTACCTTCTCCTAAACTACGGAGAAGGGAGTAGTTACAGATCCTCTCAACTCCCCACGGCAATTTGCAAGCATCACTTTCCCACCCCTGCCCCACCCCCAAAGACCTCTTCCTCCTTGAGGCTCATGGCATCCAAGCACCCATCCTCCTCCCGTCTTTGTCCCTTCAATCTTCTACCTGGAGTCCTTCCACCAGGCAGCAAGAGTGTGAACACCTCCTCACGTACCCTCCCTGCAACCTCAACCGCCAGTCAGTATCCCACAAAATGACAACCACCCATGACCGTGATCCAGCTTGCCCCCCTTGTCTTACCCGTCCCTTCATCTCCTTGCAGCGGAGGAGCCAACGCCAGAAGCATTATTACCGTCAATCCTGACATCCCGCTCTCGGAGCAGCCTCCCTTCTGATTCTAGGTCTCTTGTCCGTCCTATATCCAGATCTCCAATACCTGGACCTTTCATTCCCCTGTTCCATCTGCCAGCACCTATTTAACTTCATTTCTCCAGCTGGTATACAGTGTTGTTTTGCAACCTTTGCCAGATACCAGAATCACCTGGAGAGATTTGGCAGCTCAGGATGATTTAACGGCATTCATCAATGACATCAAATGCACTGGGGAAGGGACTCAACCAGCAAAACTTGGAAAGGCTCCCCAGCTGATTCCAAGAAACAGAGAAACAGTATACTGCAACCTGGCCACAGGAGTCATCCCTCTAACTGCCTTCCGCCTTCCCACCAACACCTTCGCTTCCTCCTTTTCCTCTTTGCAACAGGCTCCCTGAAAAGCCCAGCCTCGGACCAACCCCACACACACTTTCTTTATTCCTACACGGAAGCTGCTGACTTCTGCTGGAGGAAAACCACAAAACTGTCAGCTTTCTCCGGAGGGCGAGTCTCACATAAGGCACCAGTGAAGTGAGCATTTGAAGGATATGGGGAGTCATTCCTTTGGGACACGCATTAACTTCTGCAGGCAATACTCTTACCAAATGCACGCCGTTAGGAAAAGTTACAAATATGCGAATAAGAGTTAAGCTATTTGGTGGCATAATCGCTGAGACTTTATTTGCAAGTAACAGAAATCTCCTCGAGCTACAGCAGCAGTATTGGTGTGAGTTTCTGGTGGGGAGCTCGTCCTGCCCCTCACATTGGCAGAATGATACAAGGATCACAGCTGCGTTAGTTAGTGCTGTTTTAAGAAAAGTTAGGAGGGAGGTCGCCTGGGTGACACAATTGGTTAAGCATCCTACTCCTGGTTTCAGCTCAGGCTGTGATCTCAGGGGGGTAGGATGGAGCCCCACATTGTCCTAGGGCTTCTTGCTCAGTGGGGAACCTACTTCTCCCTCTCCCTCTGCCTGCCTTTCCTCCAGCTTGTGCTTTCTTTCTTTCTGTCAGATGAATAAATAAAATCTTGAAAAAAAATGAATCAGGATTTGCGGGAAAAAATCTGATTGGCAGTTGGGATTAGATATTCTGTCCTGGTCCAATCAACCATGGCTGGGGTGAGTCATCTTATGTAGTAATGGCTACCGCGTAGCCTTCCTGTGAGGGGGGAAGCTGTTTCAAGACAGGAAGAGATACGGTGTGCATAGCAGACACCCAAATGTTGTTCTCTGTAGATTGCTTCTCTTCCTGACTGGAAGCTGGAACACATGAGAATTCTAAGCTTCTGAGTGGCTAAGGGAGGCTGCAGGCGGGCAGGAAGGAATGAGGAAGCAACAGAGGAAGAGAAGCTGGAAGATAACTCCACCTACCTAAATACAACAAGCCCTCAACCCAGCCGTTTTTTTTCATCACAGATTTCATAGTTATTTATGTATTAATCTAGATGCCCGACAGAAATCATCTTCGACTAATACATCACCAGAACGACAAACTGTTTTATTACAAACAAGAAGGGGGAAGAGAAAAACCACAGGGACAACAACGTATCTGGAGGATCGTTGAGAAGATTAGAAAAACTAAAAATGATTGCTAAGACACGCATAAGAAGAAACATGAAAAAAAGTACAAATATCTTAAGGGCATAGGACAAGAAACCGGAACTCTGTCACATCTTATGGCTGGACAATGAGGGTGAGGCACGGACCCGTCATGAAACATATGTGTTATTACAAAAAAGTGTCTCCAGGTGACTGCCTAGAGCTATTCACCTGTCAGAAGCATATGACTTCAGGATGAATCAGAGCTGTGTAAATTAACCAGGGAGTACACTGCAGGCACAAATATGTTTTAAGAGAGGAAGACTGTAGCCTTGGATTTGTGGGTGGGAGTAGGCGTGCCAAGAATGAAAAACAGAGCTAGGAAAAAGAACAAAACAAATTCCTAATTCTTCTCTTCAATTGCTTGCACAGTTCAGTAGCTGGGCTTAAGTTTTCAACCAGGACAAGAGATGGGGCGTACCAACATCACCTAAAGGACTGAAGAATAGTTTAAAAATTTGTTCTGTATATGAAAGGAAGTATAATGAGAAATAATGGTATTTATTTTAAAAGAAACTTTAAAATCTGTTTCCTCAAGCATAATCAGGACTGGACTAATGGAGCCACGTAGAGTGATCGAATAAAAGTCGGCTCTCTAGTTCCTGGGCTTTATTTATGTCTCCGAATTTTAATAACCCAATACTCTTTGTAGTGATTAGGAGCAAGGAATAGGCTCCAGGTCACTGTAAAGAACACGTTACAGTTACCAAAGCAGAAGCCAGACGTGCTTGTGGGATATGAGACCCCCCGCAATGCGTTTTACAAGGCACACATTCCTGACCTTCACTGTCCCATTGATGGAATAGTCAGAGTAGTGAAAGGAGAGGCAGGCACAGAGGAGTCAACAGAAAGGGATCCTTAGGAAAGACCCTGGAGGCAGCCACTTAGACTGTTCACCTCGGAAAGGACTGCCCCTTAGCACCACCAGACCGGCCCCAACTGGCGCAAGGAAACCACTCTACATATGTCCTCTCCGGTCCTTTAAACTCTCAGGTCAACAGAACACAAGGGCATTTGTTCCCCCATTTCCACCTGGGAAGTCTCAAAAACGTGAAATTTTTTCTCCCACCAAATCCATATAGCTCTAAAAAACTTTTGGATTTCCTGGAACTATTTGGTATAATTTTAAAAGAGCCTACAGTAATTTTCACCCCATACAGTCTGAAAAAAAAAAAAAAGAAAAGATGGGATAATGTTTGAAAACACAAAAGTCTTCCTAAAAGTGAGACCTATGCCTTCATCGAATAGCAGAAGGCAGAAATAAACATTTTTAAAGTTATTTAGCATTCGATCGATCTGAATATTGTAAAAACTGTACCTCTGATAATAACCTGTTTTGCTCACAGTGTAATTCCTTGTTTATAGATAGAGTGGCATATTAAAATGTTTGTTTTTTGTTATCTGCCCATTTATTTGTGGACTCAATAACATGTACTGCCTGTCTGCCTGTGTACAGACACCATGCCCAGTGCTGGGGGGGGGGGGGAGGAATTAAAACAGTGCCTCTAATAATAACAAAGTTGCAAGTCACCATTTTCTGAGTGTTTATTATATGACCATCTCCTGGAGCCCTACAGTAATACTAGGAACTACATATTATTTCCATTTTTGAGAAAAGCAAACTGAGGTTTGCCTAAAGCCACCTAAACCAAAAGAATGGAGCTGAGTTAAGTGAGAGGTGGTCCCAGGATAGGCTGCTCTTAATTGCCCTAGGCATGCCTTTCTGCAATAAGCTAATTAGTTTAAGAATTAATTTCAAAATCTCTAGCAACCAGTACATTCTTGGCACATGGTAGACTCTTAATAAGTATTTGCTAAGTGAACTGAAACTGAATCACTGAATACTGGATTTGTATTTTAATTTTAGCTTATTTTTCTAAAAGAGTTATTTACCCTGCTGGATGAGATGGTAAATAATCATAATCTTATCAATTGCCTTTAAACATTGTTGGTCACCCTTGGTACTCCTACTACAGTTGCCAAGTATGAAGTTCCTAGATAAATAACGTATCCTGAGAATAACTAGCATATTCTAGAAGTTGACATGTTATACTGCCAGAGCCTAATGTTCTTTTCCTTCTACAGTGTATTCTATTCATATTTTAGTCTTGACTGCAGTTTCTGGAACTTTACAAGCTAATTATAATTGAGCTTTTTCTTTTTTTTTTTTTTTTAAAGAAAACCATTAATTGCTAGAAGAATGAAGGACTAGGGAAGATGTGTGCTAGGGGGACGCCTGGTTCTGAAACAGGTTCCGAAAACATGGTCTTCCAACAGCAAAGTGACTGGGATACTTTCCCCTTTGATGCAAACAGAGGTCATTTAAAGGACATCAATTTCAGATCCTCAATTTGCATTTGAAAGGACTGTTTCCTGTCATTAATCCACCTGAAAACCCACCTCTGGTCCAGGTGTTTATAGGTTCTCCTTACTACCTCTCCTTTAATAATTACTTCCCACCATCAGAATTTTTTTTAAAAAATATAGATTTCACTCATCCTAAATCTGTCTATGGCATTTCATTGTAAAACCCAAGATTGTCCAAAGATGTAAAAATCCCTGAAATACCAAAAAGAGAGATTCCTAAATCCTGGTGTTGAGAAAGTGAATGACTTTAATGACTGATTAAATAATCTTTTTCCAAGTCAGGCTGTTTCTCATTTTTGCTATTAATATAAAAGCAGGACACGTTAGCTGAGAGTGCATTAGTAAAAATTCTTGATGATATGTTATCGTAAAGCATAAGTGTAAAACTTGCAAGGAGTTCAGAGAACTGGGTGATAGTGCTCTAATAAAACATTCTTCCCCATCTGCTTATTCATATAAATAAGGTTTCTCAGAACTTACAACTATAAAACAACAGAAAGGCATACAATTAATGATAAACTCTGTGTACTTCTAGCCATAAATAATAAACATGGACACATAAACTTACTGAAAAATTAGTTCCACCACATGATTAAGAAATGCATTTTGAACAATTACATATTAACAATTACATATTACATATTACATATTACATATTAAAATTTGTCATATATTTATACTTTTAATCTGTATATTACTAATACTTATAATAACTCAATCCCCCCAATTTTTTTTTTAAGATTTTATTTATTTATTTGACAGGCAGAGATCACAAGGAGGCAGAGACACAGGCAGAGAGGAGGCAGAGAGGAGGAAGCAGGCCCCCTGCCGAGCAGAGAGCCCAATGTGGGGCTCCATCCCAGGACCCTGAGATCATGACGTGAGTCAAAGGCAGAGGGTTAACCCACTGAGCCACCCAGGCGCGCCCCCCCAATTTTTTTAATACTTTGCATCTATGATCACAAAAACCTTAAATATTTCAATTTAAATGATATACATATTTTTGTTGTAGACAAGTTGGATGGGCCTAGCCTAAAAATATTTGACATTGAGAGGAGGAAGAGGAGGGGAAATGAAAACACGGATTTCAGGGAGAAAAATGAAGACTATATTTTCTGCTGTTAAAGAAGAGCTCATTAATGTATTTTTAAAATGGATGAAAGCAGGAATCAAACTGGTTTGGTATTTTGCTTCTAATTAATACGATTAAAGTGTCAATTTACACTGTTAGAGATTAAAGTCTGCAAATATTCAAATTTATGATTTTTAAAAATTAATAACTTTAAATGTGTGACGGTGTCAATTGTTTTGTTTTGTTTTTAAATTATTTGGGGTGGCTACTGGAGCAAGAGTAACTCTATCAAATATCTGGGGTCCATATAAATTCTAAATGCTCACCTGTGCCTTTACTCTTTGAAAACTTCCAGTCTGGAACATGTGGGTGGCTCAGTCAGCTAAGCGTCTGCCTTTGGCTCAGGTCATGATCCCAGGACTCTGGGCTCAAGTCCCACATCCAGCTCCCTGCTCAGCGGTGAACCTGCTTCTCCCTCTGCCTGCTGCTTCCCCTGCTTGGGCTCGCTTGCTCTTTCTCTTTCTCTCTGACAAGTAAATAAATAAAATCGTTAAAAAACAAAAAAAAACTTCCAGTCAAAGAAATGAACACACTGTGATGATTTCAAGTAAAAACTGCCATTTCAGAAAATTACCCAATTAGCACAATTAGGGCTCATAACACTTGATGTGCAATTAAGTTTCATTAAAATGGTTCTTACAAAAAATCAACATTCATAAATTCTAAGAACAAATTTTAGAGATTGATATTAAATCCCACGTTAATTTATTCATTCACTCATTCATTCAGCAAATGACTCAGAACCTCGCCCAGGCCAAGCCTGTGGGAGGATCTGGGAGCACAGCCTGAACAAAACTGTTCAGGGCTCTGTTCCTTGCCAGCTTACACTGCAAGTGGGAGAAGGCAGTCTGTAAACAGGCAAATGCATAATTAAGATAAGTTTGGATTGAGGCGCCTGGGTGGCTCAGTCAGTTAAGCGGCCGACACTTGATTTCCACTCAGGTCATGATCTCAGGGTCCTGGGATAGAGCCCCACTCTGCACAGCACAGAGTCGGCTTGTCTCCCTCTCCCTTTGTTCCCTCCCCGCCCCACCCCTACTGGCATGCACATGCACGTGCTCTCTCTCTTTCTCTCTCTAATAAATAAATCTTTATTTAAAAAAAAAAAAAAGATAAGTTTGGATTGTCTTAAGTACTGAGGACAATGAAAACCAAGTCAGATGATGACAAGTAATTGGGGAATGGGGATAGAAGGCCACTGACCACAAAACTAATGGAGGTTTTCATCTACACAGCCCCCTTCGAGCCCCTTGAAGGAAGGGCAGCCATTAGTGTGGAGGCACCCATGTGCACACCCACGTCACACACCTCTATACATCCCCACACAAAACAAAACACTTGGAATGCCCTAAAGTCTTAGAGCGCATATATAAAAAAAGCAAAACAGAGATTGCCCACATTTTGACAACAATCTTAAAAATTGCATGAGTTTACCAACAATGAGTAGTACAACCAAGGAAACGTCTCTAAACTCTCAGCCATAAAAACACATTTTAATCAAGGATACTATTCCAAAGACTGAATATCTTTGTAGTTGCTGTTTGGAAAGCATTTTCGCAACTTTATTGTCCTATGAAGAGTTGATCCAAGAGTCCCCAGCCAAAACTGTGGAGTAAGAAAGTGGTAGGTGAGGCAGTTCCTTAATAAAAACACAGGTTCTTTTTTTGACTTCCTGATGCCTGCGGTATGTGTCAGCTTTTTCATTTTGTCCTTTTGTGTGTTTTCACACGCAAAAATTTTGTGTGAATTTTTATATTCATCATTTTGTATTCTTTTTCTCAAATTGTGTAAGCTCTGGGCCTCATAAAACCTGTCTGGTCCCTGGGAAAGGCTACTTTCGATGAAGGGTTCTGGAAAACTCTTCTGAGTTGCAGGGACCTGAAGGAGGGCAGCAGTCCATCATAAGAACAAAGGGTTTAACGAGGCTGGCCTTGGCATGAGAGGCCAGAGGCCAGTGTGGCTAGAGCTCAATTAGGGCCTTGGAGGCAGGGGAAGAGGCTTGATCTCATTCTAAATACAACCAAAAAACCCATCTGATTCATACTTATACATAGCAGCATTGGTGCAAAAATATGTGGAATATTTAAAATAGCCTAAAGTCCTCCCATGTATATATTGAAACATTTTCCTCCTCAAAAAAAAAACTGAAATGATAACCTCATGTGAAAAAAGGTTACTACTGCCCCTCAGTGGCAAAAGAAGAAATATTCAGAATAACATGACTTCGAGGCTAAAGTAAAACAAAAATTGATCTGCGGCGATAAATTCCTTTTTACTGAACAATAAACCAAAAAACCTCAATTTTATAAAATATAAATTTTAAGGCCAGGACTTAGCACCATAGTTTTCAAAAAGATCAGAGAATACTAGGCCCACAAGCTAGTTACTGAAGAACACACATAGGGATAGCTCTTTACAATGGGCTTTAATGCTTCCGGAGTTTCTTCCTTCCTTCCCTCCCCTCTCCCTTATCTGGCCACCATCCCTCCCCCTCCTTCCCTGCTACCTTCATTCCTCCCATCCCTCCACCCTTCAGTTCTCCCCTCCACAAGTATTTATGAACACCTGCTCGGTGTGTAGAAGTAACCACAATACATATCCACTTGCGGCTTAGGGAGGAAAACAGATCTCAAGCAAGTAATTTATTATTGTCATGTTTGGTTCTGAAGACGTTTGCGATGCCATGGGAGCATCTGTCGGGGCACTACACCAGTCTGGGGGGATAGTAAAGGTCACTTCGATGAAGTGACCTCAAAGCTGATGGCTCAGGGACTGCTAGGAGTCAGGCAGGGGAGGCTGAAGTGGAGGAGTGTTGGCAAGCAGAGGAACAGCATCTGCAAAGGCTGTAAGACGGGAAAGCAAATGGCGTTTGAAGAACTGAAAGAAGACCAAGCACGGAGGGAGGTAGGAAGGCTTTTTTGTCATGAGGAACTTTGAAGACCTTCAGAAGGATTTGGGCCTTAATCCTAACAGTGATAGGAAAATGGTAAAGTGTCAAAAACGTGGGTCGAATAGGACTTCTTATGTTGTAAGAAGTTCTTATGACAGAAACCATAGTTCCGTTACCGACCTACCCTAAACTAAACTAAACAAGTTTAGTTCCCTAAACCGGAAGTAGCCATATCCCGAGATATTCAGAGATAGTTATGCATACACATGCAAATACACCTAGGTATCTTATCATCATGTAATATATGGCAGCCTACAATGCACCCTGTCTTGAATCTTGTTTCTTTTAAACTTAACAAAAGAGCTTAGCAATCATCCCATATCAGTCTATACAGGGCTGCCGCCTTCTTTTTTCCCCCGCTGGACTAGATTGTCTGTTGTATACCTGTACCATTCTTTATTTAACTAGACCCCTATTCTGGACATTGAGTTCATTTCCAGGCTTTTGCTCTTACAAGCAACGCCACAGTGAATGTTCGTCTATCTGTCTTTGCCTCCTGTGAAAGAGTATCTGCCAAATAAATTCCTAGAAGTGGAATTCCTGGGTCAGAGAGTATGTCCATTTGGAATTTTGATAGATATGGCCAAAGGCTATCCCTGAAGATATTATTAGTGTATACAACTAGCAAAGTATTGATACTGTGTATACAACATGAATAAAGATATGACCGATGGCAAAGTGGTACCTCGGTAGAGTTTTAATTTTTACTTCTTTCCTTAAAAATGAGCTTGAGCAGGGTGCCTGGGTGGCTCAGTCAGTTAAGCATTCCACTCTTGATTTCAGCTCAGGTCATGATCTCGGGGTTATGAGATGGAGCCCTGTATCAGGCTCTGTGCTGGGTGTGGAGCCTGCTTGAGAGTCTCTCTCTCTCTCTAAAAATACACAAATAAATAAACAATAAGTAAATAAATAAAATTTTTAAAAAATAATAAAAATGAGCTTAAGCATCTTTTGATCTGATTAAGAACCAGTGCTTGTTATGAATTAAAAATCATCTAAATAGGCCAGGAGCAAAACAAAGGCCTAGAGCTAAAAATGATGTTTCATTCATTCAACAAACAGTTTTTGAAAAACTACTCTGTACTAGGCACACTCATAACATAGGCAGTGATGAATCCAAGATGGGTGAGACTTGGTCCTACCCCAGATGAGCTCAAGTTTAATGAGGGAGATGGATGTGGAAACATGCAATTAAATGCAATTAAATGCAATTTGCTATTTAAAAGGAGGAAGGAACATAGAAATATGAGAGTACAGAAAAGAGTAACTAATCTGCTACTCACTCACATACATGTTCTTCAAATACTTAGCTTTAAAAGGCAGGGAATTGGGAAAAGCAGGTAATTAATTCTTTTTAACTTTTTTAGGTCTTACTTGGGTTATTTATTTATTTAAAGACTTATTCATTTGAGAGAAAGAGAGAGTGAGCAAGACCGAGCTGAGGGAGGGGCAGAGAGAGAGGGAGAGAAAGAAGCTCAAGCAGACTCCCCACTGAGCATGGAGCCCTACATGGGGCTCAATCTTAAGACCTTGAAATCATGATCTGAGCCGAAATCAAAGGTCACACGCCTGACTGAGCCACCCAGGAACCCCTGTTTGGTTTTTTGTTTGTTTGTTTGTTTTTAATAAAAACTTGGCTCTGTGCATCAGCAAAAACATCCATAATGGTTTTAATAGAACTGGGATTTTTTTTTAAGTGTTTAAACTAAAAATGTATCTGAAATTATGGTTAAGACCCCATTCATGAAAGGGTGGTTTGGTTGACACAATGGGGAAAGGAACCTTGGCACACATGACTTCATTTTAAATTCTGAGACCACAGTCAATTTCACACAGAGCACCCCCCCTTTTCAACCTAATGTCCCCACCCACCCTGCCCCCCATGTCCAATCAAGATGTGTCCTATGAATTGTTTTTGTCTTCTACAAACTTTTGAATGAAAACCAACTTTCTGTCATTAGTTTTATCCTTAGAAAAAGCACTTTGGCACTGAAATACTTTTAAATGTTTTAAAATCTGCTTCTCCCTTCTGGTCTTTGCTTAACAGTAAATTAAGTACTTAGTGATACTCAGTGCAAAATAAAACTGGAGACAAGACAGGCTCTCAGCTTCCAGATGGCACAGCAGAATAGCAAAGGCTAAAGGTGGTTGGCAGAAAGAGCATGCCACACATTTATACCTACATTACAGACAGCAGGAGCTGAGGGGTTAAAAGCACCAGAGCAAGAGGGCATCTGTCAGGACCCAACACCCCAGTGCTCAGATGACATCAGTCCTTTGAGATGCTGGGCTGGGGACTTGGGTTCACATGGGAAAGGGAAGACACACGTAAGTGACTCTGTGCATCTTAGAACAGCACCTAAGTCTAGCTGTGGACAGAACCTCCCCAAACATGTGCCTTCTCCCACCTATGGGTTTTGTAGGTTCATCCCTAGAAATTATAGTATAAAGTCTTCCTCCCTGGATTAACCAACCCTCCAAAAAAGCCAAGCACCTACTGCTAAGGAGACTTTCCTCTTTTTCTATGAAGTCTGTCTTAACACTACTTCCATTAAGATACCTTCTTCCCAAATCATCCTGAACATTCTAGATTCCCTGTAGACAAGTCTCAGGTAAAACCCATATTGACATCTGGATGCATCCTTATCAGTGGAGGAAGCACTTCCAATAATATACGAATGACGAGTTTTATTTGTAATATAATTTCCTAAGACCTTTCCTTCCATTATCTCAATCTTCTCCACAGATGCTGTGAGGTTAGTAGTATCAACCCCATTTTACAGACATGGAACCATTTTCCTTTCCCGGTGGTCCACAGTTTATGGAAACCAATAGAAACATGTAACTGGCAAAGCTCCTGTATCTGCTATTCATTCATTCATTCATTCATTCATTTATTTCACAGATGTTTCCCCAATGCAACTATGTGTCAGGCACTATTCTAGGTACCGAAGCTTAAGAGGTAAAAATTCATGATTTCTACTTCCTGCAAGAGATTAGTATCTAGGAAAAGGAGACAAATATTAAGTATGTGCAATAAAATGTCAATCTTGCTGGGGTACGGTGGAACCCAAAGGAAGGAGAAGTCAGTAGAGGGCATTTCGGGAAGAGAAAGCATATAAGTAAAATAATAAGATAAATAAGTATAATAATAACAAAGCATACAAAAACACAGCTCCTCTGCTCCACAACAATTTGTAAAGGTGAAATATTCCTTTATTCATCAGCAAATATTTACAAAGTCCTTAATATATGGTGACTCTAGATTAGGTGCTGAGATGAGAAAAGGGAACAAGGCAAAATTTTCTGCTCTCAAACTTAAACAAGCAAAAGGATATACGGGATGTAATTTCATAGACTGATACAAGTGATGAAGAATACAAACCAGAATAAGGTCAGTGGTGGTAACATCTCTGAAGAGGTGGCACAAGAACAGAGACCTGCATGAAGACAAAACAGAAAGTTGGAGAGAGAGCATTCCCAGCAGGAGGAACAGTGCATGCAAAGGCCCTGACGCAGGAATTAATTTGGTGAGTCTGAGGGACAGCAAGAGATCAGTGTGACTGGAGAGGGTAAAAGAAGAGGGGAAGATAAGCAGATGCAGGGAGATGCTTCTATATCTAGGTAAGGAGTTTAGCTCTTACTCTAGGTGCCACTGAAACCCACGGGGAGGTTTTAAGCAAGGAGAAATACAATTAAGGTTTTTCAAAAATTGCTCTGACTAGCTTTGTGAAGAATGGCCCGGAGGGAACAGGTACAGTACGCACTGCGTATCAAAGTACAAAACAGACTGAAAAGTGAACTGTCTTCCTTTCCTACCTTAATCTCTAGCACTGCCCAGTTCTGTACATCATCATACATCTACCAGTCAGGATCTGATCAGAAAACCAGAACCTACACTAGGTAATTGAACTGAATGAATTTAACATGGGGAATTGGTTACAAAGATGTCAGAAAAGCTGAAAGAGAAAACAGAGGGGAGAAAAAATGAGAGAGAGAGAGAGAAAACAGAGGGAGATGAGGCAACCAAGAGATTAGCAATGGCAGGAAGCTGCAATCACATGTTATATTCAGCAGCCCCAGGGAAAAATGCATTATTCCTTCTGTTGTACTGCATGTATGTTTAAGAACAAGAGAAAATGCCAGAAATAAAAAGAAAGGCATATTTAGGAATAATGACACCATAGCCAGGGGCAGAAGTGAAGGGAACTTGTCTTTGGTGTACTAGGGATTTACATTTTTTCTAGATTTATTGAGTTATAATTGACTTTTAATATTGTATAAGTTCAAGGTCTGTAATGTGATCATTGCTACACATATATGCTACAAAATGTTTACTACAACAAGGTTAGTTAACACATCCTCCACTTCACATAATTACCATCTTTTCGTTGTTATGGTGAGAACATTTAAGCACTATTCTCTTAGCAACTTTCAAGAGAAATGCTCACAAGTGTTTTTGAAGCAGAAAAAAAAAAACCAAATAATTTTTCAACTGCAGGTAAGAAGACTGGTTTGACCTTAGGAAGAGCATAATGAAGAAGAAAAAAGTTGGGGCACTTGGATGGTTAAGTCAGTTGAGTCTGACTCTTGATTTCACCCAAGATCATGATCAAGGGGTGATGAGATCGAACCCCACATTGGGCTTCACACTGAGTGGGGACTCTGCTTAGAATTCTCTCTTCCTCTCGCTCTGCCCCTTCCCCTACACTCTCTCTCTCAAATAAATAAATCTTAAAAAAAAAAAAAAAAAAAAAAAGGAAAAACTTGTGAACCTTTCCACTTCAGTAGACTAGAATATCTGGAATTTTGGAAGATTAGGACAAGTATCAAACTTAAAATGGGTCAGACTTATAACTGAACTAAACCTTGAGAGCCCTTCTGGCTCAGAAGTCTGTGATTAAATGAATTCATTTCTGCAGGACAGTCGGGGGAGTTCCTAGGTGCGGGTGCAAGGAGGGAACAGATGAGTTCTGCACTGACAATGTTAAAGGTCTCATCCTGTTCTTCTCAATGTTTAGGTAAGAAATCTGAAAATTACATTAACAAAATATTTTTTATGAACCTAAAAATAACTCAGCTGAGCATGCTCAGTCTTTGTGGTTGTTTTACACATGTTAATTGTGCCTATAACAAAATTGACTGGTGAAAGATTTTACTATTGTGTAACAAAATAGCAAAATGCTGGCATGTGTCCTATGTAGGGTTATTGAGTACAGTATATGAATTTATTAAAACTTAGAAAGTAATTCCAAATTACTATAACAATAAAAAACTCAAAGCATTCAACATCAAAACTAGAATCCTGCAGGAATTTAATGATAAGGAAGTAAAAACTATCTCCTGAAAAAGTGTATTAAAATGCAGTCAGTTGGGGCGGCTGGATGGCTTAGTGGGTTAAAGCCTCTGGCTTCGGCTCAGGTCATGATCCCAGGGTCCTGGGATCAAGCCCCACATCAGGCTCTCTGCTCAGCAGGGAAGCTGCACTCCACCCCCACCCCTACCTGCCTCTCTGCTTACTTGTGATCTCTGTCAAATAAATAAATAAAATCCTTAAAAAAAAAGGGCAGTCAATAAGCATGTGGGTGGGGGGTGGATCAGAAGCAAACAAACGGCTCTCCTTCACATTGACTAATAGTTTATGCATAGACTTAATTTATTGTTATCACTATTAATAGGTTTTTAAAAGTACACAATTCTCATTCATTGCTGATGGGAACGCAAAATGGTACAGCCACGCTGGAAGACAGCTTGGCAGTTTCTAAGGGAACTAAGCACACTCTTAACCATATGATCCAGCAGTGACACTCCTTGGTATTTACCCAAATTAGCTGAAAATTATGCCCGCACGAACACTCACACATGAACGTTTATAGCAGTTTTATTCATTATTGCCAAAACTTGGAAATAACCAAGATGTTCTTCAATAGGTGAATAAATAAACCACGGAATATCCATTCAATTGACTGAATATTATTTAGCTTTAAAGAGAAAAGAGCTCTCAAGCCATGAAATGACACAGAGGAAACGTAAATGAATATACTAAATCAAAGACGTCACTCTGAAATGACTACATGCTGTATGACTTCCACGATCTCCCACTATGTGACGTCAAGGAAAAGATAAAACTATTATGACAATAAAAAGATCAATAGTTGCCCGAGACTACGGGGGAGTGAGGGATGAATAGATGAACACAGATCTTTTAGGGCAGTAGAACTATTTTGTATGATACTGTAATGGTGAATACATGTCACACATTTGTTGAGACC
Source organism: Mustela nigripes (assembly GCF_022355385.1). Classification (NCBI taxonomy): domain Eukaryota; kingdom Metazoa; phylum Chordata; class Mammalia; order Carnivora; family Mustelidae; genus Mustela; species Mustela nigripes. Next base: position 103,820,828 of record NC_081568.1, read on the forward strand.
CACAGAATGTATAACACAAACGGTAAACTCACTATAGACTTTAGTTTATAATAATATATCAATATTGGTTCATCAATTATAACAAATATAACATGTTAACACAACTGAGGGGAGAGTAGATAGAGAGGGCATAGGGGAAATCTCTGTACTTTTTGCTCAATTTTTCTATAAATGTAAAGCTGCTCTAAAAAATTCTATTAATTTTTTAATAACTGTAACAGTAGAAAAATAGGTTAAAGATAAGACTACTCAAAAAGAAAGAAGTAAATTAGAGGCACCTGGGTGGCCCAGTCAGTTAAGCATCTGCTTTCAGCTCCGCTCATGATCTCAGGGTCCTAGAATGAAGCCTGGCATCAGGCTCCCTGCTCATCATAGAGTCTGCTTGTCCTTCTCCCTCTGCCTCCCCTTCCTCCTCAACCCCCACCCTGCTCATGCTCTCTCTCAAAAAAAATAATTAATCAATAAAAATTTTTTTTAAGTTAAAAAATTAGTTAAAATAGTTTTTTAAAAGTAGTAAATTATTCAGATACTGACATAAAAAATTCCTGAATGTTACTGTTAAAATAAATGACATAAATGCAAAGCCAATGAAATGCCTGTGCTCCCATTTATTTTAAAAAGGTATTATAAAGCATTTTAAGTATAATAAAGACTATTTTTCTACATTGTTGGTGGAAACGAAAAATCATGATAGCTTCTCTAAAAAGCAATTTGGCAAGAATGTCAAATGTGTTTATTTCCCTTGATTCAATAGTTCTAGGAATCTGTGCTTTAATGGTGTGTGTGTGTGTGTGTGTGTGTGTGTGTGGTTTTATACTGATGAATACTTGGAACAGCAAAGGAATAGCTCAATAAACTGTTGCCCACTCACACGATGACATTATATAGCCAATAAAAACTATGTTTTTAAAAAATATTTTAAAATGGTAAAATGTCTAATCCAAAACCAGTATCTTTATTTGGTTTTTCTTTCTTTCTTTTTTTAGATTTTATTTTTCTATTTGAGAGAAAGAGAGACAGCAAGCTAGGGGGAAGGGGCAGAAGGAAGGGGGAAGCAGGCTCCCCAATGAGCAGGGAGCCCGATGCAAGACTCGATCCCAGGAGCCGAAGGCAGATGATTAACTGACTGAGCACCCAGGTGCCCCATTTATTAATTTTGCTGATTTTTTAAAATTAAAATAATGTCAATTAAGGATTATTCCTCAGTGTTTTATAACATGCCTTTTTGATGGGATTCCTTCTATGAAAGTACACATATAGATTATCCACATCTGCCTTTCATCCTTTTTAAAATTTCATAGTATTTTATTGTGTGCATGTACTGCATACTTTGTAAATCAATCAATATTTTTATTTACAGTATTCCACAGAATGGATATAATATAATAGTATCATGGAAAACACTACTTTCAAAGAGCTGTTGGTTGATTCTATGTATGTTATTCTTTCCATCTGCATGCATACAAGATTTTCCTGAAGCATATACACCAAAATGTTAATAATAATAATAATAATAATAATAATAATAATGGGATTAGGGGTAATCTGAACTTAAGTTTCCTTTCTTATACACAGTTGTATTTTCCCAAAATTCTACAAAAATATTCTATTACTTTTGTATTAAAGGAAAATTTTTAATGAGGTTTTCCTACCTCGCTGACTAAAAAAGTTGCAGGCATTAAAAATCAGCTTTAGCTCCAAGGTCTTTTTTCTTTTTTTTTTAAGATTTTATTTATTTATTTGAGAGAGAGAGAAAGAGTGAGAGAGAGCACAAGCAGGAGTGGCGGTGGTGGGGAGAGAGGCAGAGGGAGAAGCAGACTCCCCACTGAGCAGGGAGCCCGATGCGGGGATCAACCCCAACACCCTGGGATCATGACCTGAGTTGAAGGCAGACACTTAACTGATTGAACCACCCAGGTGTCCCTAGCTCTTAGGTCTTTAAAGGAAGGTGCTCTGTTGGGGTATCTCTAGCTAGCAGTTGGGCTTTCCTTCTTCCTGGGCTTTACTAAGTTTGGCAACATCTCCAACTGTTCTTCCACTGGGGATGTCTCCTCCCCATCTCCATTCTGCTTCTTTAAACCTCCTTCCTCTTTCAAAACCCAACTCAGCTCCTACTTCCTCCAGGAAGACTGTTCACATTATTCTAGCCTATATGGCACTAAAGTGTGTCCTAATTGTTTCCTGGTTTCTTGCAGTCTTTATGACAGGCAGATCATATGCGCTATGATGATAAAACTTTTGATCCTACTCACTTGTATTCTTCACAGTGCCAATACTGAAGCAGAGACCTAAAAAGTGTGTCTGTTCTTAAATAAGATGATAAAGGTGAGAACATCCCAAACAATGCCTACTACATAGTAAATAATCAATAAATGTTTGCTGTCTGAAAGGATAATTTCTCAATGTAGAATTAACGAATCAGAGAAGGAATATTAAACCCCACTAACTGGCAGATACAGCAAAACCAAGGACCTAAGGAAGAAGCCTAGCCCTCCTACCGGTGCCTGCTATTAAACATTACATTTTGAAGGAATGTGAACACAAAGAATGAGAAAAACACTTTCAACTCACTAAAAACCAGTAGGGATGTTTTAAGTTAATTCTGTTTTTAGGCTAATTCATTCTTCACACATACAAAAAATACCGTTGAGCAACTTTTAGATTGAAAGGACATCTTTATGGGCGCCTGGGTGGCTCAGTGGGTTAAGCCTCTGCCTTTGGCTTAGGTCATGATCTCAGGGTCCTGGGATGGAGTCCCATGTCGGGCTCTCTGCTCAGCAGGGAGCCCTGCTTCCTCCTCTCTCTCTCTCTTTCTGCCTGCCTCTCTGCCTACTTGTGATCTCTCTCTGTCAAATAAATAAATAAAAATCTTTAAAAAAATTTTTTTTAAAAAGAAAGGACATCTTGGGCGCCTGGGTGGCTCAGTGGGTTAAACCGTTGCCTTCGGCTCAGGTCATGATTTCAGGGTCCTGGGATCGAGTCCCGCATCAGGCTCTCTGCTCAGCAGGGAGCCTGCTTCCCTCTCTCTCTCTGCCTGCCTCTCCATCTACTTGTGATTTCTCTCTGTCAAATAAATAAATAAATAAATAAATCTTAAAAAAAAATTCTTATTCTAAAAAAAGAAAGGACATCTTTGATCATTCTAATCAGTTTGTTTGCTAACACAGAATTTAATTTGCTTTGCAGACAATGCACTTTACCTGACCTTATCTCCATATGCACCATCTGTCCATTAAGCAGACACCTAAAATTTTATTTTCCCTAAAGATTTTAAAAATATCTTTCATGTCTTTTGGTTGACTTTTCAACAAGCCCAAACAAAATAACAACAATAACTTTTCAACAAGCCCAGCAATTATGCCACTTGTGCAGCATAATTTCAGGGACATTTCTGCCCAATTCATCCATTTGTCTACTTGCTTCCAAAACCGAAAGACTTTGATCAAGAATCAAAGCCATTTGTTCTGTACTTGGAGAAGACTTAAAAGATCGATCCCCAGAGGAAAGTAAAGCATTTACTCAAATCCACTCTAAAATATTCTCTTTCCAGGTGCTCCCCTGTCTCCACAGTATCCTTATTACTATCCATACAGAGATGACTCACAAGTTTATATCTCTAGCCCAAGTCTCTGACTCCTCAGGCATCAGACTTGTCTATATGACTGGCAGCTTACCTGGTCCTTTGGGGATTCTTAAAGGTACCCAAGCTTAATGAATCAAGCTTGCACCACTCCCCACATCCACCAATACTCCTAATCTGGTTTCTTTCCATGACTCGCTAGCTCATAACTAGTCATCCGGTTGAACAAGCCTGAAAGCCAGATGTTACCCATGATACTCCTTCTCCCTCAGCTCCATGCCCAAACCCTTCAATCCTGGCAAAATTATCTGTTTTCCTCCATCTTCTCCACCTTCTCTAGCCAACCTTTGCCTATTTTACAGTCTATCTGTATCTCTTCTAACCCCAGTCAAACCTACTCAACATATTATGCAAAAGCAAAAATTTTCATACATAGTAGGCCCCTTGGCCCTCTAATATTACAAAGCCTTTGTATATACTCTTTTCTTGATTTTAGTCATTCTTCCTTCCTTGGTAACTCTAACTCCTTCCACATTTCTGCTCGAGAATCATTTTATATGAAAATTTCTTTCCTTGGTTTTTATGACCAGGTCAAATCCCCCCATCTCCTAACTCTTTGTACATTTCCTTCAGAGTACTCTTCAGGTTATTTTACATTTATTTGTGTTATTATGTTGTATCCCTCACTAGCCTAATCCATAAAGGCATAGATTTGTCTAATTTTTCTCCATATTATATCCTAGAACATAGCATAGTGTCTTGTACATAGAGGTTGCTCAAAAAATATTCACTCGGTAAATAAATGCAGAAACTAAAATAGAAATAACTAACATCAAATCCTTTCCCCCAAACAAGTTTTTATGACAGATAACAACCAGAAGAATAAAGCCTTTCCTTGAACGAAAGAACAGATTTTAAAAACAAAAACAAAAAAGGCACATAGTAGGTATAGAATTTTGTAAAAATTTACCTGCTTTAAAAGTTTCATGGAGGGGCACCCGGCTGGCTCAGTCAAAAGAGCACGCAACTCTTGATCTCCAGATTGTGAGTTCAAGCCCAACACTGGGTGTACAGATAACTTAAAAAAATACATAAATAAAACCGTTAAAAAAAAAAAAAACTTTCATAGAGCCGGTATCTGCATTCTGTATTCTATGTACCATAGGCCCCCATTATCCACAGGGTTATGTTTCCAGACCCTCAGTGGATGGTTGACATTGCAGATAGTACCAAACCCTCTATATACTACATTTTATCCCTATACATAGACACCTAAGTTAAGAGATTAATAACAATAATAACAAAATAGAACAATTATAACAATATACTAAAATAAATATTATGTGAATGTGGTCTCTGTCTCTTTCTCTCAAAATATCTTATTGTACTCACCCTTCTTCTTTTGACAATAAGAGATGATAAAATGCCTGAGTGGTAACGGGAGGGAAAGGTGATGTCGTAGGCATTTTGAAGTAGCCTTAGCCTTCGATTGACCTCCTGACGATTCGTCAGTAGTATCATCTGCTTCCAGACCACATTTAAGGGAGGATAACCAAAATGACAGAAGCTAAACTGTGGATAAGGGGGGGAACTACTGTATTTATGGAGAGCAGGACCAAAGCAATGCAATTTGTTTCCAGGATGCTAATAATGAAGGGTTTTTGTCTGTCTGATCGTGTTTCCTCAACATTCTTTGCCTTATGTCAATTTACGTGACTACCCAAGACATACCAGGAGAAGTTCGAGAAAAAGTCGCAAGGATTTCCACCTTTTAAGTTGGGCAGGATGCCTAGAAGGGACAAAAGTTAAGTCTTCCCATTAAAGGAATGCCCAGCTGTCTAGTGTTGGAGTTCAGATAAAGAGTATCTACTAGAGGATCACCTTGGTGGCTAAGTTGCTCAGCGTCTGCCTTTGGCTTAGGTCATGATCCCAGGGTCCTAGAATCAAACCCCACATCGGGCTCCTTGCTCAGTGGGAAGCCTGCTTCGCCCTGTCCCGCTCCCCCTGTTTGTATTGCTTTTCTCATGTCTCTGTCTCTCTGTCAGATAAATAAATAAAATATTTTAAGAAAGAAAGGAAAGAAGGAAGGAAGGAAGAGAAAGAAAGAAAGAAATAGAAAGAAAGGAAGGAAGAAAGAAAGAATCTACTAGGAAAGGAGTCATCTCTAAATATGAGCCAGAGAATTCAGGATTTCAACTTTAGCTTTCTCAGTGTGTGTATGAGACACTCAGAGGGATAGAAGATGAAGTATTAATCTCCATGAGTTCAGTTAAGGACACATCCCAATAAGGAAAAGCTGTGGGGCTTATGATTGTTTTATAAAACAGTGTTAAGATCATTGTTTGGCACTCGTTTGCACATGACAGACTCATGACAATTCATTTCTTTAAATACAAAGCCCCAAATCACCCCTTCTAAAATTATGATTCTTACCAACATCACTTAGTAACTACACATAGGAACAAGCACTGGCCAGGAGACAGCACTCACAGATCTCCTGAATAATGACACGCTGGTCCATTACAAGGATCCTGCTCAAGACACTCGGGTTCTTGTCCCATTTCTCTGGCACTCATTAGCTCTGTGGCTCTCACACGGTCTCAGTTCTTCACATGCAAAATGGTATGATTGGGTTCTTTAAGTCTTTCAAGTCCCTACAAGGGGCATCTGGGTGACTAAGTAGGTTGGGGGTCTGATCCATGATTTCCACTCAGGTCACGCTCTCAGGGTCCTGGGGCAAGCTCAGCACAGAGTCTGCTTATCCCTCTCCCTCTGCTCTTCACCCTGCTTCCTCATGCTCTCTCTCTCTCTCTGTCTCTCTCAAACGAATAAATAAATAAAATATTTAAAACTCCCTTCCAGTTCCAAATCCTGTGATTTGTACCTGAATCGCTGCCAGTAGATTAGACTGTTAAGTCACGAACTTGGTCTGCAGTCCCAAGAGCATTTGGCACAGAGGTTTCCTGCTCTTTCAAAGCACCAATTCCTAGCAAGAACTCATTCTGCCTTAGCAAAGTGAGCAGACGAGAAACCTGTCCTTCCCACATAGGGGCATAATCAGCTTCCAAGTTGGACTGATTGGAAGCATGGGGCAGGAGAGAAAGGTAGGTGGGGCGAAGCCACCATGCTGATGAGGCGGCCGTTTTACCCCCAAATGGTACTGACCAGATTTCCCTTCAGTACTGCTCCCATCTTAGCAGGCAGGCTATTGACCTCACATGCCTCATCTGCAGCCATGACTCACAGGATTCAACAGAAGAATATCACGTTTTCCATGCCATACTTGTCATGTTTATAGAGCAGCCCTCTCTGCATTAAAAAAAAAAAAAAAAGTATTCTCCTAGGTAACCCTCTGGCAGAGTCATCCCTACAGAACATGTCAGAGGCAGAGAAAGACCTGTACAAGGACTTCCTCAACGAGAAGGCCTAAATTCAATCTGCTCCAATCGCTTCCTGCTTCCTTCCTCAGCAGGGAAGAGACTCCTTTTATTTTTCAGTCTGCCTTGTCCCTGTTCAAACCTTTACCATGGGCAGGAAGACCAATGCCAACTTCTATCTCTAAAGGAAAGTATCGTTTATTCCACGAACCTACAAGAAGAATTCTAAATCAATTTACTTGCCGGGGTGTCTGGGCGGCTCAGTCGTTAAGCGTCTGCCACCAGCTTAGGTCATGATCCCAGGGTGCTGGGATCAAGCCCCACATCAGGCTCCCAGCTCAGAGGGGAGCCTGCTTCTCTCTCTCCCATTCTTCCTGCTTGTGTTCCCTCTCTTACTGTGTCTCTCTCTGTCAAATAAATAAATAAAGTCTTAAAAAAATTTTTTTTCTTTGCCTTGCTTTATAAATGATAAACATACTGCCTTCCTCCGGATACTTTTTAAAAAATGTTACACACAATAAAATATATTTTATGATTTTCAAATTTCATATTTATAATCATGTAATCTCGAAAATGTAGTAAGATGTTATCAAAGTATAATTTGCCAAAGAGTAATTTGTAAATTAAGATACTTGGCTATAACATACATTTGTCATTTCTTGGACAAACTTTTCTTGTCAACTGCCTTCTGTTTTATTTGAATCAAAAGTTGACTTTCGGGGGGCCTGGGTGGCTCAGTCTGTTAAGCATCTGCCTTTGGCCCAGGTCATGATCCCAGAGTCCTGAGATGCAGCCCTGAATCGGGCTCCCCACCCAGCAGCGGGGAGTCTGCTTCTCCCTCTAGCTCTCCTCCCTCTTGGCCTCTCTCTCAAATAAATAAATAAAATGTTTTAAAAAGAATTTACTTTCATCTTAAATAAATATGATCGAATTTTTATGTTTTGAAAAGTTTACAATATGAACTCATTCTTTTACTATCCAATCCTGCAACTTACCTGGAGTATGTTTAGCCTAAGCCAATCTTTCTATATTTACTTTATGTATGTGAAGAACACATGTTCCTTTTTAAAAATGCTACTTACATTCCAAAACAGCAGTGACTCTGATGGCCCACTGCTGTCATTCAAGACTGAAGGGTTCTAATTCAAGTTCCAGGGTGACTGGAGACACCACCCTCATCCTATTGGATCCATTATGAATAACACAAGGATAATGACAGATATAATTACTGCCAGACGGCTTGCTACTGTCTTTGGAGTTCCCCAAAGCAAGATGCCCCAAATGTATGGTCATAATTGCTTATTAGTTGGCCAGATTACAAAGCAAATCTTAGCTTACTCAAAATAAAATGGCATTTTAAAATTGTCTTCATTGGAATTACAATATCTATATGTTAAACACAGAGTATAAATACAGGTGATCCTTGAACAACAGAGGTTTGAATGGCACAGGTCTACTTATACATGAATTTTTTCCTATAAATACAGTATATTACTGTAAATGCATTTTCTCTTCCATGTGATTTTCTTTCTCTTTCTTTTTTTTAAGATTTTATTTATTCACTTGACAGACAAGATCACAAGTAGGCAGAGAGGCAGACATAGAGCCCGATGCGGGGCTCAATCCCAGGACCCTGGGATCATGACCTGAGCTGAAGGCAGAGGCTTTAACACACTGAGCCACCCAGGTGCCCTCCTCCCATGTGATTTTCTTTAATAACATTTTCTTCTCTCTAGCTTACTTTAAGAATACAATGCATAATACATATAACGTACAAAATGTGTACTAATTGCTGTGTTATTGATAAGGCTTCCCGCCAACAGTGGGCTATTAGCAAAGTTTTTAAGGAGTCAAAAATCGTACACAGATTTTCAGATTTTTTACTGCAAAGGGGTCAGCACCCTTAATCTTTGTGTTGTTCAAAGGTCAGTGGTATTTATATGTATAGATACATGAGTTGTTTGCATGAAATCAACCTCTAGTTTTTATTTTAGAATTATTATTAATGTTGAAAATAGTCGAATCCTACTAAATAAAAAGAGACTTGTTTTCTCTATAAGGCAAATTGTGTGTTTCAGTGCTGATGATTCAAAAATGACTGTTTCAAATGGCTTATCTCAAGATTTTGAAGAATCTCTTGTTTAAAGTCCAATTGCTCTCTGGCTTTCTCATTCCCCACTACATCACAGATTAAATCTCATAACTGTTTTGAAAGCCTTTGTCTACCCTCCTTCTGACTCTACATCCTATTTTTGTATGGTGAATTTGTTGACAGTTTGATAACCAAAACTCCATACCTATTTTCATCTATCTCCATAGTAACTATACGTTCAGCACAATCTAAAACATTAGACCAAAGACAATAATATATAGCCAATAAGAAATTGTTTTCTAAGTACTAAATCTCAGAGCCAATCCAGTATATTTACTGTGGATTCCATATTCATCTTTGTAATGGAATTAACTCTTCCCTTTAAATGACTCTTTTTGGAAAAATGACATGAATCTGATACACAAAATTCTCCTGTGCATCTTCCTAAAGGATTGCTTCAGATGGAATGGTAAAGACAAAATAATTGCACAGAATGAAATCCAAAAGGGACACAAATCATAAGGTCAGGTGTGGCTTCCCCATGGCTTGAGCAAAATAATTACTTCCATCAAGGGAGCAATTCCCCTTCCCAGCAAGAAATCCCTGGCACTCCCCTGAGTCACTTGCAAACTGTGTTGTTATAAATGTGACATCAACTCAAATCCACAATCACAGTCCCATAATTTTTCACTGTAAACATTAAAAGCCCCATTTCATGGGCCTGCGTGTTTTCTTGATAAAGATGACAGACTTCAAATGATATTTAGCCAAGTGACGGTTGCCCTGTAGATGCCTGCTTAGGAAGGTTGACCACCAAGGTAACTACCATGTTTATTTGTCAGTTCCCCCAGCACCCTTCGTTATAATGTTCAGGTATTATAACACATCAAGCATTACAACATGAGAGACTGCCAAAGGTTACACAAACTACAAAGCCACGCTCTTGTTGGTGAATGATTCAGATAATTACAATGAAAATAACATCAATAAGGTTCATAAACTGAAACTAATATTAAAGAAAACAAATGAAGATTTACTGTGTGGGAAAAGAACCTAATATTCTATCCCAGAATCATAGAATCCTGTAGTTGGGAATTGCCTTAGAGCTCATCTAGTTCAGCCACCCATCTGATACAGAAATTTCTTCTAGAACATTCTTAACAAGTGGCCATTCAGACTTCCCTTGTTCATGTCCAATGTCCAAGATATGCACTACTGCTGTTGAGTCAAAATTTGCCCTTTTGAAATTTCCACCTATTGACTATTTTCTAGAGCTTGTAAATCAATTTGGTCACTCCCTATAGTACTTCAGTTGGTTTTTAAAAATATATTATAGCTGGGGCACTTAGGTGGCTCAGGCAGCTGAGCGTCCAACTCTTGACTTCGGCTCAGGTCCTGATCTCGTGCATCATGAGATTGAGCCCCACATCGGGTTCCATGCTCAGTGGGAGTCTGCTTGGATATTCTCTTCCTCTGCCCCTTCCCACATTTGCACTCTATTTCTCTATTAAAATACACATATATCAAGCATTTATTGAGTGCTAACTATATTCCAAGCACTGAAGTAGGTATTTTATATGAACCATCTTATTTATGTAGTGATTATGAGCATCAACTCTGGAGCCAGAGTTTGAGTTCGAATTCTGAGTTAGAATTCTGGCTCGGCCATGTACTACTAGCTTTAGGACATTAGAAAAGTTGTTTAAACTCTCTGTGGTGCCTTGGTTCCTCAACTATAAACTAGGGATAATAATAATCATGTCTACATGATAGAGCTGTGATTCAAATTAAGTGCTAGTACACGTAAAGTGTTTAGAACAGTGCCTCGCATGTGAATAAACACTGCAAAAATGTTGTTGCACTACTCACTGCTATTATTATTTCTATCATAACCTCATTCTACGGATTAGGAGGCTGAGGTGCAGGAAAGAGATTAGGCAACATAGCATGGGATTTTCAATTATCATTGTTAAATCACATCTGGAATTGATGGCCCGGTGTATTTGTTATTTCTTGCGTATTTGCTACTGAATCTAGCTCTGTGTATTCATCTACTTAAATAGATGCAATCCTGGGGACTCTTCAGTGTTCAACTTTTCTAAAGGTTTAGAACCAAGCATGGCTTCTCCAAAAGAAGCACTCCTAATGTTGTATGTTCCCATGAAACAAAATCATTCAATATTAACCCAGAGATGATGAGAGTGTGTTTAGAAAGCAATATTATAAAATGTACCAAGAATCACAAAATTTTTTCAGACTTTGATCCAATAATTCCACTCCTAGAAAGTTATTCTAGGGAAATAATTCAAGAAATCAAGTAAACTGCATACCTGTAAATCCTTCTCCTGGCATCACCAGCTCCATCCCACACAAATGCATTAGGGGTAAAAATTAGGGAAACTGCTAGATAAATTATGATAAATAGGAAAATTATGTAGTTAGTTAAATAAACATTATGACATATGAAAACATGGAAGGAAGTTTATTATAGGATATTAAATGGAAAAAGAAAACCCCAAATTGAGTTACAGTGAAAATTATCACTATTAAAACATGCATTCTTGAACACAAAAATGGGAGAAAATACCCCCAAAATGGAAATAATTCCATTAAAATGGTATAATCACTGGCTCACCTCAACAAAATAATTGTTTTTATGTTTACACAACAGAGTATATATAGCATTGAAAATGACAAAATTACATTCATCAATATGAATACATCTTGAACAACAACAAAAAAATCTTTCAGAAAGATATATATGGTGGGGTGCCTGGGTGGCTCAGTGGGTTAAAGCCTCTGCCTTTGGCTCAGGCCCTGATCCCAGGGTCCTGGGATTGAGCCCCACATCTGGCTTTCTGCTCAGCGGGGAGCCTGCTTCCCTTCCTCTCTCTCTGCCTGCCTCTCTGCCTACTTGTGATCTGTCAAAAAAACAAACAAATCTTAAAAAAAGATATATATGGCATCACTCCATTTATACAAAGTTTTTTAAACTTATAAATGCCACTCTATGTATTATTTGGAGTTGCAAACATACACATATATGTGATAAGGTTTAAATATTTGAATGGAAACACTTAACACCAAATTTAGGCTGGTGATTTCTTCTGGGGCTAGGGAGGGAATTACGACCAGGAAGAGATGACTTCTTAAACTCACTAGACAGCAAACAGGCTATTTAACAATATAATCTTCTACCAGTGATTCTCAACTCCCCCGCGGAGTTTGTTAAAAATACAGATGCCTGGGCCTCACCACTATAGATTCAGAGTCAGCTGGTTTAGGCTAAGGCCTGGGCCGCTGTCATTTGTAAAACTCCCAGGAGATTCTAGGGAGCACTGAGTTCTCACCCACTCAATGAAAGTTTAGAAGTGATGTGTCCTTTTGTATAGCAAAAATATATAATAATGATTAAAATCACTCTTTCATGTTGATATATTGTTTGAGCCACAAAAGCACACGATTTAAAAAATATACATCTTGGATTTTGCTTGACTCATTAAATTAGAAAACCCGGCAGCTCTGCAAGCCTGGGTATCCTTGGGATCCCTGCTGCCCACAGAGCAGAGAACCCTATATGTGCATTATGCAGGAGCGGAAACGAAGTCCAAGCAGCTCAGGGAAACAGTACAGTTTCAATGGTCATGCCAGCAACAGCACAACTGAAAATGACACTCCCACAGGATTGTTTTCCCTGCAGTATGAATTTCACAAGAGCTCCCTTCTAGAGGGCAACTTCTGCACCAGCAGCTTCCTCCTCCTCTGGGCCTCTCTCTCTCCACTGTAATAAAAGGAAAAAAGGGAGAGAAGCCCATCTGTTCTGTCTCTGCAAGGCAGGCTTGTCAGATTTCCGTGATGCCAGGCCAGCGGGTACAGTGGCAGAATCATCCCTTGAGCCAACAGGAGAATAACAGATTGCCTTCTAAGGCAGTGTAGCCTGGGGATGGTCTTGAAGTCAGGAACAGAAGCCAAAGGAAGCCGCAGTGGCCAAGGCCTGACCGCAGGTTTAGTAAATGAGGAAAAGGAGCCCAGGAGCACTGACAGGTTTAACCACCCCACTCACCAGCTGTTCGCCCTCCCCATCCTCTCCCTTTTCTTTCTTCCTTGCCTGCAGGCTCTTTGCTGGGACTTCTGTCCTTATTCTTCCAGGTTTTCTTTAGAAACCAGAGTGGGGAGTGTGAAGGAGTGGATGTCAGGCAGAGATAAAGCAGTTAACTTTTATAGCAGGACAGACAATAAAATAAATGGAATGTAGGAATGTTATGGAAAGAGCCAGATTAACAGAACAATCTTTATGGACTGAGCTACGGTCTCTTAGCAACTTAAACTCAGGTACTCCTAAAGACGAAAGAAATGACCCCTTGGTAAAACAATAGCAACTCCTTATTGCACTATATACTGCACAATCTGTCATCTGTGGAACCTAAGTTCGGACAGGACATTTGACACTTGAGGTCCTGTTAGTCCAGGATCTCAGTACACCTGAGTGTGCGAATATTCTCAGTAAGGAACTTGAAAATCCCACTGGGTCACAAAGGGTTAAGCATGGGATTAAAAGAAAGAAGAGACAGAAAGGAATGAAAACAGCATTGCTGAAATTCATTTCATTAAAGAACCCAAGTTTTTTGTTTGTTTGTTTGTTTGTTTGTTTGAAAGAACTTATTTATTTATTTGAGGGGCACCTGGTGGCTCAGTGGGTTAAAGCCTCTGCCTTAGGCTCAGGTCATGATCCCAGGGTGCTGGGATGGAGGCCCCCCCCCATCCAGCTCTCTGCTCAGCAGGGAGCCTGCTTCCTCCTCTCTCTCTGCCTGCATCTCTGCCTACTTGAGATCTCTCTCGCTGTGTCAAACAAATAAAAAAAAAATTAATTAAAAAAAAAAGAATTTATTTATTTATTTGAGAGAGAAAGAGAGAGCACCAGCAGAGTGAGGGCCAGAGGAAGAGGGAGGGGCCGAGGGGGAGGGAGGGGCCGAGGGAGAGGGAGAAGTGGGCTCAGGGCTCAAGGGAGCCCGAGGTGGGACTCCATCCCAGGACCCTGGGATCATGACCTGACCCGAAGGCAGATGCTTAACCGACTTCACTAGGCATCCCACAGAACCCAAGATTTTTAAATTGGGTATTTCAATAAAATATCCCTGCTAAGATTGCCCAGGGAGTGCCATGCTAAAAGCAGTGACTTCCTTTTCTTAGAAAAGGGAATCTGTGTCACTGAGTGGTTCTTGGGGCTCCTTTGTAGGAAGAAATTCACTTGTAAAGGCTCAGAAAAGAGGACTCTCAATTTTCTCCAGACTGGTGGAACAGGACTAATTCGGAGACATTATAGCAGATGTGCGTGGAAACACACGTGGGCAGAAGCAGGAAGGCCAAGGAATGCTACTGCTGCTCTCATGACTGGCATTAAATTTTTCAACATTTATTTCTCCAAAGCTAATCATCCCAGAGTCAAAAACAAAAGCTGAAGGATTAAGTTCTGTTCCAAGAACAGTTGTGATAATATTAATTATGTTGATAAACAAACTCAGAAACAATCACAATAAATCAGGCTACACTCAGCTCCAGTGTTTGCCAAAAACACCCCAATAACAAGAGAAAAATTACTTTCAAGCTTCTAAAAGAAGTCTAGCCATGAAGACTGAAAGAGAAAAACTAAAAGCTCTAGAAAGGGGCAGGGGAGGCATTTTGCTATTTCCATAACTTTTGTAGTCATTTTAAAATAAAGAAACACTTTAATGACTAATACCTACAAGTGGTTCTCTGGAATTATGTGACTAAGTTATCTGACAAGGATTTGCCTCACACTTAATTAGTCGTTTGTGCCATCATCAAGCAAAGAATGCCAAGACTTTTGCATAACCTGACGTGTTCAGAAGCAAAGACCAGTCAGACAAGTTTCCAGATAGAAGTAAAAATAAATGCAAAAAAACGTAGAGACCAAGATTACATGGAAGAGAGAGAGCTTGTCAACAAAGAAGACATATAATTCTTGGTCCCATGTGCATTAAAAACTCACAGTCCAATTAAAAACCCAAATTAATTAAAAAATTCAACAAATCAATCAAATAAATTAAAAACTTAACATAAACTCTCCAATATCATTTAGCTATCCAAATATACTACTTCATCAGATCATTATGGATTATAAACATGACAATGATAGCTTATATATTTGAGTTTCTTCTGCATCCAGATGTAGAATGGTTATGTCATTAATCTCATACCACTGTGAGGAAAATTGAAAAAGTAATGACAGCCCATCAGTAAGTACATATAATCTAGACCATCGCTTTCTAAACTGGGTTATGGGCATAAATACAGAGAACAAACTGCTGGTTAACAAAGGGGAAGCAGGGGCAGGGGAGTGGGCCAAATAGGTGAAGGGGAGTGGGAGATCTAGGCTTCCAGTTAGGGAATGAAGAAGTTATGCTGATAAAGGTACAGCTTAGGGGATGTAACCAGAGATATTCCAACAGAAGTTAGGTACACTTGTGGTGAACATAGCAAAATATACAGACTTGTTGAAATCACTATGTTGTACACTTAAAGTAGTGTAACATTGTATGCAGACTATACTTCAGTAATAAAATAAAAGAAGATGAAGATAAAATAAACCAGGCTACAGGTGATGGGTGGGTTAAAAAGAAAATAACAGGCCCCAAATGCTGTCATTTAGGCCAAGTCCATAAACCAGGGCTTAATATCTAATTGAATTGCAGTTTCAGCCTCCCCCAGAAATTTGGTCTTAACGAATCAGTCAGGAATTTACTGTTCACCAAAGAGTGTGCCACCGGGGCCCTCTCCATCCTCCAAGGGTAGGTGAAGTAATCTTCATGATAAGACCCCTGCTTTTCCCACAACAATGTTTTCTTGCGCTAATAACTTTCTTGCCTCCACCTTCCTATAAAAACCTTCTCAGAGCCTCCCTCTACTTTTAGATAGGATGCTGCCTGACTCATGAATTTTTTTAAAAAACTATTTATTTAAGAGAGAGAGAGAGATTTAACAGGGGTGAGGGGCAGAGGGAGAAGGAGAAGCAGACTCTCTGCTGAGCAGGGAGCCCAACTCAGGGCCCGATCCCAGAACCCCAAGATCATGACCTGAGCCAAAGGCATATGCTTAACTGATTGAGCCACCCACGTGCCCCTGATTCATGTATGAATCTTTTTTTTTAAATTAATGAATCTTTTAATAAAGATTAGATCTTTAGAATTTAGATCTTCAAATTTACTTAGTTGAATTTTGCCTTTAACAGGCCAAAGGCTGTATTCAAGTTGTTTGTCTTTCCGCAAGGGCACTGACTGCATCTCTTGTATAATTATTATAATGCAGACTTCCCCAGGTTAGGGGTGTCAGCAGATAAAGAAGATATATTAATGCCCAATCTACATCAGATTAGTCCATCTCAAGTCCCATTTTGAGATTCCTCCTCCATTGCTTGGAGATTGTATCCCAGTGGTGGTGTCTACTGAGACAGAGCTCTAGCCCTGCTATCTTCTTTTACACCTTTATTCACATATTCATACATTCACATATTCATTCTTTGGTGATTTCAAGGGCTGGCATCAGGGGACATTATCCACATCTCTCTCTCTCTCCCTCTTTTCTTTTCTTTTTTTTTTTTTTTTGAAGATGTTATTTATTTATTTATTGAGAGAGAGTGTGAAAGCAGGGTAAGGGGCAGAGGAAGAGATAGAGAGACTCTCCAGTACACTACCAGCTGAGCAGGAGCCCAGCCACAGCTCTTTGATCACCATCATTTCCAATTTTTTTTTTTTTACGATTTTATTTATTTGTAAAGAGACAGAGAGAGAGAGAGCAACCGAGTGTGAGAGCAAGTGCATGATCAGTGGGGAGAGACAGAGGGAAAGCAGACGTCCAGATGAGCAGAGAGCCAGATGCAGGGCTCAAACTCAGGACTCTAGGATCATGACCTGAGCTGAAGGCAGATGTTTAACCAACTGAGCCACCCAGGAGCCCCAATCACCATCACTTCCTATAGCAAATGCAATCTCAATCCAAGCTCTCTAATCTTCAGTCAATCAGAGGATCACCTCTAAATCATTTACATATCAAAATTCTAGAGATACCACTGCATTCATCTTTCACCAAGACTTCTTTTTCAGGCCTTGGGCTGGACACTGGGGATATGGCTTAAGTCGAGTTCTACCCATCTCAGTCCTCAGGATTATTGAATTGGGAGAGTGTCTACTTGGGCGATGGTGGGGTTAGGAAGAGAATTCTGATTTCTCAAGATTTTTCAAATAGGAAAGATCAGAAAAGGATTCCGGATATAGACAGCCCTAAACATTCTCAATGTTGCAAGGCTAGAAACTGTAACTGTACTAGATAGATACTCAAGGTAGACCTTTCAGAAATAATATTTAACAATAATTAAGCACTTAATCACAGAACTGTTTCCTGATTTACATGCATCTAATACTGATTCTGTCCCTAATATAGAGCAAAACACTTTACAAACACACTGAAGCATTTGCAATCAGATTAACTGTGACTGCACAGAGAGGTTGTTCTCAACTTCACAGTATCTAATTGTGCCTTCGCAGAGAACTTTGTCCAAGATCCCGCTGCTAATAATTGGGGAAGACAGGATCCTGACCCTGCTATTATGGCTCCAGGCCCTGTACTCTTAACCACCATTCTGCATGAGCTGTTGGTGATACTAGTTTCACTCATCCTTCCATTCTAGAACTCTCTGCAATGCAATAACAATAATTATTTTGGAGGAGGAGTCCTCTGTGACATAAGGGAAAAAAATTCTTGACTGAGTAGTCTGTTCTTCTCCCAGCTCTGTTGATTCACCCTGTGTACAAGGACAAGGGTCTTCCCCTCATTACCTCTCTGTTCCCGCATCTAAAAAATGTTGACATGGAAATGAAGGGTCTCAAAACTTCCTTTCATTCCTAAAATTCAAAGTTTTAGGAAAAAAATTTATATACCAAATTAAGGAGCATCTATTTTAAAGTAAAGAGTACGTCATAGTTTAAATTATAAGTCTTAGTCTATAATGACATGTTTGAGCTTGAATATACCTTAAAGAAAACCCCCATAGGATTTGTGTTTGTTCTTCACAGAGGGATTTAAAACATCGGATTTTGGTAAAATCTCAACTTTAAAATGATCCCATTTTATTCACCCTTTTCAAGAGGATGAGTCCAGCTCTGGCAATGCTTGGAATCATGAAACTCCTCTCCTGAGCCTGAGCAGACAGAGGCGTTTTTCTGCCCTGGCATGTGGACACCTCCCTTTACATTATGATGTGTAGGTAGTGGTGATGGGAAACGGAGAATAACAGAATGCAGACACATAGGAGTAAGACAGGTGGTGGCAGAGGAGAGAGTGGGATCCACCTGACAGAGTGACAACTCCAGCTGCCCAAGCTCATGATCAGTGTTGACTCTGCATAAGGAAATCGAGCTTCACACACATTAGCATGTAAGCGGTTTCCAACTTAGACACAACTTGTACTAACACCCTTCATCTGGCCTTAATGCTACTTCTTCCTTCTTCTCTTTTTTTAAGATTTTAGTTATTTATTTGACCGAGAGAGAGCACAAGGTGCGGGAGCAGTAGGAGGAGGGAGAGGAAGAAGCAGGTCTCCCGCTGAGCAAGGAGCCCAGTGCAGGGCCCAATCCCAGAACCCTGGGACCATGACCTGAACTGAAGGCAGACGCTCAACCAACTGAGCCACCCAGGCATCTCTTTTCCTTCTTCTCTTGCTCCAATTCTCACCTCCATGTGTTTGAATTACTGCCCAGACAATAGCTTAGAGTAGGAAGGATCCCTGCTCAGACAGGAGTGGGGACAGAAAGGCTTGCAAAATGGAGTCTGATTTCTTGAGCCTCTTAAGCTAGGAAAGACCAAGAAAAAGAACCCAAGATGATAACATCTCTAAATAATCTCAGTGATATGAAGCTGGACCCTGACACTGTATTAGATACTCATAGTGTTGATAGCTAACATTTACGGAGAGCTTACTAAATACCACGCTTATGTGTGTTTATCCCATCAACCCTATGAGATAGAAACTGATATCCCTGTTTTTTAAGAGAACAGTCTAGGCCGAGAAAAGCTATGTAAGAGCTGTGTTACAAAGTCAGGCTGTCTGGTTCCAGAGTCAATGCCCCTAACTACTACCCCATGTTGCCTTGCTGCAGAAACTTTCCTGGAAACCCAGAATGCATCTTACATATAAAGAAACTGAGGGCAGTGATGTTAAGATGCTTGTCTACATCCATGTAGCCTAAAGGAGTTGTCAAGAAAACCCAGGAAGACCCAGGGCTCAGTCGTTTAAGTGGCCAACTCTTGATTTCCGCTCGGGTCATGGTCTCAGGGTCTTGCAATCAGGTTCCTCACTGGGCACAGAGTCTTCTTGAGACTCTCTCCCTCTCCTTCTGCCCCTCGCCCCAGCTCTCTCTTGCTCTCTCTCAAATAAATAAATCTTAGTAGGAAAAAAGAAAGAAAGAAGGGCACTTGGGTGGCTCAGTTGGTTAAGCATCTGCCTTTGGCTCAGGTCATGACCTCAGGGACAGGGATCCAGTCCCACATTGGGCTCCCTGCTCAGTGGGGAGTATGCTTCTTCTCTGTCTGCCTCACCCCCCGCTTGTGCTCTCTCTCTCTGAAATAAATAAAATCTGAAAGCAGGAAAGAAAAAGAGAGAAAGAAATAAATAAAGAAAGGAAGAAAGAAAGAAAGAAAGAAAGAAGAAAGAAGGAAAGAAAGAAACGTAAAACTCCCAGCTTCTACAACAGTAATTCTTCTATCTTTTGCTGACTCTGACTGGATTGAGCACTGGAGACGGGAAGGGGAAGTGTCCTGAGCTTCATGTAGCAGCTGTTCAATGTCCTTGCTAGTTCGTTGCCCAGCTCTGGGAGGTTCTGGCTTTCCTGAGAAGTGGCACCCAAATCATAGTCAGGCTAAATATCTCTATCAGCAGGGCCCAGGTAAAGCCCCACTGTCCTTCCTAAGACAGTTTACCCACTTTCAAAAACAACCAAAAAGCCACTCCTCCTCAAAGATAAAAAACATCTGCTACCCTGAGTGGAACTTGCTCCAACTCTGATGAGCTTTTCTTTTTTCAATGTTTCTCTCTCTCTCACACACACACATACAACACACACACACACCCTACAGTATGTAGGCTCTTGAACCAGATTGAGAAAGGCCTAATCCCAGCCCTACCTTGGTACTGGGGCGACAAAGGAAATTGACTAAGCCTTTCTGTGCTTCGGCTTCTTCCTCTGATAAATGAAAATCAACTTCACAGGGTAGTTGTAAGGACCTATAGTGAATTAATACTTACCAAGCATTTAATGTTAGCTGTTATCACAGGCAACATTAGTTCTGCCAAATTAACTCACCCTGAGAGATGGCTTATAAACGTTTTGCTAAGAAAACTTTAAAAATGTCCTGAGTCAAATCAGCATCCGTGGGAGTTATATGTCTGAAATAGTCCAAGATAGTCCAGCATGAACGTTAGTATTCCAAGATCTGGACTTTTCAGTCTTTCTCTCAGTATAACCTGAGGATACAGTTTTCATTCTTCTTGAGCATCCTAGAGGTGAGTATTAAAATGAAACACACATAAAAAATAAAATACGAAAGAAAAGAAAAATACACACATACTAACTTCTTGATAGGAGAAAAATAATTTTCAAAGGTACTATACTTATAGGGAAGTATATTAAAAGAACAAAATAGCCCTCTTTATATATGAGGATCAGTAAAGAGACCAGGTGCACAGTGGAGATGGCTTGGCACATTACTGTTGAAGTAGACCCAAGCTTCTAAGCTTATGAAGTTCATTATCTTATATGCATAACAGGCCCAAACTCTGAAGCTGCAGCCTTTTCTCCTTCTTTTTCCTTAAGCAAGGTTAAATTCTGCCACTAAATATCCCTCATCCCCTATGTTAATTTCTGTGAAGGAGTGATTGCCAAGTATGGGTTTGCGTAACTCCCTATACTGTACCCAGTGCTCAAGAAGTCGGGGGATGAGGGTAAAAGATTTGTTCTCCAGGTCATGTGAATCTCAACAGTTCTGTGTCTTTAGAAAAATTTCTGCATGTTTTGTTTTAATCAGATGAAACATTTATGTACATGTACGCTATTCTTTGTTTTGTTTTGTTTTTAAAGATTTTTATTTTTATTATTTACTTGAGAGTGAGAAAAAGAGAGAGAGAGAGCATGAGTGGGGGAAGATTAGAGGGAGAAGCAGACTCCCTGCTGAGCAGAGAGCCCAGATGGGGACTCAGTCCTGGGACTCCAGGATCATGACCTGAGCTGAAAGCAGTCTCTTAGCCAGCTGAGCCACCCAGGTACCCCTGTTCTTTGTTTTGGTTGATATGTTAACATATGGTAAAATACACCAAACAAAATCATGATAAACCATGATAAACCTGATAAACCTGATAAACCTAAATAACTCAGAGGTATTTAGCCTTCTCAATTAATTCACATAGATATATTTCGAATGCTTCATTTTCCTGATTAGATGGCAAAAATAGTTTGAGAAAGTATCAGAATCAATCATCACTTGAAATGTGTAGTGCAGGCCTTCTAAAAATGAAGCTATACCTATTGATGAGTTGAGAACCACATTATGGTTAAATCAGATAACAGATAGGAAGCTGCAGTCTAACTTATTACATTCCATCTTCCTGGATAGTAATTTAAATTTAAATAAATTTTATTTAAATCAATTCCATCCCAAAGTATGTGCATCATTACAATCATTATGAATTGTAGATGGAGCAGATTTAGGTAAATAATACTCAGAGATTAGAAGGATAAATTTAAAAAAAAAACACCTGTCATCTTGTTCTGATTACTCAAAGAAAACATCACATAAAAATTACCATTTGGAGAAGTCTGTGGTACAAAAAATGACTCTGTGACCTCACAGAAGGGTTATTCTAGGAAGAAAGTTTTCAAACTAATTTTGTCAAATCAACTTACTAGATTTTCTAGACATTATATTGATTCATTTACTTAGTCCTAATAAACTTTTGGTTTTTTAAATAAGGGCAGTAAGAAGAAATCCAAATATAAATTTCCAAGAAGTTAAATCAATTATTAATTAGCACTGTGAAATTTCACCTTGCTTCCTTGTCATCAACCTACATTTAAAATTTACTTTTATTTTATACTATGCTTCAGGTTTTTATTCTAAGGAGCCATATCATCAAAATCAATAATGAATCCACATAAAATAGTTACATGAAGTTCTGACTCACAGAAAAAATTCAGAGAAAAATTATTTGGACATAAAGAAGCCACTTTTTTAAGACAACAAAATTTCTGATTTCTACTCTGCCCCAGTTACAGACTGAATATAGACATTTATAAAATTAAATTAATATAATGGCATTTTTCTTTATCATCAGCACCAGAATCTTTTTTTTTTTAACTTTTTAAAGATTTTATTTATTTATTTCACAGACAGAGATCACAAGTAGGCAGAGAGTGGAGGAAGCAGGCTCCCCAAGGAGCAGAGAGTCTGATGTGGGGCTCGATTCCAGAACCCTGGGATCATGACCTGAGCTGAAGGCAGAGGCTTTAACCCACTAAGCCACAGAGGCGCCCCCAGAATCTTTTTTTGTTGAACTTACTTCCATTCTCTCTTGCCTGCCTCTGACCTTACCATCTCGGATAGCAGAGACAGACAGACAGTATTTGCTTTGTTCTGGGTGTGGTCTTATCTACACTGGGGAGAACAGCAGAGGAAAGCAGGATGCATGTGTATGATCAAAACAGAGGAACGCTAGCAATTTTATGGGTTTTATACTCAGTGGTGCTTCATTTTTATTTCCTGTGATTTATGTCTTAATCCTTAATTGCTCCATTTTGCAATCAGCCACCAGCTGCAGATAACATGGGTCACGGTCACCAGGTTAGTCAGCCTCATATTCCTGACACCGTTCTGCTCATTTGCCAATAGTGTTCAGACAGAAGCCTCTAAAGGGTCCCAATAAGCAGAGAGCTGGGTAAGAAAAGCTGGTTTTAAAGCCGTGGTTCTGACTGTGATCCCTGAGCCAGCCATTCCAGCATCACAGGGGAACTAGACTAGTCAGAAATGCAAATTCAAGGGGCGCCTGGGTGGTTCAGTGGGTTAAAGCCTCTGCCCTTCAGCTTGGGTCATGATCTCAGGGTCCTGGGATCTAGCCCCACATCGGGCTGTCTTCTCCGCAGGGAGCCTGCTTCCTCTTCTTTCTCTGCCTGCCTCTCTGCCTACTTGTGATCTCTGTCAAATAAATAAATAAAATCTTTAAAAAAAAATGCAAATTCAAGAGTGCCACCCCAGACCTAGCAAATCAGAAACTCTGCAAGTGGGGTCCAGCGACCTAAGTTTTTAACAAGCCCTGCAGGTGATTTTTTTTTTTTTTTAGATTTTATTTATTTGATGGAGAGAGAAAGATCACAAATAGGCGAAGAGGCAGGCAGAAAGGATAGGGGGATGCAGGCTCCTTGCTGAGCCTAGCACCCGATGTGGGGCCCGATTCCAGGACCTTGAGACTAGGACCTGAGCCGAAGGCAGAGGCTTAATCCATTGAGCCACCCAGACACCCCAGGTGATTGTGATACACACTGAAATTTTTTTTTTCCCTCCAAGATTTTTTTTATTTATTTATTTGACAGACAGAGATCACAAGTAGGCAGAGAGGCAGGCAGAGAGAGAGAGAAAGGGAAGCAGGCTCCCTGTGGAGCAGAGAGCCCGATGCGGGGCTCCATCCCAGGACGCTGAGAACATGACCTGAGCCAAAGGCAGCGGCTTAACCCACTGAGCCACCCAGGCGCCCCTACACACTGAAATTTGAAAGTCACTAAATTAGACTGATTCTCTAATGTCCTGATGCTTTTTATTTTTTTTATTTTTATTTTTTAAAGATTTATTTATTTATTTATTTGACAAGTAGGCAGAGAGGCAGGCAAAGAAAGAGAGAGGAGGAAGCAGGCTCCCTGCTGAGCAGAAAGCCTGATGCGGGGTTCGATCCCAGGACACTGGGATCATGACCTGAGCTGAAGGCAGAGGCTTAACCCACTGAGCCACCCATTTGCCCCCTGATGCTTTTTAAATGGATGATGTGTTGTTTTTATCATAAAGTTCCAAAGGACCCAAGGTATTGTTCACAAGACATTATCTTGCATAGCTATGAAAAATTAGGGGAAGGTATTTGGGCAATTGTGGGTATTTTTAAAGAGCATAATATTTTAAAATACAACCAACTTTGTATTTATAAGCATAGAGTCTGGGTAGAGAAAAGATGTGAATCCCTTTTCTAAGACCTACAACCTACTGAGGCAAAGACTCTCTGGGAAAGTTTCCAAACACTTGGCTTACCATCATCACAGTGAGGTACACTCATTCATTCATTCACTCATTCTTTCTTTCATTCATTCAATGGAAAAGCTGAGCTCATTTGTGCCTGGTAAAAATCCTTGCCCTCACAGAGTTTATATCATTGCTTAGCCAGGTCAGGAAGAGTTAGGGCTGACCCCCCAGGGCAGCTTAAATTGAGCAGCTGCATGTTTAGTGACCACAGGACAACCACGCCCTCCCTACTTCCATCCTTTTCCCGACGCTTTTCCTTTCTCAGGATCTCCCAAATTCCAGTATGGAATTTGGCATAACCAATATTTACTACTGCATTTAGAGAATCAACAAATTTACCTCATATTTAACTATTATGAATGAATTCAAGAATTAATGAATAAGGGGTGTCTGGGTGGCTTAGTAGGTTAAGCCTCTGCCTTCAACTCCGGTCATGATCTCAGGGTCTTGGCATCCAGCCCCGTATTGCATTGGGCTCAGCTCAGCAGGGAGCCTGCTTACCCCTCTTCCCTCTGCCTGCCTCTCTGTCTACTTGTGATCTCCCTCTGTCAAATAAATGAATAAATAAATAAATAAATAGGAATTAATGAATGAAACAAAGCAAAACAAATAATGAATACTTTTCCTCTTTCTTTATCAGACTTCTTTAATTTTTAAAATCTTGTTGCTTGTCTGGGTATAGTCTGTTGTTGTTTAAGGGTTTTTGATTGTTGTTTTATTTATTTTTTTAAATGAGCATAGTGTTATTTTTATGAGAGTATTTTTTGTAATATAAATTCATAGCCCTACTTTTTCTAAAAATAAATTTAGGCCATAGAGTAGCTTCCAATAAGATATAAATATGTAACACAATTATTGGGATTGTAATATAATACCAAAACCACAAAAATAAGGAGGAAGTATATATTCTAGCCCCAAAGACTAGCAGGGAATTGTGTATGACTATTAATTCTGTTTCTGCCAACCAGAAAAGGAAGAATAGTAATACAATGTATTGCTCTTAGAATGGCAATGAGGAAACCAGTTTTTCAGAGAGATTTTCCCCCTAGTACTAAACCTTACGATAAAATAAACCCATCATGTGATACCTTATGTAAGGAGATGTTGTAGGATATGGTAGTCAATAATTTCAATAGTTTTACAGAAAATCTGGTCCTTTTACTCTCTAAAAGATAAACTTAGGGGGCGTCTGGGTGGCTTGGTCAGTTCAGAGTCTGATTCTTGGTCTTAGCTCAGATCAGGATCTCAGGGTTGTGAGCTCAAGCCCTGCATGGGGCTCTACGCTCAGTGTGGAGTCTGCTTGTCTCTCTACCTCTGTTCCTCCCCCAGCTCGCTCGCTCTCTCTGGAATTAATAAATAAAAACTTAAAAAAAAAAAAGATAAACTCAGTAATGGGGGTTGCAGAGAGGACTAAGTTAATGTTGCATTAGTACATAGCTTTACAATAATCTAATGTGACATAAGGATGGACCTTAAGTCACCAAAAAGTAGATGGATAACAAGCCCCTTAAATAATCTTTGTGTCACCTTTCTCTGCTTAGGTTTTGAA
The DNA here is from genome assembly GCF_022355385.1 of Mustela nigripes. Taxonomy (NCBI): domain Eukaryota; kingdom Metazoa; phylum Chordata; class Mammalia; order Carnivora; family Mustelidae; genus Mustela; species Mustela nigripes. The sequence continues at coordinate 103,846,771 of NC_081568.1, forward strand.
AAGAATGAAATAATTATAATTTAAGGTTGTTCTCCACCTAAATTGTAGTGTTAAGATTTTATGCTGCTGACCGGTAGAGGATATTATAAATCTTGTATGTCAAGCAAGCCAATGGCAAGGGGGCTCTTCTATTAAGCACGTCAAAAACCCCGCCCTGAACTTTCTGCTCTGCGGGAAGGCCCACTGTAGAATACCTGAGGCAGAGTCAGCATTTTTCTCCAAGGGACACCCCTGCCTCCATTCTAGGACCTGGGTGAGGTTCCTGAAGAAACATCCAAGTATGAAGGACTGCGTGGGACTCATCTTCCCAACAATTGTGCGTGGTTGGGTAGAGCCTGACGTACATAAGCTTGACCTGGAAATTTTTCAGAGCAGGTATCATCAGTTTTGCCACTCAGCCATAAAAAAAAGTCCAGTAATGTTCCTGTGGAACATTTGATTCCTAACAGCATAATTTCCTGATGTGCCTGCCAGAGTGAATTAGCAGCAAAACAGACAGCCAGGCACCTGCAGAACTTGACCTGCTCCATGGAGCTCTTTGAATTCTGGTGAATGACCACAGAAGGCAGCAACTGAAACTTGAGCCATTCGCTCTGGCAGAAGTTAGATCGTGGAAACAATTATATATGGTGATCCCCTCCCCCAAGCCCATAATACATGCTATTAAAACTACATCAAAATCATCAGAGGCATAGCTGTATGCTTTGCTACGGCAAAAAACAAACAAACAAACAAACAAAAACCCATGTTCTAGTCATCAAAAAGTGGCCTCCTAGAGATTGTTGTTTGATTTCAAAACCTTTTCTTGGCTCCCTAAATTCTGAAAGGGCATTAAAAGAAAACTATTTAAAGTCTCATAGTTCGGGATCTATATTAAGCCCAGTGAAGACCAACAGTAAGGACTGCCTGGTGAGCGAACAGGGTTGAATTGGTTTGTAGGGCAAATGCTTTTTTTTTTTTTTTTTCTGTCAGGGGGAAGGGCTACCCTTAAACTTGATTTCTGGCTAGTGGTGGGAATGGTGACCCCTGCAAAGTCTCCAGGCTCTAGACTATGTTCAGACTGCTTCTGCCAAGGTACATTTGTCCCTGAGCCATAAGAGACTCTGTTATGCTTGCCGCATAGAACAGGAGCACAATGGAGGTCACAGTCCTGCTGCCAAGGTAGGTCCCATGGTGGGTTCAGACACACCCCAGCACAAAAGTGCCTTTCTGCAAATACTGACAGACTCGTATAACTGCCAACCTGCTCAAAAGTGGTGCATCCTGGTATTTACCCCATGTTCATTATGAGACATGGCCTCATAAGCCACAGAATGAAAAACTGAGTAGATCTGAGAATGTTGGAACAGTCATTTTCTTGGGCAAAACACAGAAGGAATATCTGCCCTCCCTCCTTGAGCTATAGGCCAGAAGGTGATAAATCTCTGTAATCCATCTCTGACATATTCTCCCGTAGATGCTGTTCATGAAAAGTTGTGGTCAATTGTGTTAAGTATTTGCTTGATTTGGGTTCATCTCTTTGGTTGATTTATTTACATTAATGTTTGAAGAGGTATAAAATTCAAAAGGTACAAATGTAATAAAAATATTTCCTTCTTAGATGTTCTTATATATCCTCCCCAAATATCCCATTTGGATCTCCAGAAGTAGCCATGGTTTCCAGTTTTCTTACCTATCCTTCTTAATATTTTCTATGCATTCATTTTTTTCAAAAACAATAAGAGCAGCAACAACACATATATACAACACAAAAATAGTAGAGCATACACTTTTCCCTGCTTCTTGATTCTTTTTACTCAACAGTATACCTCGACCATCACTTTGTATTAGTATAAAAAAATCTGCTGCAGGGACACCTGGGTGGTTCAGTGGGTTAAAGCCTCTGCCTTCACCTCATGATTCCAGGGTCCTGGGATGGAGCCTTAGGGGGCTCCCCGCTCGGCAGGAAGCCTGCTTCTCTTCCTCTCTCTGCCTACTTGTGATCTCTGACTGTCAAATAAATAAATAAATCCTTAAAAAAAAAATCTGCTGCATTCATGTTAAAAGTTTTAAAGTTACATACTGGGGCCCCTGGCTGGCTGAATGGGTAGAGCGATTGACTCTCGATCTCAGGATTGTGTTTGAGCCCCACGGTGGATATAGAAATTACTTAAATAAAATCTTTTAAAATAAATAAATAAATATGGGGCTCCTGGTTAAGCAGGCTCAGGTCATGATCCTTGAGTCCCAGGATCAAGTCCCGCATCAGGCTCCCTGCTCAGCAGAGAGTCTGCTTCTCCCTCTGACCCTCCCCACCTCATACGTGTGTGCTCTCTCTCTCTCTCAAATAAATAAATAAAATCTTAAGAAAAGGTAATAAATAGGGCGCGTGGGTGGCTCAGTGGGTTAAGCCGCTGCCTTCGGCTCAGGTCATGATCTCAGGGTCCTGGGATCGAGTCCCACATCGGGCTCTCTGCTCTGCAAGGAGCCTGCTTCCTCCTCTCTCTCTCTGCCTGCCTCTCTGCCTACTTGTGATCTCTCTCTGTCAAATAAATAAATAAAATCTTTAAAAAAGAAAAAGAAAAAAAAAAGAAAAGGTAATAAATAAATAAATAAATTATTAAATAAATAGAAGTTCCATAGCATTTCATCTCATGGTTAGACACTAACATTTAGGTTGTTTCCTTTGCTATTAGAAAGCAAGCTGAGGTTAGTATCCTTATGCTTTTTTCTTGCCTACGTATGTGAATATTTCCACAAGATCAGTTTCTAGAAGTGGAAATCACTAGCGAAAGAACAGGCCTGTGTTTAATGTTAATGACGGTTGCCAGATTATCTCCCAGGGGGCGGAGTCATCAGTATGCCACCACTGCTGTATCTGAGTGTCTGCTTCTCCACACTGTGACCAATCAAATATGTTAGCAAGCTGTTGTCCCTGCTAAACTGATAGGTGAAAAAAATTTTTTTATCTTTACAGTTCAAATGAAAATTTTATTCCTTTCCTATTTTTATTTCTTTTCTTATACTGCAATAGCTACTACCATCAGAACAATATAAAATAATCATGATGACCTTTGTGGGAAGGAGGCTGGTGTTTCCTATGAAGCATGACTAGCTCTTGGGTTGTACCCTGACAGGCTGATATATGAATGCAAAGGGCTGTCCCCCAGGCCTCAGTTCAGGGACACCTTTAAAGGACCATCCCAGTTCCATGGCACCTCACAAACTAGGCTGAGGCCATGGGTTGCAAGTGCTTCGTCAGTCAGTTTCTCCCTGTGTCCCAGGTCTGCCTCCCCCATTCCTTACAGTATATCTCCTCAGAGTACTCCTTAATAAATATTTTGCATGTGATTCTGTCTCAGAGTCTGTTTCCAAGGATCCCCAACTCTGACACAAAGAAATCTATGAACCTCTTTGTGATAGGTATTTTCCCCTTGTCCTTAGAGATCTCCACACTTTCCCACCTGGCTTTTTGTCCTGGAAGGCTCACTTGGATGGAATACATTATGGGATTTCTTGTCCTCTGACTTTCTGTTGGATTTAGCCAATGGAATGCCACAGAAGATTTGAGGGAGGGAGAAGACTAAGGTTGGATATTTATTCCCTGACCCAAGTTGGATGGGTCATTTCATTGACAGAAGGTCAATGCTGCTGTTAAATTGGCCTGTTCTACATGACTCTGTCCTTTCATGTTCTGGCACCATCTGCCTCCTTTTATCCCCTCAAACCTACAGATGGTGAAAACTATTGCCACTACCACTTGTCCTCTATACCAGCCATACCTTTTGTTATTTTTTTTTTTTCAGTCACACCTCTTAAACTAATCTTCCTTGTAAATAAATGCCCCATAAATTATCCAGATTTGATTCTGCCATCTATTTCCTTTTGGGACCAAGATTAATATACACCCATCGGGTGTAAGGAGCAAGCTGAATTCCCCCAGGGCTTCCTCCCTATAGTGGCAACATTTTAACATAGGACAAAGGAAAAAGAGGCAAGGACATAACAGTAATAGTAGCTAATATTTACTGAGTGCCTGTCATGTGCCAGTAATGTCAAACAAACAACCAACCCAGCCTTAAAGACTTTGTCTGAAAGATGGGAAAGACTTGAAAGACTTTGTTTGAAAGACTAAGTTTGAAAGATGGGAAGTAGGGGAGGAAGGGACTCTAGAAACAAAAGAGAATTTACAGACAGTAAGTTTCTAAGTTTCTTCAGGGTAAGGCAAAATGTTTTCTGTTATAGAGGGGGTAAATAGACGAGAAGGAATCTGTAGTGGCCAAGTGGGAAGGATGAAGTGCCTGATCTGGGAGTAGATTAGAGAATGTTTTACCATGAGATTCACCTATTTTTGGGAGAGGCTGTTCAGGCCAAGGATGAGTCAAAGTCCAGGGGCCTGGGGGAAGGAGACAATCCTAATCAAAGTTTGTTTAACAAGCATTTTGTTCTGACTGATTAGGGGGGAGAAAATAGTTCAGCTAATTATTTATGAGACAAAGAATGGGAATTTGGAGGGTCCGTGTCTGGACTTTATCATAAGTAAACAAGGAGCAGTCATGAGTCTTAGGTTAAGTCCTATGGGGTAAGGATGGTTCTCTGCAGTAAACCATTTTCCAGAACACAGTAAGTGGGGGGATTTCTTTAACCATTGTTGTTTTCATAGGGTCATAGGGCTCAGGTAAAATTCAACAGCATCAGCACTAGTCTAAGAGTTTCACATGTATTATCCTATTTAATCCTCTCAACATCTCTGCTTGCAAAGTATATAGAGTGGTTAAGAGGATACCAGTAAGACAAACTTGGGCAAGGGCAACCCTTTCAGGTCCCCTCCCTCTTTGGGGACTAAATCATCGCTCAGTACTATCATCGCTCAGTAGACTTTGCTTTGCTGCCCACCAAAAGAAAGAAAGAAAGAAAGAAAGAGAAAGAAGAAAAGGAAAAAAGACAACCTCAGGCAAGTTACTTTTCTTCAGTTTCTTTGTAAACGCAATAGTTCTGGGGGCACCTGGGTGGCTCAGATGGTTCAGCATTGGTCTTTGGATCTGGTCATGATCTCGGGGTCCTGAGACTGAGCCCCATGTCAGGCTCCATGCTCAGCAGGGAATTGCTTGTCTGTCCTCCTTAGCAACTCCCCCAGCTTGTGCTCTCTCCCTTTCTCAAATAAATAAAATCTTTGGAAAAATAAGATAAAACTGGACTCCACAATTTATTCAGTAAGTGAAGATTCAAATCCACCCAGAATTCTCTCTCTATTGCACTCCCCAAGTTGGGGAGTGGGGGAGGGGGAGACCAAGTAGAAGAAATGTTAAACAAAGCCAACATGGATTTCCCAGAGTTATGCCTGTAAATCAGGAAAATAAGGAAGGAACTGAATCACTTTTTCATTCTTCACTAACTTGAGGGATTTTTGCGGCGGAAGCAGAAAGAACATTCTTGCCTCCTAGAATTATCCTCTTGCTGCCAGTAGAGTATGTGGTTACCCTGGGCTGGTACTGGGGCAGCAGCCAAGAGCCCCTACCTCAGTCTCAATCTATTAAAATCCCCAGAGATTGCCCATTCCATTCTGTGCAGTCTTTTATTTCTAGATGAAACAAGACTGTAAAATTCTGCAAAATTGTTGTGATTTATTTTCTGCTAGATCAACTAGCAAGAGCTTTCTAAATACATTATTATTGTGGCCATTGTTACTGCTATTATGATCATATTACAAGTACTTTGGAAATTTTGCTTCTTCTCTCTTGCTCTACCTTACTTTTGAGGGGGAATAAGATAGTAGAAATATGCAATCTCCTTCACCCTCTCCCTGAATCTGGTCAAGTTCTGCCAAATCTAGAGCCTAAAAACTGCTACTTTTTGGATATTGATAACAATTGGGAATTATTGCTTATTTTTTACACGTGATCAATGGCCTACCTATTTCTTCTGACATCTGAAGCTGAACGTTTTCAAACCCTAAATCTCTACATGATTAAATTATTTTCAGTAATAATCATGTCATCAAACTGATAATAATAATGGCCAGAAAAATAGTGAATTTTTATTTTATTAAACTTTGGGTATACAAAACATGCCAGTAAGATTTAAAAAAACAACAACAACAAAGATTGCATTAAAATGAAAAAATGTAATGGATTAAGTCTATGAATTACATTAATTTAATTTGTAAGGTTAAAAAATTATACCTGTCTATTGTGTATGTTATTGAATAATAATGTTAGAGTTTAATTGCAATTAAATAAAAATGCCAACTAAAATAAAGATATTATTCAACTTAACTGAGATGTTTTATGTATGAACTAAAACTTATTAGCATTCCGCTCAAGAGTTCCAGTCTGCTCCAAGTCATGCATTTCCACGTTTGCTATAAACCATTTATGAGATCTAGTCTTTATAAAATCAGGACTGGCCCGTATCTGATTTCTGTCCACAAGACTAAAACTGTTTCATTACTAGAAAATGTATAATTACCAAAGAAAAATATTTCACCTTGCAGTTTGAACTCTGTCTTGCTGTTTTAAATTTTAAACCCAAATAATGACTGCAAGTGGTCACGTAGAATAGTGGAATTGAAGTCATCTTCTCTTTCTTTGTCTTTACACTGACTACGCCAACATTCATTTCAAATCTGTTTAGATGCAAGAATATTAATACCGGGACGCCTGGGTGGCTCAGTTGGTTAAGCAGCTGCCTTCGGCTCAGGTCATGATCCCGGCGTCCTGGGATCGAGTCCCGCATCGGGCTCCTTGCTCGGCGGGGAGCCTGCTTCTCCCTCTGCCTCTGCCTGCCATTCTGTCTGCCTGTGCTCGCTCTCTCCCCCTCTCTCCCTCTGATAAATAAATAAAATCTTAAAAAAAAAAAAAAAAAGAATATTAATACCTCCCAGGGGCTTCTGACACAAGCTATTTTTCCCTCATCTCCAACCCTCCCAACCTAGCCCAATGATTCCAAACCATTAGGAATGCCAGGGACCAGTGTAACTGGAAATTCTCTAACTAAAATGTTTATTTTAAAATAGGTGGTAAAGGGGTGCCTGGGTGGCTCAGTCAGTTAAGCGTCTGCCTTTTGGCTCAGGTCATGGTCCCAGAGTCCTGGGACCAAGCCCCAGGTTGGGCTCCTAGCTCAGTGAAGAGCCCTGCTTTCTCCCTCTCCCTCCTCAAGTAAATAAATAAAATCTTTAAAAAAAAAAAAAAGTGGCAGCAAAAAGGGGCGCCTGCGTGGCTCAGTCAGTTAAGTGTCTGCCTTCTGCTCAGGTCATGACCTCAGGGTCCTGGGATGGAGCCTGTTCTTGCTTGGGCGGGTGGGGGGGGGAGGAGGTACTGTCTGCCTGTGCCTGTCCCTCACCTCACCTTCTCCCTCTGCCCCTCCCCTCATTTGTGCTCTCTGTCTCTCTCAAATAAACAAAAATCTTTTATTTATTTATTCATTTTTAAGAGGGAGAAGTTGAAGGCAGATGCTTAAACCACTGAGCCACCTAAATAAAATTTTTTTTAAAAATAAATTAAAAATAAACATAAATTAATTAATTAAAAAATAAAAATAAAAATAGGTAATAAAAAGTGCTAATTTGAAGCTTAACTACATATTATTCATCTATATCCAGCAATTGTTTATAACTAAACAAAATTTTGGGGGAGAAGTGTTTTATCACTGACATTGTTTAGAATTGCCAGTGCATTGAAGGTTTTTATTGTAGTTTTTTTATCCTTTCCAACAATGCACCCTGTTACTGCCTGCACCCAGGGCAGACCACCCTGCTGCTTCACCATTATATTAGAACAATACTGAGACCGAGAAACTGAAGAAACCCCATGAAAAAAAGCTGTTTTTTTTTCTTCGTTCCTTTCCCTGCTTCTATTCTTGCTGGGACTTGCACCCCTTTCTTAACACATGCCTTAATTTATGTCCTCCTTATAAAGGTCAAGGAGTTAATGATTTCTTTGGAGACTTCCAACACAACAGATAACATCGGTGGAGTGCCTAGGTGAGATCATCATAAACCTTTTCTAAGACCACGGACTCCAAACACCTTGACACCAAGACCCCTGGTTCCATGGCATAACTGATTTATAGAGGACACCTGAGGACTTATCCCTGCTCAACCAGGTCCTAGATGCCTGAGAGGACTAATACATGCCAGACCATCTTCCTCAATAAAAACTCCAGACCCCCAAGCAAAGCCAACACTCACACTCCTTTTCCTTTCCAAGTCTCCCAGTTACTGTGTTTCAGGATTTCTTGTCCTTCAGTGCCCAAAGTTCTTGGTCATGCTATTTCAAAGAATGAGGAGGTAGACTAGACAAAGAATGATGGGCAGCAAAGCAAGGTTTACCAAGAGTACAAAGCTCCCGAAGTGTGAGGGACCCAAGAGGATTGCTACCAGAACTCCTAAATCTAGGGGGTTTGTGGGCTTGTTGGAGGGCTGTTTTAATCTTATGAACTTTCCCTGTGCCTGTCACTCCATCAGGTTCTTATCATCTACCTATCACATGGGAAGGGGTGGAGGGTATATAATCATTTTAGGGGTGGCGTCCTTTTCGGGCAAGGGCCCTTGTCCCTACCTATCTTCCAACTATCCTTCATCAATACCATAAGCAGATCTTTGAAACTTTTCACTCTTGCATACTTAGAAATTTTCACTATAGTGATACCTGTTTCCAGCTAAGCCATTCTTTTCAAGTGAATAAAACAGTTTGTGGTGTCAAATTAAAAAAAAAAAAAAAAAAAAAAAAAACCTTAGGTAAGGAAAGACTTTATTCAAAAAAAAATTAATGCAGGGTGGGAAGGATGGAAGGGGCCATTGCAATAGGGAGAACTTTCTGACAGTATGCAAGTGTCTCAAAGGTTAGAGAGGATTTTTCTTTTCTAGGGAAGAGTAAACAAGAATGGGATGAAAGGGTGAGCTGGTATGATTGGATAGTAAATCACAGAATGTCTTATGCTGAGGTCAGCCTATTTTCAGCTGGGTCCTTTTTTATTTTTTTAAACTTTATTTATTTATCTGAGAGAGAGAGGAGAGAAAGAAAGAGAGAGCATGAGTAGGGGGGCAGGACAGAGGGAGAAGCAGACTCCCCATTGAGCAGAACCCCGAGATCATGACCTGAGATCATGACCTGCAATCATGACCTGAGCTAAAGGCAGACCAACTCAGACACCCAGGTGCCCCTTCAGCTGACTCCTTAAAGCAGGGTTTTGCTGGCTCAGACTGAGCATGGGTGAAAGTTTAGAAGCCTGGGGGAAAGGGAAACACAACCTAAATTTAATTAACAAGAACTTTCTAATTTCATGGGATAAGCAGTTTAGTCATTTATGAGACAATAAGGAAATTCAGTGGGTCTGTGGGGGCCTTGTTAGGGGCATCAGTGAGTAAGTTATGTATGGAAGCTTGGTTCTTTGCAATAAGCAAATTTGTACAACACCAAAGGTACAGGGATTTCTTAACTTTAATCTGTTTTCCAGAATCACTAGTGTTAAAGAACAAAAATTCAACTAGAGTAAATCTGAAGATCTCATTTGCTTTTATTAATCCGTTCAATAATTGGGCAGCATTCCACCCAGGAAGGAGGGGGGAGCTCCTAGGAGTTGTCTAAAAATGAAAAGTGTTTATAGGAAGGAGGCAGGGCAAGGAACTGATTAGGAATTGTTTCAGGCAGAGCCACTTTCCCTTGGAGGGGGAAGGTGGAAGAGCAGGGGGTTTTACCGGGCAGATTGCCTCATCTTCCTTTGGGGGATGGGGAGGACACATGTGACAGATTACCTCACTGGTACTGACTAGAAAATTCCTGACTGACCGGTTAAGACTACATTTCTGCGGGTGGTTGAAACTTCAATTAGATTAGGTATTAAGCCCATGTGATGACTTGGAGTAGCATAAGAGACTCCATCTTGTGCCTGTGGTTTTCTTTTTAACACTGGGTTTAGGTCACTAAACATTGTCAGTCCCCTGTCTTGTTCAGGACAATCATATCATTTGCAACCAAACCACTTAAGGGGATCATAAATCTTACTGGGTGAAGTAGTGCCTAAGAAATCATCTCTTGTTGATGTGGTTCCTGCAAAATCAGTCGAACCACCTATTAAGAGGTGGTCAGTCATCTTAAAAGAAGGATGCCTAATATGAAAAATAAACATTAATATAAAAATTGTATTATGGGGTACCTGCGTGGCTCAGTCGGTTAAGCGTCTGCCTTCAGCTCAAGTCATGATCCCAAGGTGCTAGGATTAAGCGCCACATCAGGCTCTCTGCTCAGTGGGGAGCCTGCTTCTCCCTCTCCTTCTGCCTGTTGCTCTGCTTACTTGTGCTCTCTCTTCTCTCTCTGTCAAGTAAATAAATGAATGAATGAATGAATAAATAAATAAATAAATAGAATCTTTTAAAAAATTGCATTACAGACTGTTTGGTAGATGAAAATCTTTCAGTTATACAGCAGTGTTCACTGAAGCTAAGAAGTAGATGATTTGAGCAGTGCTGTCCCCAGTAGGGGTTACTTTTCATTTTAGGGCATGCATGACTGGAGCATTTTTTTTTTAAAGATTTTTATTTATTTATTTGACAGACAGCGATCATAAGTAGGCAGGTAGAGAGAGAGGAGGAGGAAGCAGGCTCCCCACCAAGCAGGAAGCCTGATGCAGGGCTCGATCCCAGTGCCCTGGGATCATGACCTGAGCCAAAGGCAGAGGCTTTAACCCACTGAGCCACACAGGTGACCCTGACTAGAGCATTTTTGCCAGGCTTCCCAGTAGCCCAGAGAGTGGCTTGTCCAAAGAGGAAACCAGCCCATGCACAGATCACTGTGATAAGTTCTTCTAGGTACACATGAAACAGCAGGGCTTTAATTCTCAATGCTTCTTCAGATCTTAAAGAAAAAGGCCAGCTTTAAGAGTTCTAATAAGGACCTGAACAATCAGATCTTTCTTTTTAGTTCATTACCATTATTTTTTTAGAGATTTATTTATGTATTTGAGAGAAAGAGAGAGAGAGCACGTACCCACCACCACTCACATGCGAGTGGGGGGAGGGGTAGAGGGAGCTGATCTGAAGAGGCCTCTCTGCCTACTGCAAAGCCCAACGTGGGGCTCAATCCAAGAACCATGAGATCATGACCTAAGCGGACACCAAGGTGAGACACTTAACTGAGCCACCAAGTTGCCCCACCCTTTTTTTTTAGTTTATTCTTAATTTATTTTTATTTTTTAAGTAAGCTCTAGGCCCAACGTGGGCCTTGAACTCATAGTCCCAAGATCCAGACTCACATACTCTACTGACTGAGGCAGCCAGGAGCCCCCTGAGTAGTCAGATTTTAATTCTCAACACTAAGTCAAGAAAGGAGGGAGAAAAATTGGAAACATTAGTGTGGAGCATTGTGGCCAGGCACTGAAGAAAAATGGAAGAATTAAAACTTTGGTAAAACTTGGCAATGAATGAAAGATGATCTAGTTCAATTTATACGTAGATAACATGTTTTAGACGTATTTTTTTCATAGCCATCACTTACCTCCAGTAAATAAAAAGGTTCATTATATCATAGGACTAGAATCTGATAACACACAAGAATGATATGTTTTCTAATGAAACAAAATTTCTTTCAACAGTTTCCACCCCCCCACACTTTGATCAAAGATAATCTCAAAGACGGATTATTTTTTATTATACAACAGGGCTGATCTCAGTAGATTTGGCTTGATTATGTACATAGGTATACCAAGAATGGTAATTTACCAAAATAGACCTTTTTTTCTTTTTAATAGACCTTTTAAAGTTTGTTTTGCTGGAAGTTTTCATAAAGAATCTCAGATTGAACTTTTAAATATCTCACAAGACTGGGAGGCCAAGCCAAGAACTCAACCCTAGATTTTACCTGTATTACCTTTAGATTTGGATGAATCATTCTCTTTTCAAGATCCCCAAAATATCATCCGTTTCCTGGGCCTGCTAAGATGTGACCTTCTTACTCTCATGTAAGGCTAGAAACTCTTTAAGCCTGGTACCAGGCTGGGTTTTCCCAAGAGACCTTTGTAGGCATTAGTTCATAAAATTAATCTTAGCTCCTTTAAGTACTGGGTCATTTCTGATTCTGTAACTATCATTCTCAAAATATGACATTCCAGCCAAAGCCTTGGATATATAGCCAATATTTCCAATTATGTACTGTTAACAAAGGGGAAAGATTCTTACTTAACCTACGCAAATAATTATGTTGCCATGAAAATAAGAACACTCATCAGAATCTCCAAATTCTGGAGGGCTCAAGCAAGGGGGAAAAAGACACAAATGTTTCATTTGTTTACAAAAGCATTATTTATGAATTTGTTATAAGTTACAGATAGTGAAAAAGAAAAGGGTTCCTTATATCCAAAAACCAGAGTAGCATCCACCATATTACAAACAAAACCCATCATCCTTCCTCAGTTCAGTCAGTCCTATATAATTAATTCTATTCTGCTCAGTCTTGGGTAAGCAATCTCTTAAACCCTTCAGCTTCTCCACTGAAGTTCTAGAAATCCTGACTCAATCCAGTGGTATTTCTATGGGAAACAAAGGCAGAAGGAAATGTGGAAAAAATTAAACATCCTCATAACCTGCAGCCCATTGATAAGGATTTGAGCCAGGCAGGGTATAATGCTCCTCCAGGAAACTCCCAGTTGTCTTACTGTTAATGCCTTGCTAGAGAGAAAAACCAGCTTAGTTTGACAATAGCAAGACCTCTAGCTTCCTGAGAGTCTTCTTCAGCATATGAAAATCCTTTAGGACACCTCCCTTTTTCCTTACCTCTGAGCCCCCACCTTACTCCCAACTATATAATCAGCCATTCCTCAAACCCCCAGTATAGCAGCTCTTTCAGGGGTCCTGTCCTATGCTTTAATAAAACCACCTTTTTGCACCAAAGATGTCTCGAGATTCTTTCTTGGCCATTGGCTCTTGACCCCAACAACACACCACTCCAAAAACCATACCGGTATATTCTCAAAGTTATTTAAGTGATGCCATTGGACCAAAACCCCCCACTCCCCACCCCCGCCTGGGCCATAGTGTACCTAGAATCATCTTTTCCATGGATCTCTGTGAGTGTCCTTTTTTGATGGAAGATGAGAAAGTACTCCTTTAAATTTTCTCTCATTTTTAATCTTTTTTTTTTGAAGATTTTATTTATTTATTTGAGACAAAGAGAGAGTTGAGAGCATAAGGGGAAGAGGGGGAGATGGAGAAGGAGAAGCAGATGCCCTGCTGAGCAGGGAGCCTGACATGGGGTTGGATCCCAGTACCCTGGGATCATGACTTAAGCTGAAGGCAGATGCTTAACCCACTGAGCCATCCAGGCGCCCCTCATTTTTCACCTTTAATTTGACACCTTTTTCTATGTTGCCAATAAAAGATTCCTGGCAAGAGTTTTTGGAAAAACCTCAGTTTCCCTCCTAGCTTTTTCTCCTGTGTATCTCCTTTACTACTGAGAAGCTTCACTTCTGACATTTCTGACACAACCAACAAATATGCATTGTGGGGTTTTCCCCATGCCAAACAATTCTCTGGGACACTCAGCTGAGCATCCTATAATTAAACTCAATTCTAACACTACCAACCTGAGGTTAAGGGCTCAGTCCCAAAGACTACTCTGACCCCACTTCAAGCGTCAATCCAAAGTAATAGGCCCCCAGGCTACCCTCAACTTCCATCCAATTTGGCTACAAATAGGGGGTTCCCATGATTCCTTTCTCAGGTTCCATTGCTAGAATGGCTCACAGAACCCAGAGAAACACTTCTGTTTACCAGTTTATTTTTTTATATTTTTTTAAGATTTTATTTGACATAGAGAGAGAGAGAGATCACAAGTAGGCAGAGCATCAGGCAGAGGGAGAGGGAGAAGCAGGCTCCCTGCTGAGCAGGGAGCCCTAAGGAGGGGGTTGATTCCAGGACTGTGGGTTCATGCCCTATGCCAAGGACAGATGCTTAACCGACTGAGCCCCCCAGGTGCCTCTGCTTACCAGTTTAGTAAAGGATATAATAAAAAGCTATGGATAGCTGTTATCCAGAAACAGAGGGGGATATCTGAGAAGGTCCCAAGTGCCAGAGTTTCTGTCCCCATGGAGTTTGGGGGCATCATGCTTCTGGTGGATATACTCACCTGCTTGGAAGCTCTCTGAACCCTGTACTATCAGGTTTTATGAAGGCTTCTTCATGTAAGCATGTTCAATTATCAGCTCCATTTTCAGCCCCCCTTCCTGGAGTGGAGGATGAGGGGTGGGGCTTAAAATTCCAAGGTTCTGATCAGGGCTTGGTCTTTCTGGAGACCAGTCCCCATTCAGGAGCCCACCCAGAGTCACCTCAATAGAACAAAAGATGCTCCTAGTGCTCTTATCACTTAGGAGTTTATAATAGTTTTCAAGCTCTCTGTCACAGACAGGGAGAAAGACAAATATTAGAACAAGACAGGCTCATAGCACTCTTACCAATTAGGAAACTACAGGAGTTTTTTAAAGCCTTGGGCCAGGAACCAGGGGTAGACAACAATACACATATTTTCTATAATCTCACACCAAGCAACTTCAGTGTAGTTTCTAAGTGGGAAAGGAGGAATTGACAAGATAAAAGCATGTAAAGTATTAAAACATACCCTTTCTGCTAAGAATTGAGTCCTTGTTATTATGAAATGGGCCTGTGATTATTAGGTGTATTACAGATTTAAGCTCAATTCTCTACCAAAACAAATTGGGAAATGAAAACCCATTATTCCTTCAAAAACGTTTAAAACTAAACAATTTTGAACTCCTCAGATTCCATTTTGTGCTATTACCTTAATACCTCAAACTAGACTTTTCTGACCATTTTAAGAAATACAAGGCAAGGAAGGAGAAAGAAAAAAAGAAACTCATGTAAATAAATGAACATAGTTTTCAGGAAGCTGAGAGCTATAGTCTATCATTCAGGGCTCTTGGTTCAGTATTTATGTTAAATCTAACCACAAAGACAGGCCTATATGAAACCTAAACAAATTGAGCTTAAATCAGTGGGAAATTAAGTGATAAAATCTTGCAACTTTATTCAGAGTTAAAACAAAGGGAGAGAGAATTTCCTGGCATTATGATACAAACACTTGATTCAGCATTTTTAAAACTAATCCCCACATCCTTATTATTTCTATCAACTATAAAGTGTGCTTTTTAAAAAAAGAATGTTATTTTTATTCAGGAAATTTTCCTAAGAAATATGGGCGCTCAAAAAATATTAGTGCCTATTACATCATGTGTGGTTCCCCCTGTCAATATTAGAATAGAGGCTGGCTACAGACAGAGGTCCCTGGTACCACGCCCCCAAAAGTAAAGATTTATCTCAGTTATCAGTGTGTTGAAGGACTTTGTTTTAATAAAGCTGAAATTATATCTTACAATAGGATTTTTAAAAATGGTTAGTTACATGAGAGATAACATGCTCAGTTTGGTATGCTGCATTTTCAAAACAATAATAAGGAAGAAAAATGTATCTAGAGCAGTGTTTATCAAAGTGAATACCGGCCCCTGGAGAGCACTGGTAAAGGTAAGATGAAGGGAAATGTGGTTAGAGAATATTCTCCTGTTTCCTCCATATAAAGGTGGCGAGGGGCTGGATTCCTCCCTCCACCAAAAATCTCAGCTCCTGTAAGGTAGTTCTCCCCACACAGCCCTCTCTGTTTCTCCAGTTCTAGCCATCAATCCTTCCCCTTGCCCTCTTGTTCTTGGGATGGCTCTGCTACCAGCGTCTGGGTGCTATGCCTTGTGGATTCCTTACACCCTGCCCACTTTGCTCCTACTCTACTCATTAACTTTTCCTTGAATTATCAGTTTGAATGTTAAGTCTTTTTCATGGTAGAACCCCAACTAACAGAACAACAGTCTCTATTGCTGAGTATTATCCAGAGTTTGGACAATGGTTCTGAGCCAGTTTGAATCTTTCACTGGTGGGACATTGAGTTGAGTTGAACATAGGATGGGGCATAAGAGGTAATGTAAAAATAATGGTGAGGTCTAACACACACCTAGCACAAAACTTGGCATGTTTTTGCCGGACTATGGAAAAATTTAGCCTCTTGAGTTTATGAGTGAGCACAATCAGAGAAATAAATTGTGCTGCTCAAACAGCAGCTCAAGGCTAAAGGGTGACCAGCAGAGTGACAGAGTTAGTGTGGATACTTTCACAGACAAGGCTATACCACAGCAGTGATGGTTATAGTCCATGCTGGCTTGCTTAGTGTTCATTCAGTGTTTTAACTGCTTCAAACATACCACTAAAGGTTATAATATTTATGAAATAGTGCCTTAAACTCAAAAACATCAAGAATCTCTAGGCTTAGTGTTTAAACCTTGAATAATACCTATTGCTTAAAGTCTTAGAAATTAGGTTAAAATGCAAATTCATTTGGAAGAAGGAATACTAATCAATTAAATGCATAAGGCAGTAGTTCTCAAATTTAAGAGTACATAAGAACTGCCTCAGAAGTACATGAAAAACATGCAACGCTGGCCCCTAGTCCAAAAGAATTTTTCATTCAGATGTGACCTAGGAATTGCATGTTAAATAAGCTCTCCAGATAGTCCTGACAGAGACCACATGTATTAAGCATTCATTGCTGTAAAACCCAAACCTAGCAATTTAAAACCATACCCATTGGGATGCCTGGTTGGCTCAGATCCTCAAGCATCTGCCTCTTAATTTTGGCTCAGATAATGATCTCAGGGTCATCAGATCAAGCTCTGATGTTTTAATAAAGCTGAAATTATATCTTATAAAGGTGCCTGCTTAAGATTCTCTCTCCCTCTTTTGTGAAAAACTGCATACATACATACATACATACACCCCCTGATTATCTCTCAGTTTCTAAAGGTCAGGAATTCTGGAGTGACTTAGGTGGATGCAAGCGCCTCAGAGTCTCAAGAGGCCATAGTTGAGCTGTTAGATAACTGCTAACAGCTCAACTAGGCTGGACAATAGGTTTTCTAAGTTCACTCTTAAGGTTGTTGGCCTAGGCTTTAGTTCCCTGCCACATGAGTCTCTCCACAGGGCTGCACACAATGTGATGACACACTCCCCCTCAAGAGTGAGTGGCCAGAAATAGATAGATAGGGAGGGGGAGAGAGTGTTCAAGATGGAACCGCCAGTCTTTAAGAATCTAATCTTGGAAGTGGCATACTATTACTTTTACCATATTCTATGGGTCACACAGACCAATCCTCATACAATGTGGGATACAACTAGACAAGGGTGTGATACCAGGAAGTGTGGGTCCTTGGGAGCCATCTTGGATGCTGGCTACCACAGTATATTTTCAGTAATCCTGGCAAAAATGATTAATATCAACTCATATTGTTACAGGATTTTTTTCTCCATCAGTGCCCATGGTTCTTGGTCACGCCACTTTGGAAAATGAAGAGGTAGATCAGACAGAGTGGCAGGCAGCAAAGCAAGGTTTATTGAGCGACAGCAAAGGGATAGTACAAAGCTCCTGAGGAGGGAGAGGACCTGGAATTTCTAATTCTAGGGCTTTTTATGGGCTGTTGGAGGGCTGTTTTAATCTGATTAACCCTCTCTGTGCCTGTCATCTAATTGGGTTTTTGTTACCTATCACCAGTGAAAGGGTAGAGGGGCCCCTTCAAGGGGGGTGTAAAATCCTTTTAAAGATGGTTTCCTCTTAGGACAGTGGGTGGTAGGCTTGTCCCTGTCTGCCTGCCTTCCAATTATCCTTCCTCAATACTAAGAGCTGCTTCTTCTGCAGATTAGGGTAGGGAGAACAGATGACCCGGTAAGGAAATAGAAAAGAGAACATGACCAGCCCAGCACCAGGCCGACCCCTATTGACCCACACTCCACTCCAGACTGGCTAGGCTGAGCACCATGCTTAATGCTTATGCCCAGAATCTTGTCTCCTGTTGGCCTGGGTCCCTTCTGTGTCTCTCATTCTTGCCTAATGTACTCTAGCCTGGCCTGACACAATTTGTCTTGATGTAGAATATCCATCACTTTCCTCAGCCTCTCTTCTGATGCAAAACTGAATGTAATCAGTCTCTACTATTGAATATATTCCTTTATATGAAAGACTTAATTATTTACATGCTATCCATAAATTTTAAAATATTCTGTCCTATGCTTTTTATTATTTTATTCTTTCATTTATTCCTTTGTTCCCTCAATGATTCCAACTGAGATTACTTGCCTTCCCCATGACTGGCACATTTCTCCTGCTTGAAACCTCCCACAGCTCCACACATGCTACTCCTTTCCATCCAGAGTAGAATCAATTTCCTCTGTCTTCAAATCTGTCTGGCCTGTGGCTTGCTCTGACCAACAAAACGTGACCTGCTCCCAGTCCTGGGCTTTACAAAATCTGGCAAACTTCAGCTTTTGTTCTCTTGAGGGTCCCAAGCCACTGTATAAAAAAGTACAACCTCTCTGTTGGAGAACAAGAGGCAGCTGAGGCACCAGACATGTGACTCAGACTCCTTGGATTCTCAAACCCCAGTTAAGCTCTCCAGCCAACATCACACGGAGCAGAGACCAATAGTCCCTACCCAGCCTTTCCCACACTGCAGAATCAGAACAAAGACATGATTTTTGTGGTTGCAAGCCAGTGAACTTAAGGACAATTTTCAGTGCAGCAAGAGATAACATATATTAACAAACATGAAACTCTGAAATAAACAAATATGAAACTTCTAAAGTAACGGGGAAATTACACCAGGGGCAGAGAGCCAATTTCTAGACCTAACACCTATTTTCATGACTGAATGATGCTGTATTTGATCAAAAGGATGCTAATTTCAGGAAAGCAGAAGACTCAGAGACGAGTTTATAGAGAATTCAGGAGAATGTAATCAGTGAAAAAGTAAAAACATGCAAGTATAGAGCAATCATTCCAGAAACTAGAGCCACACAGTGGCTTTCAACACTACATCTTAGAATCACCTGGGGCATTTTGAAAATACAGATTCTTGGGTCCCACCCTCTAAGATCTTAATATAAATAATCTGGGGTGAGGTCAAGATAGTGTTTTGAGGAGTGCCTAGGCGGCTCAGTTGTTAAGAGTTTGCCTTTGGCTCAGGTCATGATCCCGGGGTCCTAGGATCAAGCAGGGCTTTAGGCATCAGGCTCCCTGCTCAGCAGGAGGCCTGCCAGCTTCTCCCTCTCTTACTCCTCCTGCTTGTGTTCCCTCTCTCACTGCCTCTCTCTGTCAAATAAATAAATAAAATCTTAAAAAAAAGAAAAAAAAAGAATAGTGTTTTGAGATACTGCTAAGGATTAGAGTCACAGATTGTGAAGCTTAAAAATAAGCCGTAGCTGAAAGGTCCAAGGGCAGGAAATGAAGGTTTTGGGAGATTGGCTTATATTGTAAGTTTGAGAGGAAAGAGCTGGTGAAAAGAATAGTGCTATAAATTTGAAGAGAAAGGAAATCATCAAAAAACAGCAAAGTCAAGGGGGGAAAGTACCAAACACATAGGATGTACTAGTTGGGTGGGTCCCTAAAGAATTAACAAATGTTGCCTGAAGTCTCAAGAATGAAACTATCACCATGCATTTAAAATAACATGAAAGAATAGAAACCAAACTGGCACTTGGGAGTCCATGAGGGGTGGAGGTTTAGAGGGCACTTTCACTTGCTTGATTTTATTTTTCCACAATGATTAGACCAAAAAAAAAAAAAAAAAATTAAAAAGCACCCGAAAGGATTTTTAATTAGGTAACTCTTAACACTCATTATATACCTACTTAAAGTTTTAGGATGAATTAAAATGTGTAAATCCAGTACTGTTGGGCTTACAGTGAATTAATATTATAATGAAATATGAACTTAGGGTCGTATTCATACTCTATTCATACCCTTTGGCCTAATTCCACTTTCAGATTATACCTCAAGGAAATGACCAGAAAGAAAAAAAAGTAGTTTGTACAAAGATGGTCATAGAAACAATATTTATAATACTGGGAAGTTAGAGAAATCTCAAAAATTCAATAATAGCATTAAGGCTAAATAAACTGAAGTATATCACCAAGCTGGAAAACTATACAACACTAAGTGGGTACACAAAAATATTAACTGAAGTTGAATAAAAAGACAACAACAAAATCCCTATGAAGGGATGGCAACTGTGCAAATCAGAGATATGGGAATTAATAAAGATCAGAGAGCAGGTAATATAAAGGGATGTAAATAGTTATCACTTAATATTCTTTCTCCATAAATTTAACACCTGGAATTTTAATCAGTGGGGAGGGAGGCAGAATCTAGGATTTGCCTATAGGAGAATTAACTACAACCATGATTATTCTTTAACTTTCTGTGATTGACTACACCAGTACATTTCTCCACCACGGCAATGCAGATTTAGCACCCACAGAAATAAGGGGCACATACGCACTGGGGGAGCAGTTCTGTTTTTTTGTTTGTTTGTTTTTAAGATTATTTATTTATTTATTTGACAAACAGAGATCAAAAGTAGGCAGAGAGGCAGGCAGAGAGACAGGGAGGGACCCTGGGATCATGACCTGAGCTGAAGGCAGAGGCTTAACCCACTGAGCCACACAGGCACACCTAGGGGAGCAGTTTTTGTTTTCTTTTTTAAAGATTTTATTTATTTATTTGACAGAGAGAAATCACAAGTAGATGGAGAGGCAGGCAGAGAGAGAGAGAGGGAAGCAGGCTCCCTGCTGAGCAAGAGAGCCCGATGTAGGACTCGATCCCAGGACCCTGAGATCATGACCTGAGCCAAAGGCAGCGGCTTAATCCATTGAGCCACCCAGGCGCCTAGGGGAGCAGTTTTAATCAGTGACATCAAGCCAGTGTTTTGAAAAATGGGTGCAGCAAAGGATATTTTGGGAAAAAATGGCAAGTGCAGATTTATAGAAGACTTTCTTTTCCTTTCCTTTTCATGCCAATCAAACGGTGGCATATTCTTCCATGGCTACTTTTGTTATAACCAAAGAAAAGACCAACTGGAATGCAATGTTTAATTCCTTTCAAAATATGAACTATCATAAGTATACCAAGAAGTACCAAGTGTATTATAACAAACACCTATGCACTCGATGCCCAGATTTAGCCAATGTGAATATTTGGAAATCCTCTTTGTATCCCTCCCCAATCCTATTCATCTCCTTCTCTCCTCCAAGGAAAACTATCTGGATCTTGGTATGTGTCCTGCCCTCGCATTAAAAAGAAAAAAAAAAGGGCGCCTGGGTGGCTCAGTGGGTTAAGCCGCTGCCTTCGGCTCAGGTCATGATCTCAGAGTCCTGGGATCGAGTCCCGCATCGGGCTCTCTGCTCAGCGGAGAGCCTGCTTCCCTCCCTCTCTCTGCCTGCCTCTCCATCTACTTGTGATTTCTCTCTGTCAAATAAATAAATAAAATCTTTAAAAAAAAAAAAAAAAAAGAAAAAAAAATATATATATATATATATATTTTTTTTAACACATAAGTATATATCTGTAAATAATATAGAATGTCACTTTGCTTATTTAAAAAAATTGAAATGGTGAGGCTAAGTTGGTTGGGTATCTGCCTTTGGCTCAGGTGGTGGTCCTGGGATCCTGTTGGGCCCTGAATCCAGCTCTCTGCTTAGCAGGGAGACTGCTTCTTCCTCTCCCCTGTTTGGCCTATCTCTCTCTCAAATAAATAAGTAGCATTAAAAAAGATATATTGAAATGGCCTCATAACATATATACCCAACTACAAGTTCTTCTTTTTTCCTTTAACATTGTTTTTGAAATATATATCCATGTTAATATGTGTAGCTGTGATTAATTTTAATGACTGAATGGTATTTTTTAAATTATTAATTTTATTAGGAACTATTTTTGAAATACAGAAAAAATGGGTGCCTTCATGGCTCAGTCAGTTAAGCGTCTGCCTTCAGCTCAGGTCATAATCCTGGGGTCCTGGGATCTAGCCCCCATGGGGCTCTCTGCTCAGAGCAGCAGGGAATTTGCTTCTTTCTCTCCCTCTGGCCCTTCCCCCTGCTTAGGCTCATGCGCTCTCTCTCTCTCTCAAATAAATAAATACAGAAAAAATAATGTAATAAGCATTTATGTATTCAACACCAAATTTCACCATATATTAGCATTGTGCCATAATCCCACACTAATTCAGATCTTTTCCAAAGCCACAGAATTTTCAGGCACAGTTGTAGCTTCCTGGGCAAGTGGGGAAGAATCAAAACCTCATTTACTGGTTAAGCTTAGAACCTACTCAGGAATTTCAAATTGTTTCAAACAAAATAATGAAGCTTTAGCCTAAAAATCTGCCTCAGAGATTCTGGCAATCTGTTTATGCCTTATTCCTAATTTCTGAAAATTATTCATAACCCACTCAAACTGATGCCAATTGCTAGAGTGTGAGCACTCCATCGTACTCATATTTGTGTCCTCGATGTGTCATGAATCAATGAATAAATAGTACCAAGTTTTTTTAAAAGCACAGATGGTGTTTGCAGCAGCCATGAGAATATGCCTCTCAGATCTCCAAGCATAATACTCACGGGCCATGCTGCCGTGTTATGAATCCACCACACTTCCCACAGGCTGCTCCTAGCCAATGACTGAGTGAGGCAGGGAGACAGGAAACTCCTCTGATAGGGGACGGGGCTTGAGGACTCCCCACTGGCCTAGTGAAAACTTTCTTAGACTACCCCGTGCTCTAAGATGTTTTCTGTTGAAACTTCCTTTTTTCCTCTCTCTCCATCTCTATTTACCCCTTCTCCCCCTAGCTCTGGTTTCCTCTCCATTTTCCCTCACAGTTATTCACCCCACCCTCAAAATCTTTAGCTTATCTACTCTCATCTTGGAATCTGCTTGGAAGATCCTAAGGAGCACAGTGATTAAGTGTATGGGTTCCAAGGATTCTCTAGATAGGTCATTAAGAATGAAAAGAGAGATAATTGTGTCCAAAGATTTAGGATATAAATGTTTAGGATTAGAACTTAGCTCAAGGATATAAGTGATGACGACTTAAATGTTACATGAGGCTAGGAGAAGAAATATGTTCCCCGGGAAGGCCCAAAGGATTCATCATTCACTGAGGGTGTTAGAAATGATCTGAAGCGTGGGGCCCCAGCATCACTATGAAATGTAGTGCGACTCTCCTCTGTAGACCAGAGTCAAGGGCAAGAGAATCGGTTGTAGAATTTGGCTCACCGATAGCAGTGAGGATGAGAGGGCCCTGGTGGTAGCATTTCACCATCAGAAGCCAGAGGGCCACAGTGTCCACAGTTATGGGAGTTAATAGAACACCATGTCTTGAGGGCAAAAATTGCTGAGCAGCCAAAATACACTGCTTAATATACATAATCCACACAGAGCAAGATTGGATAAGGGGGAGGTTGAAGGAAGTTACCCCAAAAGTCTCTTGCCCAGTTTCTGAACCTGAAATATTTTTCAGTTTTCAAATCTGGCACTCATTGATGAGGTAATTGGATCTGAGGGAGAAGGGCCCTGTAATACATAATGATTTCCCCAGTGCTTCCCCAATGGGATCTAGACCATGTACTTGGGTGTCTGCTCACTGGGGAAAGGAAAACATTCAGACATTTCAAGTACTGTTGGAGATCAGGGTCCAAGTTGGCACGGATATCATTGACCCAAAACTTATCACAGGCTCTGTGATACAGTGAGGATATACATACAAGAGCCAGGTGACAAAAAGAGTCTTAGCAAAAGTCTGGGTCCGCTTGGTCTGGGAACTCATCTGGTACTCATTTTCCTAGTCCTCCAATATGTAATTGGGATTGGCATATGTGGTGATTGAAGTAAACCACACATTGGACCTGCTGGTAAGAGCTATCAATGTGTGGAAGGCCAAGCAGGAACCCCCAGAATTGCCCCCCTCCCTGAAGATAGTAAATAAAAAATGGTGTAACCCTTGAGAGAGATGGCAGAAATTAGTGCCACTCTTAAAGTTGCAGGCCTGGTGGGTCCCTAGCATATCTCTGCTTAATTTGCTGGTCTGGTCCTTGCAGAAAACAGATGGATCCTGGAGATTATTGCTAGCTCAACCAAGAAATAGCCCTGATCACAGCTGCCCAGCCAGATGTAGTTTGTAAGGACAGATAATATGGTCTCTTGTATGTAGTATGCAGCCACTGGCTTGGTGAATGTATATTCTTCTATCTTGGTCAGGAAAGATCAGAAACACTTTGCTGCAGGGCTGTGTTAACTTTCCCACCATCTGTCATAATGTAGCCTAAAGACATCTGGACCATCTGGACATATTACAGAACTTCCTACTGATTCATTACATTGACGACATCATGATGATCTAGCAACATCATGATGATCTAGCAGATAAATAAGTAAGAGGGTACTAGTATGCTGGAGAATTGATAAGACACATGTACTCCAAAGGGAAGGAGAGAGACTCTACAAAAATTCAGGTACTTGCCAGCTTAGTAAAGTTCTGCACATCCCATAATCAGGTGAATGCCAGGGCATTCCCTTCAAAGTAAAGGGCAAATTGCTGTATCATGTATCCACTATTACAATGAATGAAGTACAATGACTATTAGGCTTTCTTTTTTTTCTTCTAGATTTTATTTATTCGAGTGAGAGAGAGAGCACGAGATGGGGGAGGGTCAGAGGGAGAAGTAGACTACCCGCTGAGCAGGGAGCCTGATGTGGGGCTTGATTCTGGGACTCTGGGATCATGACTTGAACTGAAGGCAGACACTTAACCAACTGAGCTTGCCAGGCGCCCCAACTGTTAAGCCTTCTTGGGCTTTGGAGACAACAGTCCTAGCTGTAGAGCAAGTAGAACTCCTCTTTAGAACAAATGATCTCAGCACACTCCATGGTATTTGAGATGTTAATGGTAGAAAAGGAGATGGTATGAAGTTTATGACACGTCCCAGGGGAAGAATCACAACTCTGGATCCTGGGATTACGGAGCAAGGTTAGACTGTCTGCAGCAAAGAGTTATGCAACTTTTGTAAAACAGCTCCTAACATGCTAAGATGCTCTGAGAGAGCTGGAATGTTTGACTTTGGGACAGCAAGCAGCCACAAGTCTGGAACTGTCCATCGTGTGTTGTGAATAAGTCGTAAAGTAAGATAGGCCCAGGAGCAATTGATCATAAGATGGAAATGGTACATGTGAGACTGAGCATGAGCAAGAAGAGGTGATACTGCAAGGGCCATGAAGAGTGGGTCTAGAACCTCATGGCATCTACTGTGTCCTATCATGGCATCCACTATGTAGGAATGTCCCTTCTGAGCTCATACTAGTGACCGTAGGGACCTCCCGCTCAATCAGCCGAAGAAGGCGGAACCGCCCCCTGCCCCCAACAGCTTGGTTTATGGATGGGTTGATTTGGTATTAGGTGAAAATCAAAAGTGGATGCTGCCTGCATTATATAATTTATTTAGCGTGGCGGTGAAAAATAGTGATGAGACAATTTGGGTTTTGTTTGTTTGTTTTAAGAGAGGGCAAGAGGGTGGGGCAAGAGGGGCAGAGAGAGGGAGAGAGAATCTTAAGCAGGTCCCACACCCAGCATGGAGCCCGACATGGGGCTGTCCATCACACGACTCAGATTGTGACCTGAGCGGAAATCAAGAGTCAGATGCTTAACCGACTGTCCTACCTAAGTGCCCTGTGATGAGACAATTTGTGAAAGATAAATCTTCCCTATGTGCACAGCTTCAGGAGATGCATCTGGTCAACCACTTCATATGAAAGGGAAAGTGGCCTAAAGTCAAAACACATATGAGCTCTCACCAATGGGGAATGGTCTGGGTCCTGGAAGGAGAAAAATTCAAATGTTACAGAAGAGGAAGTCTGGAAAAAAGACCCGTAGACAGACATATGAGAGTGGGAACAAGGTGTGAAGATTATTATACTGTATTTTAATACCCATCAGAAAGTGTTGACGTGGTCTGGGAACCAAATGACCAAGCAGACAAAGTAACTTGACTAGTTGACATTCTCTGGCATGATAGGCAAACAGATGACATGACCACAGTGAAAGAGATGGAGGCTTTGCAAGGGTCAAAAAACATGACTTCCACTTATGAAGGCCAATCTAGTGACTGCCCGCTTTGAGTGATCAACATACCAACAACAGACACCAACACTGAGCCACTCAGTATGGCACTCTTCCTTAAGGAGGCTAACTGGTCACTTGGCAGCAAATAGACTACTTGGGACCATTTTCATCCCGGAAGAGGCAGCGGTTTTTCTCAAAGGAATAGAAACTTAATCTGGGTATGGGTTTGCCTTTCCTGTCAGCATGATCAAGCCATTTAACAGAATGCTTGATTTACAGACACGAAACAATGTAGTATCTAATCAGAGAACTCATTTTACAGATCCACTAATCATGTCACATACTGTGACATCCAGAGGCTGCTGGCTAAATAGAGTGTTCATGGCATGATGAAGGCACAGCTGCAGCACCAGCCCAGAAGCAACGCCCTGCAAGGATGGGGATACCATTCTCCAAAACATGTATAAACACTTAATTTCAGAATTTCATGTAGCACTATGTCCCCAAAGGGAAGAATACACGGGTGCAGGAACCAAGGAGTGAAAGCAGAAGTGGCCTCAGCATAATTTTGAGTGACCAGCTGAATTCTGTTAAGGTGAGAGGTCCTGATCTTAAAGTGGGTATGTTCTTGTCATGAGATAGTAAAGATCTCATTGACCCAGAAGCTACAGCTACCACTTCGACACTTTGGGCTCTTTGTGGTCAGAAAGTAGCAGGCAAGAAGAGAAATCACCACCTTGTCAGGGGTAGTTAACACTGATCAGTGAGAAGAAGCAGGCCTGTGTTACATGATGGGAGCAGGGAGGAATGTGCATTGAACTCCGTTGGCCCCCTAGATGCCTCTTGGTATGCTCTTGCCTAATTGTGACAAATGTAATGATGTAGTAATGGAGGCTATACATGGGTAAGGTCACCAGAAGTTCAGACTCCTCAGGAATGAGAGTTTACAAAACACCACCATGTGAGCCACTAAAGTTGCAGAGTGAGGGACTTTAGAACAGAGAATGGAGGAGAGAGACGATGAGTACCAGTTTGGGCCATGATACCGACCATAGCAGTGGAGGCTACAGTTTGCCTCTTCTAAATTTGCCCTCAGGAAGAGGGGCTGACCAGAGCAGAGCTGCTCCCCAAATATGTTATGAAGTGGATCCATGGAGCACAGAAGGTAAACTGTACCAGATGTAGAGATGTGGCAATCACATCATCCTTTAAGAAAAGACTTGCTCTGGGGCGCCTGGGTTGCTCAGTGGGTTAAATCCTCTGCCTTCAGCTCAGGTCATGATCCTAGGGTCCTGGGATCAAGCCCCACATCGGGCTCCCTTCTCAGCAGGAAGCCTGCTTCCTCCTTGCTCTCTGTCTGCCTCTCTGCCTACTTGTGATCTCTGCCTGTCAAATGAATAAATAAAATCTTAAAAAAAAAAAATTCACTCCACATCTGCAAGGCATGTGGTTGGCTGAGTGTCCAGCTGTTTGTGTCTTCAGAGTCAGCTTCAGGTTATCATTGGATGCTTTTCTCAAGGTGGTCCCAAGTCAATGACTGGGCAAGGCCTCGTCATTTTTACTCAATGGGGGAACTTCTTTAAGGAGTAATCTTTGCTCTGGAGCTCCCTGTTGGGGTAGTCTGCGCAATTCTGCTTCTGCCCCCTTTCTTTTACAAGTGTTAACTCTCATAAACTTTTGCATTTTGAACTTCTTTTTAGTTCTCCTTCTGGGAGACTCTAATTGGGACAGATGCATCCATTAGGCCCCTGAACTCCATTCATTCATTCATTCATTCATTCATTCATTCCCTGTTCTCAGTCCTGGAATGTGTGACTAAGTAATCAGAACTGCTGTTTTCTCACATGTAAAATTAAAGACTTATCCCTTTCCTAAGTACTTTATATGATTGTTGTGAGGATAAAATAAAAATGTGCAGGAAAATCCTATGTACTTTGAAAGCTGCTATGTAAATGATTACAGTTTTTATTAAAAAGCCTAAAGAGTTCAAGCACTTCCCAGATTACCTCGCAATCCTCAATAGTTTAAAAAAAAAATTCACACAGAAAATTATTTTCAAGCCTTTTCAAAGCTGGTAAGGTGTATGTGGCTTTCTGTGGTGTTACTTATTCCTAGGGAATGATTTTTACACTCAGAGGTCTAGCTTGGCAATCAAATACACAGCTAGATAAAGAATTGTAGAGTACTACAGAAAACTGCCATGGGAATTTTGGTTTGTTTCTTTTCATTTCTAGGATAACAATTACTAAGATAGAGGAAATGAGATACACTGAACAACCCCTTTGACAAAACACAGAGGTCAGAGTCTTTGGAAAAAAATATTTAAAACCTGTGTGGCCATGAAACAGTTTTTTCTAGCACTATTGTGAGAAGATATAATTTAGTATCTGTGGATAGATATTGCAGTTTTAATTTATACGTAAATAAAAATATTTCCTATAAGCATTCTTTTAGGGCTCATTATTGGTATTCAAAGTAATCTATAATGTATTACAAGAAGGAGCTAGTGATCATGTCATCACTTTTTATGAAAAACTTTTAGTGGTACCTTTTTAGCAGAAAAGACAGGTAAGTTTTCTTAATATGCTATCTTTTGCTTAGCTGGTGATTCAGATTTCAAAAGTTTTATCTCTGATTTGCATTTGAGAGTTGGGACATGTTCAGTTACAGGCTTTGCAAATTTGTGGTTCTACATAAAGAATTGTAAAAGAACATTTTAAAAACCTGTCCTTTTCCCTTTTTGCTCATCCTGCCCAAAGTAATGTATTTTTTTTTCTGGTCCAAGCAGATCTATAGGTCCACAAGGTCCACCTGAGCGACAGGACTAAAAATTTAGATTGTTTATTCGGATGCCAGTGTATTGAAGTAAGTGTAGCTAACAATGCATCTTTAATCCAAATGGTTTTGCATAATTTGAGAAACACTTATAAAAGTAAAAGAATAATTCCCATTGTACTTTACTGTGGATGCAGAATACCTGTGCTATGAATCGGGAGCTAACAGTAAAGAGAATGGCTATAATATAAACTAGATTATAAGATCCACCTAGCAATTTTTAAAATGTGTTTCATTTTTTTAATGAAAAATATATGTCAATAGCAAAATTCTTCATATTTACATGATTTTCTTTCTATGTGCATTCTGATAGTCTCTAGATAATTGAATCCAACTTCAAAAGGACTTATGCCAATGACCTCAAAACGAGGTTCCCAGAACAGTACACAATGACGAAATCTGAAGCAATAAAGCGCCGATGAACTGAAATGTAAACACTCATCCTATTAGGACATGACTGAATTTTCACTTACTTAATTTGGTTTTGGAGTTCTATTGGCTGTCTTCAGACCCCTCCCTTTCACATCTTAAATTGTTTCTCAAGGGTGTTAGAGGAGAATTCAACAGTCTGGGGCATCCCAATAAAGTTTAGCACATAGTTCATGTGATGCTACAGAGCACTTTCTGAATAGAGGGGTTACATATACCGACTCCCCCCGGGGCTCAGAAGCCACTTGTCCCGCAAGACACACGTACCACGCTCACCGTCTGCCCAACCTGCCGTCTGTGGAGAGCCTGCTCCAGCTGCTGGGGAAGGAGGCTGCGCAGAAGGCAGGAGTCGCGCGCGCGGCCGCTCGCGGGCGGGGGCGGGGGACGGTGAGGGGCGGCGCCGGCGCGCGCGGGCGGGGGGTGCGCGCCGCCGCCGCCGCGTCACCAGCGTGCGGCACGTGCCCGTGTTTACGTCCCTCGTGGAGCAGCCTACGTCAGCAGCCAAATGGCAACATTGTGGCGATACTGAGGCTTAGAGTTTAGGAGACGCGTCTCTCCGTCAGGCCGGCTCCGGGCGGTAGGGAAGAGGAGGAGAAGGAGGAGGGGCGGGGAGATCTGCCTGGGCGAGCGGCGGAGACGTACACGTCGCCGGCTCCTACAGCCTACCGGCCTGCCCGGCCCCGCGGGACCCGCTCCTCACCTTCAGAGAGCCGCAGACGCAGCACCGCGGCCTCGCGCTGGGGGCGGCCGGGACGGGCGCGAGGCGCTGCCGCAGCACCGGGCTTGTAAACAGATCCAGCCGCACGTGACCATGTGAACTACCTGCTCCCGGGACGCGTATTGTCTTTCCTGCGAGCCGCGCCACAAAGGAGCGCGGCGGGTTCAAGTGAGGAGGGCCCGGCGAGCAAGCGGGGAGAGCCGGCTGGCGCGCTAAGATGGCCGAAGGCGCCCAGCGAGGGTGAGCGGGGGGCGCGGTGCAGCCAGCCGGTGAGTCTTCGAGCGGGCAGGGCCAGCGGCGCCTCCCCCGCGGCCTGGCACCGGAGCCACCATGTCGTTCGCGCTGGAGGAGACGCTCGAGTCGGACTGGGTGGCCGTGAGGCCCCATGTGTTCGACGAGCGCGAGAAGCACAAGTTCGTCTTCATTGTGGCCTGGAACGAGATTGAGGGCAAGTTTGCCATAACCTGCCACAACCGGACGGCCCAGAGGCAGAGGAGCGGCTCCCGGGAGCAGGCGGGGGCACGAGGAGGCGCTGAGCCGGGAGCACCCGCGTCCGACGGGACCCGCGCGCCAGGCAGCCCAGCGGGCAAGGGCCGGCCCGAGGCCACGGCCTCTGCGACTCTGGGTAGAAGCCCGGGGTCCCGGAGGAGCGCGGCCTGGGCGGAGGGCGGCTCTCCGCGGAGCGCGCGCAGCCTTCGTGGGGACCCGCTTCTGCGGTGTCCCGCCGGCAAAGGGGCGGAGAGCCCCCTCAGGAGCCCAGTGCGGGCCAAGACCAGCCCGGTCCGAAGGGGATCTGAAGGCAAAGATGTGGCGGGGGCCGCTGCAGCAGCGACCCCGCCGGCGCCTAGGGAGGTCCCGTTGTCCTCCGTGCGAGTAGTGAGTGCTTGCGGGGCGGTCTCCGAGGAGATAGAGGTGCTGGAAATGGTGAGGGAGGACGAGGTGGCCCCGGCGGCCCTGGCGCTGTCGGACGCGGAGCAGCCGCCTTCCACCGTCGAGCTGGAGTCCCCGGCCGAGGAGTGTAGCTGGGCCGGGCTCTTCTCCTTCCAGGATCTCCGTGCTGTGCACCAGCAGCTGTGTTCTGTGAACTCGCAGCTGGAGCCGTGCCTGCCCGTATTCCCCGAGGAGCCCTCGGGCATGTGGACCGTGTTGTTCGGGGGCGCCCCAGAGATGACCGAGCAGGAGATCGACACTCTGTGTTACCAGCTCCAGGTCTACCTGGGCCATGGCCTGGACACCTGCGGCTGGAAGATCCTCTCCCAGGTACTTTTCACTGAGACCGATGATCCCGAGGAGTATTACGAAAGCCTTAGCGAGCTGCGGCAGAAGGGCTATGAAGAAGTGCTTCAGCGGGCCAGGAAGCGCATCCAGGAGGTAAGAACCTACTCTGGGCGGCACTCATTGGTTTTAGCTACTCACTGCCGGAGGCTGGAGCCTCTGTCTGGGCTGTGACCATGACCATATGGGAGACTTTTTCTTCTGGACAGGAGAAGAGGAAGAAGATGGGTTCCTCACCGATCAACTCCTTAATTCCTCTCAGTGGTGGGAAAACCGTGACTTTTCTTAATTGGCCCTCTGAAGGAACTTTGATTGTCTTTAGACTTCTTCATAACATTTATCAAATAGGCTGTATATAGTAAGTGGTGTGTTTTCTACTCAGTGCTGCAGGTAATAAAGCCACTAAGAAAAGAGGCGACCCATAAATATACACTGAGCATTCCTATCTCTTTTGCCTTTCTTTCCACCAATAACTGCTCAGATATTAATCTTACTTTTCTGTCATTCAAAATAGTTTGTCTTAGGGAATACAGTTGTCTTTTTTTTTTAAGTCTCCGTTTGTAGTTTGGCAACTTAGGCAAATTTTAAATTCATTTTCCTTCAAATGAGTGGCCTATCCAAATGAAAAAGCACCATGAGAATGTATTTTTAAGGGCCAATGTATAGTCTCGTTTCTTTATAGCTGGCTGATGTTTAACTCCTGTTTTAGGGAGAAAAAAGGTCTTGAGCAGGAATGTTTATTATGCTTTCGTACTTGTAAAAGTAGTACAAAGCTTTTTCAAACCATCTTACACTTAAAATTACAGGAAATAATGTACAAGGACTGCATGGGTATATATGAGGAGGTCTATGATTTGTAGGATATACATAATTTGCGGTCATGCCTACCGTAGAGTTTCTGCTCGAAGAACAGTAGGAAAAAAAGTATTTTAAAATGTACTTTAGTTTCTGGGTCACCTGGCTGGCTCAGTCAATAAACCATGCAGCTCTTGATCTTGGGGTTGTGAATTTGAGTCCTCTGTTGAGTGTGGAAATTACTTAAAAATGAATATTAAAAAAAAAGATACATTTTAGTTTCCCTAATGGGCACTAACAGATACTTCCTGAAAGCTATTATCTTTAGTATTAGTACCATTGAGGTTAGAGGTGGCATCGGGAAATGCCCCTTTCTATGATGTTTATATTCCTGACATTGTGTTGTCATCTGTTAACCTTGCCTGTGTTTATAAAAGACTCGAATCCTGCTATTAAGGCTAGGAAGCTGGTACCTCATGGTTTATCCATGGAATCCTATGTATTTTTCATTGCTAGCATTGGGGCGTTTTTCTTGCTTAACTCACAGTGCTTTCATACAACTTCCTGAATCCAGATTTTCGCTCCTTCCTATTAGTTTACTTTGTCCTAAGCATCACCCACCTGTAATGCAATCCCTAGAATTCTGGGGTTGCTTTTATTCCCTTCTTCTTCTTTTTTTTAAAATAAGATTTTTTATTTATTTGAGAGAGAAAGTGAGCTTGTGCGTGCATGAGTGGGAGGGAGGGAGAGGGAGAAACAGACTCCCCACTGAGCAGGGAGCCCCACTCTTGCCAACTTGATCTCAGAATTTGGGATCATGACCTGAGCAGAAGGCAGACAGGCAACTACTGAGCCACCCAGGTGCCCCTGTTTTCCCTCTTTATCATCTACATCTGGAATCTGTGTTCTACCATAATTCTTTGTGGAATGAAGTGGTAAATTTTAAATGGTCACATATATTCTCTTTAAAGTTTTGTTAATATTGATTTGATTAATATTGTATTTCTTTTATACTATGTGGACAATATCAATATTTCTTTCTCATAATTTTTTGTTGAACTTGATTGTTTTTTAACTTTTTTATTTATTAGCAAGAGAGCGTGCGCATGAGCTGGTGGGTGGCAGGCCCCTGTGGGCAGAGACAGAAGCAGACTCTGCTGAGCAGGGAGCTTGAAGAGGCTCAATCCTAGAACCCTTAGCCAAAGTCAGATGCTTAACTGACTGAGCCACCCAGGCAACTCCTAAACTTTATATCTCTAAATGATGTAGACTTGTTTAGTTTTAATTTTACTGATTTTTGAAAGAGTAATTTTGTCTGGTTTCATTCAAATAGGGTCAAAAATGAGAGCTGCCAAAAAATAGATACAGTTTTCTGGAACTTTTCCATGGGGGTGGAGGGTTACATTTTTTAAAAATATCTTTTCCTAATGTTATGTTGACCATGGTGTTGCGTTCTCTTTAACAAACAGAATTTGATGTTTTATAGAGTATTTTGTGTTCTGGAAAACAAGTCAAAAGAAGTTTATTATGAATTCATTTGACATTAAATATATAAATTTTTGGTGCTTCGATTAGAAGATTTGAACAGTATTTGAAAAGTAATTATCAAGACAAGAAATGGATGCAGTTTAGTGCTCACTCTGGTATCTACTGGAAGTTTATATTGAAAGAAATGAAGCTCAATATGGAGAAAGGGTGGTGGGTTTAATTAGCGACTTCTGTTATGGGCATGATAATGGGAGTGTAAGAGCATGGCAGCCATGTTTTTTTGTTTTTTCTTAGCTGCTTAAAATGTTTTACTATTTTAATAGTTTGCAGTAACTTTTTTAGGTAGAATATTTATAGAAATGCGTAATTTTTGTGCTATTGATTTTATTAAATTTAGTATAATGGTTTTTTTGTTCCCAAGTCTGCAGTTGACTTGTGGAAGTGGTTATAAAGGTGTTCAAGCCAGGTATATCTGGTAAATCAAACACATTCTTAGGTATATATTACTTAGAAGATTTAAACTTTTGGTTGTGTTTTTCCTTCTTTATTTTCTCTGGATCTATTTTCTGCTTTTTTTTTTTTTCCCTCCAGTATCCCTTTTCCTATCTATTATAAAGGCTTTAGCCTAAAGACCACACCTGTTTTTGTTCAAAATGGTCCATAAATTGTGTAAAGGAGGTGATTTTTTGTTTTGTTTTAGTAGAACAGACTGTACAACTAGATTGTAAACTTCTCAAGGTCACTGGCCTTGGACAGTATCTTGGAATTCTCGCTGCCATCCCTAGTTCAGGGCCACACATCTTGAGCATTCTTAATATTTGTGGAGCAAGGACACCAGAGGTGTTTTTGTTGTTGTTGTTACTTTTTAGTATTACAAGAATTCAGAGGATTTAGAAGAAATTTTAAAATGTGGGTAAATAAAATTTTATTATAAATTGCTAAATGTAAATTCCACATAAGGGACCATGCTATTTAGAAACTGAGAGTTAGGGGTGCCTGGGTGGCTCAGTGGGTTAAAGCCTCTGCCTTCGGCTCAGGTCATGATTCCAGGGTTCTGGGATCAAGCCTCTGCTCAGCAGGGAGCCTGCTTCCTTCCTCCCTCTCTCTCTCTCTCTCTCTGCCTGCCTCTCTGCCTACTTGTGATCTCTGTCTGTCAAATAAATAAATAAAAATCTTAAAAAAAAAAAAAGAAAGAAACAGAGTTAAACTTTATAAAACTGTAAATAACTTTCTAAATAAGGGGTCTTTATCTGGGGCTGGTGAATTCCTTATAAATTGAGGGGAACTACAGATGGACTTTAATGGGGTGCCATAAAGTAGCATACTAAGTTTTATATGCATAGACATTTGCTTTTCTGCAGAGAGGCTTTTATCAAATTCTTTAAGGTGTTCTTCAGAAAGAGCTTTAAAACCATAGTTGTAAGTCATTTGCTTTGTAAGCTTTGGGCGTACCTCTATTGGAGTTTAAGTTTTAGAATATACTTACAATTTAATATGGGGTTATAAGAAGTACTTCTATATGTTTTGTGAAATACTGGAGAATAAAATACTAGGTTTTCTACTATACATTTTAATGATTCACAGATTTGGTCAGTTGGCTAGGAATTATAGCTTGTGAGAAGCTATAATTTATGTGATACTAATAATAAATTTTTATTTAGTTTTAAAGGTTTGTTTATTTATTTTGAGAGGAGGAGGAGGGAGGGGCAGAAGGAGAGAATCTTGCATGCAGACTTCCTGCTGAGCAAGGAGCCTGACATGGGACTGGATCCTATAATCCATGAGATCCTTACCTGAGCTGAAAACAGGAGTCAGATGCTTAACTGACTGAGCCACCCAGGTGCCCCACTAATGAAAAATTTTTAGATAACATAGGAATTGTAAGGTTCTGTGTTACTTAGGGCCTTAATCTTAAATGAAGTTAGTAATTTATTAAATGGTAGGTTTGTTTTAGACTTTTACAAGGGTTTGCTGTAAGGAGTGCTATTTGTATAGCACCCTATTTGAATGAATCAGGTGCCACCAAGGCCGCTGGGGATGGTTTTGAGCAGTAGTCTTAGTTGTTGGTTAGAGCTGGGGATCATATTATAGTGTATATGCATGGGTGACCTGTACCATGGCTTACTTACCTCTGATGACCTCGATTTTGTAAATAGTGGTTTCCGTATAAGGACAACTATTGTTGAAATAGTTGTGGTCCTTTAGATAGTGAACCTTAACTATGATGGTAGGTTTGGTTAAGATCTAAAATAGTCTTCTCTTTGGAGAAGAGATTATGTTTATACAGTTGCTCAGCTAACTTCTTCCCAGTTGATTTTAACTTATTGCTAGTAAAGCAAACAACAAAAAAGCACTGAGAGCAGTATGTGTTTTTGTTAGTAACCATGTAAGGGATGCTGCAGAGAGAGCCTACCTAATGTTTGGAGTCAGAAAGACCTGACTTCCAAATAGAAGTCAACACTTACGTGACCTACTTAGTTAACCTTCTTAAAACAGGGAAATGGGGAAGATATGTAAAAGATATCTAAGATTTAAGTAAGATATTATGAAAAAGTGCTTAACAAAGTGGCACGTATAAAGGAGGCTTCCAGGAAGTGTTCTCTTCTTTCCTGTAATGAGGATTCTTCAGAGTTTTTTCACCTCAGCATTTCTTTAAGGGAATGTAACTAATATTTATTGGCACTACTTAGGTATTGGTGTTTCATGTTTACTA
This sequence comes from Mustela nigripes, assembly GCF_022355385.1. Classification (NCBI taxonomy): domain Eukaryota; kingdom Metazoa; phylum Chordata; class Mammalia; order Carnivora; family Mustelidae; genus Mustela; species Mustela nigripes. The sequence goes on from NC_081568.1 coordinate 103,882,986, forward strand.
TCTCCTTTCATCCTTCCCACTCTCTTTTCAAGTAAATCGTGTTTTATACCTGTTTTACTGAAGCAGAAGTTGAAACTTAAAGATGTTGGATTTGGCCAACCTTAAATAGCCAAGTTGTGACCAAACTGAGATTCAAGTGTAGATTTTTTGAATCCAAACATGTGCATTTTCTGCCATGCCTTGTTTCTTTGAAGACAATAGAAAGGATGTCAGTCTCTACTCCTGAGAATGGGAGAGTGGCTATATTTAAAACTTCTAGTCAGTTCAATAATGGCTTTTAAATTGAGATAACTCATTTTTTTTATTTCAAATGAACTATGATAGGCATGCTGTGGGGCAGAGTCTCCTGTTGTGTTACAGAAGAAGGGTTGCCTAGGGGTGCAAGGATGGGTTTATGGTAGACAAGAGTGCCCAATTGTTGTTTTCCTTTGTAACGTAAAATGACTCAGATGTAAATAACTAACGTAAGGGACAGGAGCTCTAGAAAGAATGCTTACCATCTCTCCAGCCAATTACGACTTTTGTAATTTTTCTGAAAAACTAGGATTAGTTATAAAACTCTGGAGCCACACTGATATCCCAACTATATGTATTAGAGAAATCAGTCTTTTTAGAGCCTGAGGATGCTAGCCTTTCGCTGGGACAGTGTGCCTTTATCCATGATTAGGTATAAATAGTAGAAGTAGACGCAGGAAGGATTGAATGTAGTTGTAGCCGAGAGAGCTGTATGGCTGTATTTTCCCATAAAAATAGGGCACACACAGTTACGGAATAATGAAGCTAAGTGAATTTTGGAGGATTCTTGAAAGTTAAGAAAGACTTAAAAGGTAGAGGCCATGAAAACAATGATTTAGATACTAACTTTTTCTTCATTTCTGTGCCCAAATAAACTTGGTCATTTTTCACAACACTGAAAAGAGAGAAGTATAGAAAAAAGATGAATATATCCTTTTAGGTTAGTGCATCTGTAATGCAGAGGCATGGAGGCTGGTGGCAGGAGAGCAGCAGCCTTCATGATAACTGATTGATGTGATGCTTTCTCTGCTTGCTGTTTAACGTTACATGATGCCCCATCCACCAGGTATTTCACAGTCTTGAAATCAGGCATGTTTCCTCCCTGCTAAAACCAGGCCAGCTTGGACAAACACTCGACCAATGTGAGTTCAGGAGTGTGGGGGTGGGGCTGGGTGGGAGGTAGTGCAGGGAAGAAGGGGAGAAGGTGAGTGGGCGGTTTGGTTTGTTAAACATAACAATTGTTATGTTTGAGTTAGCAATCTTCACTCCCCAAATCTTCACATGTAACTTTAATCAGTCTCTCACTGTTCTCCATTGCTGCTTTATTTGACCTTTCATTGACTGTGGAATATTGCTGGAAGTGAGAATTGAAAGCAAAAGTTGGCCTTCCATTGATGGTTAAATGCCTGTGTGCTTACTTTTTTGTAATGGGAAGTTTCCTATGGCTCTTTTCACTCTTTAGTAGGCCAGATCTGTTCCCCTTTAATCTGCCCAGTTCCCTCAGTTGTTGATGGGAAAAAATTTAAGTTGCAAGGCTGAGAGAATGTAATGAAGACTAATAGTTCTTGGTGCTATTTGTTTTTTGATAGGGGTGAAGTTCCTTTGGACTTTCAAGCTTTTTGTAGTGGATTGTTAATACTAAGTAGCCTTAACAGAGAGTAAGTTATTAAAGCTCCAGAAAGGCAGAGAAGGATTCATTCAGCAGAAAGCTGGAAGATTTCATGAGTTTTCTTCAATGTGGAAAAATCCCCTTTTATGCTTTTCCTTGGATTTTTTTTTTTTTTTTTGGTCTTTATTTTTTTAAAGATTATATTTATTTTGAAAGAGAGAGCACGTAAGGGAGGGGTAAGGGAAGAGGAAGAGAATCCCAAGCAGACTCCCTGCTGAGCACCAAGCTGGCTTTGGGGCCCCATCCCTTGACCCCAGACCAGAACCAAAATCAAGTCTGACACCCAACTGACTGAGCCACCCAGGTGCCCCTATGCTTGCCCCTGAATTTAAATTTTATATGGTTATAATTGCACATGATAGATACTTTTTGTACTCTAGTAAAGGTTTTGTGGTATGGGCTATGAAATAAAAATAGGCCTGATGGGCTAGAGGAGAATGGTTTTAAGGATAAGTATATGAAATTAACTTAATGATGTGTGGTTTTATTTTTAACGTTAGCATTTGAGGGTGATGGCTAGGGGCTTAGTTGCTTTAACAAATAGTAGTACATTCAGGTAACATAAGCATAGGGAGACTAGAGTGATAAACAAAAATGGTGTTTTTCTTTACAAGAGGTTTTAAATAAAGTTGGTTATCAAATTGGCCTGCTGCTAGGAATTAGTTGAGGCAGGGGTTTTGTTCGTTTGTTGAGGCATGGTATTTTTAAGAAGCTCTAACTACACTATGGTAAGTGCATAGGGGAAAGAAAACTTACTGAATACGACTCAATAAAATCTGTTTTTGTGCTAATTCTGATACTAGTAGCTTGACCTTAAAGACTGTCACTTAAGGTCCTTGGTCTCTGTGTCCCAGGTAAGACCAAGGTTAGAAGTTAAGGATCCCCAGGGTGGTTAACAGGTATAGTATGGCAAGTGTTGGAACTTGAGCCACTTGTTTTATGTGTTTGTATCCAGATTTAGGGTCTTCTTGCTATAAACTGACTATTCAGACTGTTCAAGTCACAGCACTTCTAATTTTGCTAGAGTTTTTTTTAAGGCTTTAAGAAAGCCCTAAATTCATTTTTGACTGCACAGGGCATTAGAAGAGGGCAGAAGTGTTTTTTCCTGTTCTTATATTTGTTTTCTTGGCCTCACTTTGTTCATTACTTGTTCTCAAGGTGTTCCCCATTTCCCCCAAAGTTTCTTTACATTTCCCTGTGGTTTCTAGTATTAAAACTGCTTTTCCATTTGAAAACTTGAAGTTACATTTACAAAGCAAATATTTAGCTACTAAAATTATTTCTCTCTCTTTTTTTAAGGTTTTATTTATTTGACAGCACCAGTAGGCAGAACAACAGAAAGAGAGAGAGTATAGGCAAGCAGAGAGAGAGGGAGAAGCAGGCTCTCTGCTGAGTTGGGAGCAAAGCGTGGGGCTCGATCCCAGGACCCTGGGATCATGACCCGAGCCAAAGTCAGATGCCCAACTGACTGAGCCACCCAGGAACCCCTAAAATTATTTCTTTAAAACTTCTTCATCTTCACCTTCCTGTCTAGGTGAGTCTATCTCCTCTTCACTGACACCAGTGGGGCCATGTTGAGAGGGACATGTGTGTAGTGAAATACGTGAGGCTTTAAATTTTCAGTCATCGAAATAACCTTTATTGAATGCTTCCTGTGGCTCAAGCACTATGCTGAGGTCTAAATTACCTCAGTTAGCATGTAGATAGGAGTTAAGAGGTAGTGTTTTGACTTTTGAGTCTTGGCTCCTCTACCTGATAGCTTTGTGAACATGGGCCTACCTAATTGTCTTATTTCCTTAGCTGCTGCTTCTGTAAAGTGAGAGAACGCTGCTGCCTTTAAAAATAGGTTTTATGTTAGTACTTAGAACAGTGCTGTGTACCCAGCAAACACTTGGTAAATGTGAACTCTTAATGTTAATCTGCATCTCAAACTAAGAGGTAGGGATTTTACAGTAGAGGATATAGGTTCAAAGAGATCAGATAAATTTGTGAAGATAAAATATCGGGCGTGTAAGCAAACCGATTCAAACCCAAGTCCAGTTCTACCCTGCTTTCTTAATTGTTGGACCACGGACAGGGAGAGAAGCTAACTGATAAATATTGGCAAACTGAAATACTTGGTCAGTTTCTCATAACCAGACAAAAACATTAACAGTGTCTGGCTGCTGATTGTTTTTGGAAAACCTTGATTATGTCCGTAATACTGTAATAATGTTGTCTGTAATTAGAGAACATGGTAATCCTAAAGGAGGCTAATTTAAATTTGTGCATATATGATACATGAGGTTCTAATGTGAGACAGAATGCATGTCTGTCTGGTTTTTTTTTTTTTCTTTTGATAGAGAATAAAAGGTGGAGCAGCAGTCAGAGGGAGAGGGAGAAACAGGCTCCCTCATGCAGGGCTTGATCCCATATCAGGGCCTAAACTGAAGGCAGACACTTAACCAACTGAGCCAACTGCACCCCTCTTTTTTTTTTTTAAAGATTTTATTTATTTGAGAGAGAGTATGTGAGAGAAAGAGAAAGAATAGGGGGGAGAGGCAGTGGGACAGGGAGAAAAGCAGAATGCCCGCTGAGCAGAGAGCCTGACATGGGGCTTGATCCAGGAACCTGAGATCATGACCTGAGCCTAAGGCAGATGCTTAACCAGTTGAGCCACCCCGGTGTCCCAATGCATGTCATTCTTAAAAGAATCATTTATAGGGGTACCTGGGTGGCTCGGTGGGTTAAGCATCCGACTCTTGATTTTGTCTTGGGTCAGATCTCAGGGTGAGATCCAGCCTCATCTTGGACTCCACACTGGATGTGGAGCCTGCTTAAGATTCTCTCCGTCCCTGTCCCCTGCACTTTCCCACATCCCTCCTCGTACTTGTTCTTTCTCTTAAAAAAATTCATTTATAGGGATGCCTGGGTGGTTCAGTTGGTTGGACTACTGCCTTCAGCTCAGGTCATGATCCCGGAGTCCCGGGATCAAGTCTCACATCGGGCTCCCAGCTCCACGGGGAGTCTGCTTCTCTCTCTGACCTTCTCCTCACTCATGCTCTCTCTCACTGTCTCTCTCTCAAATAAATAAATAAAATCTTAAAAAAAAAATTCATTTATAAAAATCATTTTTCTAAACCACAGGAAGAATAACTGATAGCTTAAATATTCTCTTGTAAAATCTATATAAGCTAAGTGTTTAGAACATTATGATAATTTTCCGTAAGTTTTCACATGTGTATTTTATTTTCTTCCCCCCCTTTTTTTTTAAAGATTTTATTCATTTATTTGACAGAGCACCAGCAGACAGAGGGAGGGGAGAAGCAGGCTACCCACTAAGCAGAGAGCCAGACGTGGGGCTCAATCCCAGGTTCCTGGGATCATGACCTGAGCCAAAGCAGACGCTTAACCAGCTGAGCCACCCAGGCACCCCCAAAATATTTTCCAGTGCTCTTTTGCTCCGCTCCATGGGAGAGCTATAGAATTTGGTATAGTCTAAACTGAGACCTGAAATCTTACCTCCTTCCTTCACTGTTTACTCCCATTTAAATAATTCATCCATGACACCGAATAGTGACTATTACACTCCCTTTCCCCTTATTAGTACTAAATAGTATCTCATTGGCTAGATTTTTCTGGTTAGACAGGGGAGGAGGGCAGTTAAGTGTGTAACCTTCTCTTTATTTTTTGTTGGAAATCCTGCCCCCTTTTTTTTCTTCTATATTAGATTATGTGAATTTAGGTATTGGAGTTCCTAAATGCAAATGAAAAAGTTAGGACAAGTTGGTTTAATGAAATGAAGGATTAAGGGGGAAAGGAGATGAGAGGTGCCTGGTTGGCTCGGTCATGGAGCATGTAACTCCTGATCTTGGGGTTATGAGTTTGAGCCCCACATTGGGTGTAGAGATTACTTAAAAATAATGAAATTTTATTTTATTTTATTTTTTTTTAAAGATTTTATTTATTTATTTATTTGACAGAGAGAGACCACAAGTAGGCAAAGGCAGGCGGCCGGGGGCAGGCTCCCTGCTGAGCAGAGAGCCCAATGTGGAGCTCCATCCCAGGACCCTGAGATCATGACCTGAGCCGAAGGCAGAGGCTTTAACCCACTGAGCCACCCAGGCGCCCCTAAAAATAATGAAATTTTTTAAAAAGAAAGAAAGGGAGTGAGAATGAACTTAAACAATATTTAAACTTGAAAAATTAGTGGAAATGGATAACCATTTTTTTTTTATTAACATATAATGTATTATTAGCCCCAGGCGTACATGTCTGTGAATTGCCAGGTTTACACACCTCACAGCACTCACCATAGCACATACCTTCCCTAATGTCCATAACCCCACCACCCTCTCCCTAGCCCCTCTCCCCAGCAACCCTCAGTTTGTTTTGTGAGATTAAGAGTCTTTATGGTTTGTCTCCTTCCCGATCCCATCTTGTTTCATTTATTCTTTTCCTACCCCCAAACCCTCTACGTTGCATCTCCCCTTCCTTATATCAGGGAGATCATATAATAGTTGTCTTTCTCTGATTGACTTATTTCGCTAAGTATAATACCCTCTAGTTCCATCCACATCGTCACAAATGGCAAGATTTCATTTCTTTTGATGGCTGCATAGTATTCCATTATATATATATACCACATCTTCTTTTGGATAACCTTATTTAAGTAAAAGTAAATTATGTGCCAGCCCACAATGAAGACTGTGTAGGTGCTTGCTTTTGTAAATCATGTGTTAAAAAGTCTCTGGCTCCTTGGAGGACCATGGAGTTGGCTTTTGAGAACGTTTTCTTTTACAGATTGAGCTTTGGAAAGAATTCCAAAATTAAGTAACAATTTCATTCTCTTTTCATCTTGTCTGACTGCATGACTCCCCACTTAATTTTTTTCAGTTTACCCTCTTCCCATGAAATATTTCATCGTACTTTGTCTTCCTACACTCAACAGATTGGCAGGTTTCCTGTAAGGGAAAATAGACTGGTTGTGAATAGGGACATAAAGGACAGTGGTTAGGAGCCTGAGTTAGGCTGTTGAGGATTTATACTTTCTTCCTTTCGTCTCTACCTAACTTTAGGCAAGTTACTGGCATAATAGTTATGCCTATATCATACAGGAAGAGTAACAGAGATGTGTGTAGAGAGTCTAGCAGAATACCTGGTACTAGAAGCCCTCAGTAAATACCAGCTATTATGATATTCTTGAGTTTTTCCTGAAGCAAATGGATACTGATTGCTGGATTCCTCCTAGATCCAAATTCGTTTCTACTACAAACCAGGTTGGTTTTAAGGGAGGCTGATGCCATACAGGTAAAAGATTTCCAAACTAAAAACAATGTCAAAACAGTAATAAAAGTGTGTTTGTTAAGCCTCTTAATGGTCTGCAGTAAAAACTCCTAATCCAGGTGCCTGGGTGGCTCAGTGGGTTAAAGCCTCTGCCTTGGGCTCAGGTCATGATCTCAGGGTCCTGGGATCGAGCCCCGCATCGGGCTCTCTGCTTGGTGGGGAGCCTGCTTCCCCCTCTCTCTCTGTCTGCCTCTCTGCCTACTTGTGATCTCTGTCTGTCAAATAAATAAATAAAATCTTTTAAAAAAAAAGAAAAAAGAAACTCCTAATCCATGGTTCCCAAGCGCACTTGTTGCTGTTTCATGTGAGTAGTATTATTTTGGCTGACTTCACAGGACAGGATGGTTCTTTTTAAAGACAGCTTTTTCTGTAACTCTTCCATTTTTTTCTGTAGCTCTTCTTCCCTTATGTTTGTAAGCATCCCAGACAACCCTGATCACAGTACATTTGTGGCTATTCCTGCTGAAGTAATTATTTAAGAAAATTCTAAGGATTAACCTCTGAAAGTCCTTACAGCCTTTCAGGCTCCTCATTAGTCACTTATTCAGCATATTTTTGTGCCAGGTGCTACTGCTAGGCATACTATAGAAAACGAAACAGCCCCTTTCCTTAAGGTTCACTAAAAATTCTGCTTATTCTAATTGAACTGTCTTTATTTTATGTTATGTTATGTTAGTGTTATGTTATAGATTTTATTTATTTGACAGAGCACAAGCAGGGGGAAGGGCAGAAAGAGAGAGAGAAGCAAACTCCCCCACTGAGCAAGGAGCCTGATGAAAGTCCTGGGATCACAACCTGAGCTGAAAGTGATGCTTAACCACATGAGCCACCCAGGTGCCCTGAATTGTCTCTATTTTTTAAGGGCAGGCATTTCTGATGAGTATGTTAATAGCTTGTTCTTGTAAAATATTGTCATATTTTTCATTACACTTGTACAAATTTACCTCTGTTTTGGGTAGTCATTTTATAGTGGGTTGTGTGGTTAGAAGTCCAACCACCACTTAAAATAATGTCTTCATGGGAAAAAAGGGGTCTTTAAGGTACAATAGGTTTATTAATAAAGAACTACCTAGTTGACTTTTCTCTCCACCTTTACTTATTTAGGATATTTTCAAAGGATCCAGAATTATTTCTTACAAGGATGATCTCAGTATTTTTGTATATTGATTTTTTTTTTCCTTAAGTAGGCCCTGTACCCTGTACAGCATGGAGCCCAACATGGGGCTTGAACTCATGAACCTGAGATGAACACCTGAGCTGAGATCAAGAGTTGGGTGCTCAACCACCTGATCCACCCAGGTGCCCCCCGATTTTTAAAAATACTTTTTTTTTTTAAAGATTTTATTTATTTATTTGTCAGAGAGAGCGAGCGAGAGGGAGCACAGGCAGACAGAGTGGAAGGCAGAGTCAGAGGGAGAAGCAGGCTCCGCGCGGAGCAAGGAGCCCGATGTGGGACTTGATCCCAGGACGCTGGGATCATGACCTGAGCCAAAGGCAGCTGCTTAACCAACTGAGCCACCCAGGCGTCCCAAAAATACTTATTTTTTTAAAGGATTTTATTCGTCCATTTGAGACACAGGAAGAGCGTATGATCAAGGGGGAGGGTCAGAGTGAAAGGGAAAAGCAGGCTCCCTGCTTGATCCCAGGACCCAAGATCATGCCCTGAGCCAAAGGCAGTTGTTTAACTGAGGCACCCAGGCACCCCTGCAAATGTTTTTTTTTTCCTGGAGATACTCCTAAACCTCTTTTCTAGCTTAATGACTTGAAAAGTACAGCAGGGTGGATACACTGCAATACTGTTAGAATCAAGTAGCCATTTTGATAAGCGCAGTGGAATAAATTGGTAAAGGGAGGATTACAGCAAATCACTGTTGAGTCACAGATCAGAGTTTTTGTAGATAACAGAGTTTGAGTATTCATGAATCATTGATTTTTGTCAGCTTCTCCTGTACTGTGTGAATAATTTGTTTTTAAAACTTACTTTGATGTCTTTGCATGTTTGGGTGTGTGTGCCTAGGTCCTAAGCTATTAAGTGGCGTTTTACTCTCCTTCTGCCCTGTGGTCATCTCTCATCCTAGAGTTCTAAGTTTAGCATTTCCAACTTTCACTTGCATCTGGATGCTCTGCGGATTTCTCTTCATTGCATTTATCCAGAGTGTATCCTCCCACCTGCCATCCCTGACTTGGTGTGTGAATCTCTGTGAAGCAGTGCCTTTAATCTGAGTCTTTGCTATTTCCCTGAAAATGCCTTATATGTACACATTGATTTGTAAATGAATACTGATTCAGAAATATTAAATATTGATTTTAGAACTAAAGAACTAAACATATACAGGGAACTAACTGTACTCTTCCATTGCTTACCATTGTCCTATAGACAGAGCCCAAATTCCTGGCATTCAGAGCCATCCACATTTTGGTTAGCCTGCCAGTCTTAACTCTTTCTTCTCTACAATAACCTTTCATTATTCTAGCCAAGGTCTTTTACCCATTATTTGCTGAATTCACAATACCATGTTCCACTATACAGTAGACCGCCCTCTAATGTCTTCCTTTTTTTGTCTAACTACCCTTCTTTCCAGGGCCAGATTAAGTCATTTCTGACCACTGTCAGAGTAATTTCTCTCAGAAATCCATAGATCAGAGAGGCCTTACGTTATGTATGACTCATATCATCTATAACTGCTGCCCTGTGTTTTTCTGTTTTTGAACAGCTCCTGCCCTTTGAAATGCATTATAGTTCCTAGAAGACAAAGACAGATTTTCTGGTTTCTGTTCTAATGCTTCATATTCCCCCATGCCTGTGTATACTGTTGGTGCTCAGTAGATAGATGTTCTTCAATCTTCAAAAAATTGGCTTCTTTACATGACATGTATGCATGTAGCTAACATTTGACTAAAGGTACGTGTTTCCTCAGGAGTAAAATGAAATAAAATGTACCACTTCTCTGTGGAGTAAAGAATCTAGAAATCAATGTTTAAAATTTCAGAATGAGTTATTACTGTCAGTAGCCCTTACACTTTGTATAAGGGTAAATGCTAAATGCTAATGTGTTCTAGCATTTAGCTAAAACTGGGTTTTAGCATTAACTATTATTAATGGATAATTAGTGATTAACTTACAAAATAATATAGAAACAATTCAGTTTTATTATAACAAGAATAGAATTGAGCAGTGTGCTTTTTTTTTTTTTTTTTTTTGGGCTTATTTATTTACTTGCCAGAGAAAGAGAGCACAACACAAGTAAGTAGAGCAGCAGGCAGAGGTAGAGGGAGAAATGGGCATCCCAGTGAGCAAGCTGAATGTGAGACTCAATCCCAGGACCCTGGGATCACCACCCGAGCCGAAGGCAGATATTTAACCAACTGAGTCACCCAGGTGCTCCGAGCAGTGTGCTTTGTGAATCTGGAAGATATGTTTGGCTTTAGTCCTTACTTTCAGTTGGAGAAACAGATTGCAGACCTCCCTGGTGCTAGTCCTGAGTCACTCCTTTTTCACAAGCAGGTAATTATTTGAATGTCTTAATAATTTAATAGTGAAGATATTTGTAGATTTTGTTAAATTGTTTCTTTAACATCTTTCTAAGTAAATAAATATAAGACACTCTGTCTTGTGTTTGACAGATTAGAGTAGGGAAGAAAGTTATGAAACTGTACACAGGAGAGTTTAGCCTCTAAATTTTATATATGCGGCTTTAAAAATTATTCCATGATCTCCAAGGATAATAGCATTTTTATAATCCTGAAGTTAGGATTGAGCCTGAACTAACTTGAACTTATAGGGTGGAACTTATAGGGTGGAACTCCATAATGAAGCACATAAGGTGTCTTCTACATTTCTCCTTCACTGGAATGATCATTGGCATAGAAACCAAGTGGAATAGGTTTGGGGAGAGAAGTGTGGTGCAGGGTTGTCGTTTCGAGGTTTTCTCTGCTGCAACCAATAATAGGGAGTATTTAAAAAAAAAATTTTTTTTTTAACTGTTGTCGCTGACTCCTCTAAGATAGAAAGTCTGGGGGCACCTGGGTGGATCAGTGGGTTAAAAGTCTCTGCCTTCGGCTCCCGTCATGATCTCAGGGTCCTGGGATCAAGCCCCGCATCGGGTTTTCTGCTTGGCAGGAGCCTGCTTCCACATCTCTCTCTCTGTCTGCCTCTCTGCCTACTTGTTATCTCTGTCAAATAAATAAATAAAATATTTAAAAAAGAAAAAAAAAAGATAGAAAGTCTGTCAGTCCTTGCCCTAGAAAAATTTTGCAAAAAGCAGAGTTTTGTGTCAGATAAGTGAGACCTCAGAGGTTAATAGCCTATTTCTTAATCGCGATTGGATCAAGGGAGGAAAAAAAAAAGTCCATTAGGGAAGCTAGAAAGAAGGGAAAGAGAAGGGTTCTTAATAGGCTAATATGTTTAATTGATTCTTTATGCAGTTGTGCTTCCATTTCTTTTAAGTGAATCAGTAGAGCAAAATAACTTTCTAAAATTGCACAAGATGTGTCAGGCCTTGAAGCAGAAATAATTCAACTGAACTTGCTATTTCTAGGCCCCTGTTCCCTGCCTCATCCTTTTTTCTTCTGCTGTGAGCATCTCTGTATTGTGTTGGCTGCACTTGAGCCTTTCCATCCTTTGTTAGGAGTATTATAATTCTCATTCAGATCCATCTACATTCTGTCTCAGTTTGTGTCCATCAGCAACTCTTTTCAAGTTTAGTAAACCTGCATTTTCCATATTTTAAACATGCCAAACGTCCTTAATCCTAAATAATCCAGCTCTTTCCAATTTCTTTGTACTCTTTCTGTGTGTATATTATTCAGAGCACCTTGCACATTTTGCAGTTGATAACCTGCAGATGTCTGCAGCTCAGGTTATTTATTCCCTGGGTTTCATCAGTTTTGGTTAGCAAGATAGAAACTTGGATGTTGTTCATAATAGGTTATTGATTATATATATTTTTTCAAAGATTTTATTTATTTATTTGACAGAGGTCACAAGTAGGCAGAGAGGCAGGCAGAGAGAGAGAGGGGGGAAGCACGCTGTCCGCTGAGCAGAGAGCCAAATGTGGGGCTCATTCTCAGGACCCTGGGATCATGACCTGAGCCGAAGGCAGAGGGTTTAACCCAATGAGCCACCCAGGTGCCCCTGTGATTATATTCTTTTATTAGTTAAATTCTTTTAGCATAGATTATAGGAAATGGTTTAGACTAAAAAGTCTAATGCTTATAGTAAATTGCATCTTTTGAAGGTTTAAAATGCATTTGCTTTAAGATTATTTTCATATATACAGATTAAATTAGATTGCCAGTTGAAGTTATAATTGGTTTTAAGGTAATCTAATGTTGGAAAAACATGAAACTTTATAGCAAAGAGGATAGATTAATAAATTAGCAGTGTTAGGTGAGATGTCTTGGGCTTCTCTGCAAGAGTATTAAGTTTAGTTGCCTGCACAATACCTTTGTAACATACTGTTCTGTTTGAGGATAAAAAGCATGTGGGAAATAATATAGAAGTATATTAACGTGAACAGAATGACCTATTTTCTGTCTTGTCAATTGCACATATCTGTGTAGAGTGGTATTGTGATTTATTTAATAAGTATATCATGACCTGATATTTTTGTGTTGGCAGAAAGTAGTATCTGTTTGGTGTATTACATTTACTTTAGTGTCTCTGTAAGAAGAGCTCAAAGAAGCCTAGCGTCTGAGGATTGTCTTACCGTTGAATGGTGGCATTTGATCACTGGTAAATGACTCCAGGAACTTTGTTATTGAGAGATGTTCTGCACTTTTGTTTTCTTATTCTTTTAGTAGTTTCACATTCCTAAAACTTGATAGAAAATCATTATCTTGAAAATTTTTCCTTTTTTTTTTTTTTTTAAAGAGACAGGAAGAACATGCGCATGCATGTGCAAGCTGCAGCATAGGGACAGAGGGAGAGGAAGAGAGACAGAGAATCTTAAGCAAGCTCCAAGGCCAACGTGGAGCCCAGCTTAGGGCTCAGTCTTGTGACCTTGAGATCATGACTTGAGGCAAAATCAAAAGTCAGATGTTTAACAAACTGAGCCACTAAGGCGCCCTGAAAAATCTCCCATTTTCAAGTGGAATAAAAGATAAAGGGCTTTAAATATACATTTTCTGGCAAGGAGAGAATCACTGCCTTTAAAATTATAAAGGTAGTTTATAATTCATTTTAAAAACTCATTTTAATTCACTGTTTTGTTGCTATTATACATTCACTTTTTTCCCCTAGTTATCTTATCTATCCTTCCTTACAATGGTTATTACTAATATGCCTGCAGCTTTGAGGTGGTAAGCTGTGATGGAGGTGAGCACCTTTGCCACCAGTTAGAACTGAATTCTTGGACTTCAGTGCTGTAATTAAAAATTGATCAGCTCCTGCCACTTTCATAATTCTACTTAAAGTAGATATAGCTTAAAATAGATGGCTCAACATAGGGTTTAGCTACTTCTGAATAATAGGTAGGTAGGCACAAGAAGAGAAGCATGTATCATTATCATACTTCCTTTTTTTTTTTTTTTTTTTTTAGAGATTTTATTTATTTATTTGACACAGAATGAGAGAGAGCAAGTACAGGCAGGGGAGAAGCAGGCTCCCTGCTGAGCAAGGAGCCCGATGCAGGACTCATCCCAGAACCCTGGGATCATGACCTGAGCTGAAGGCAACCACTTAACTGACTGAGCCAATGAGGCAACCCATTTTCATATTTCTCATGCCTCATCCTTTGAAAAGTTACATGTACACATATATTTTGGATATTTTGCCAGAGGGGATAATTTAATTTTCCTTTTTGATGTATAAGCCAGAATACGTTAGAGGTGGAAATAGAGAAGAAATGAATATAAAACCTTCCTTTAAAAAAAACAAGTATATGGGGCACTTGGGTGGCTCATTTGATTAAGCGTCTGCCTTCCACTCAGGTCATGATCACAGGGTCCTGGGATCAAGTCCCACATGGGGCTCCCAGCTCAGTGGGGAATCTGCTTCTCCCTCTCCTTCTACTTCTACCCCCTGCTCATGCGCTCGCTCGCTCTCTTACTCACTCTCTGTCTCAAATAAATAAAAATCTTTAAAAACAAAGTGTATGTATTTATTTGATAGATCATGATTGAAAAAAAAAGTGTAAGTTGGGGTGCTTGGGTGGCTCGGTGGGCTAAGTCTCTACCTTCGGCTCAGGTCATGAACTCAGGGTCTTGGAATCAAGCCCCATATCAGGCTCTCTGCTCAGCAGGGAGTCAGCTTCCCCTCTCTGTCTGCCTGCTTGTGATCTCTCTCTTCTCTCTCTCTGTTTCTGTCAGATAAATAAGTAAAATCTTAAAAAGAAAAAAATGTAAGTGGAATATACATCTGCTCCTTACTTACATCTGTTTCCTGATTTACGGTTGTCATTCTCCAAGGCAACCACTCCTGAGTTTCTTGTGTGTCTTTCAGGTTCAGTACATATAAAAGAAACATAGGACATAGATATTCTCTACTTTTTTTAACAACTCAAATGGTAGCATATACATACTCTGTTGTATATCTTGGGTTTTTTCCTTTTTTTAATTTCCATTGTTTAAATTTAAATTCTATTTAGTTAACACATATGGTAAAATGGGCTTCAGGTGTATAATTTAGTGACCCATCACTTAACCCTCAGTGCTATCACAAGTGCCCTTCCTAATACGCGTCACCCATTCAGCCCATGCCCCACCCATTTCCCTCCATCAACCCCCTTTGTTCTCTGTAGTCAAGAGTTGCTATAATTAGTGGTCTCTCTCACTTTTTTCTCCCTTTATGTTCATCTGTTTTGTTTCCTAAATTCCTTATGTGAGTAAAAAAGTTACATAGTATTTGTCTTTCTCTGACAAACTTACTTTGCTTAGCATAATATACTCCAGCTCCATCCACATTGCTGCAAATGGCAAGATTTCATTCTTTTTTACGGCTGAGTAATATTCGATTGTGTGTGCACCACATCTTCATTATCCACTCATCTGTCGATGGACATCTGGACTGTTTTCCTTAATTTGGCTATTGTTGATAATGCTGCTCTCTGAACATCAGGGTGCATGTACTCTTTCAAATTAGTATTTTTGTATCCTTTGGTCAAATACCTAGTAGTACAATTGCTGAATCATAGGGTAGTTCTATTTTTAACTTTTTGAGGAACCTCCATACTTCCAGAGTGTCTGCACCAGTTTGCATTCCCACCAACAGTATAAAAGAGGGTTCCCCTATGTCCATATCCTTGCCAACCTCTGTTTCCCATGTTGTTATTTTAGCCATTCTGACAGATGGGAGTGAGGTGATATCTCATCATGGTTTTGATCTGTATTTTCCTGACGATAAATGATGTTGAGTGTCTTTTTATGTGTCTGTTAGCCATCTGTCTTAGGAAAAATGTCTGTTCATGTCTTCTGTGCATTTCTTAACTGGATTATTATTAATAATATTATTATTATATATTTTTTAGTGAGTTTGGTAAGTTCTTTATAGATTTTGGATACTAACCCTTTATCAGATATGTCATTTGCCAGTATCTTTTCCCATTCTATAGATCATCTAATTCTGTTGATTGTTTCCTTTGCTGTGCAAAAACTTTTTATCTTGATGAAGTCCCAATAATTCCTTTTTGCTTTTGTTTCCCTTGCCTCCAGAGACATGTCTAGTGGTTTGTTTTTGTTTATTTGTTTTTTCTTGTAACAGGCTGTATTTCTTTTAATGGCTAAATAAACTACACTGAATGGATTTGTTTTGGTACATAGCTCCCTCCTCCCCCGCCTTGATCTTACACTGTTCCTGGTAAAGTAGCAGATCTTTTCCCATATATGCAAGTATATCTGTAGGTAAATTTCTGTAAGAGGAATTTCCGGGTAACAAGAATATGCATTTTAATACAGTTGTTTTCTGGAGAGATATACCAGTTTACTGGCTCTCAAACTCAAGGAGATTGCCTTTTTGTTTCTATATCCTTTTCACCCCAAGACTATTTTCTTTTTTGTTTTTAATTTAAAATTTTATTTATTTGACAGAGCACAAGCAGGGGGAGGGGCAAAGGGAGAGGGAGAGGCTGCTCAGCAGGGAGCCCATTTGGGGCTCCATTCCAGGACCCTGGGACATGAGGAGAGCTGAAGGCAGAGGCATAACTGACTACCCAGGCACCCCCACAAGACTGTATTTTCAAAACCTTTTTGGTCTTACCTGTGAAAAGTTTCAGTTTAATTTATTTTTATGAGTGAATCTTCATTTGTTCAGGAGTCATTTCTTTGAACCCCTTACTTTCTTCCCCTATATTTTTACTGTATTTGTGGAAATTGTCTGTGTTGAAAGTATTTTTCCCTTTATAATTTACTTCTTGATATTATTTTGTCTGCCTTTGTAGCCAGTTTAAAACTTTGTGCACAAGTTATTAGTCTGTTTTGATAGTTTTGGATTTTGAGTCATGCTTTTAAAAGTACCCCATGATGAGATTATTTAGAGCAAAACAAACAAAACCCCCCTCACATCATCTACTTTTATGGTATTATTATTCCCATTTTAAGTTTCTTGATGCCCCTGGGATTTATTTTGGTGTAGGGATCCAACCTGTTTTATTTCCTGATTAAATGACAGTTATGACATAATTTCTTGAGTGATTGATACTTACTCTGCAGTAAATGTCTCTGTATCTAAACTCTTTAGTAATACTACATTGTAGTTGATGCTTTTATCAGATACTTATAATACATAGTAAAGCCTTTGCCCCTCTCCACAATTACTCTTTATAAATTATTTTATTGATACTTTGTCCTCTTATTTTCCCATGTGAACTTTAAAATCGTCCTTTTCTTATGCCATAAATATATAAAGAAGCTATTACCATGTGAAATTTATAGATTAATTTAGTAAGAATTGATATTTTAATTATTAGTCTTCGTTTATTTACATCATCTTTTGGTACCTTTTTTTTTTTTTTTTTTAAGATTTCATCTATTTATTTGACAGAGCACAAGCAGGGGGGAATGGCAGAGGGAGAGGGAGAAGCAGGCTAAGGCAGGACTCAATCCCAGACCCTTGGGGTTATGACTTGAGCTGAAGGCAGAGGTTTAACCGACTGAGCTATGCCCTCTTTTGGTACTTTTAAACATTTTATTTATAAATAAACATTTTAAGCATTTATTTATTTATGTTAATAGTACAAAGTATTTTGTTGTTTTTGTTTCTATTGTAAATGGAATCCTTGCTAGTTGTTTTTACTATAACAGGGCTGTTGGTTTCTGCATATAAATTATAACTAAGCTTATTGAATTCTTTTTCTATTGCAGTTGTTCAGTTTATTCTAAATTGGATTCTTAAATGGCCATTTTTATAATTAATAGGCAGATACCTGTCAACAGAACCAGAATATCTTTTTTTTTTTTTTTTAAGATTTTATTTATTTTTGACAGAGAGAGAAAGGAAGCACAAGTAGGGTAAGCAGCAGAGGGAGAGGGAGAAGCAGGCTCTCTGCTGAACAGGGAGCCAGATGTGGGGCTTGATCCCAGGACTCCGGTATCATGACCTGAGCCAAAGGCATGTGTTTAACTGACTGAGGCACCCAGGCACCCCAGAACCAGAATATCTTTATCATCATTTTATTGTGTCTTTGTAAGAATAAAAAAGCCAAATTATTATTTTTTTAAAAGTAAAGCATTTCATCAGAATGAAAAGAGTTAATTGGATGATTTCAAACCAGTGGTCATTGCCTTTATTTTAATTTACTTATATTTTAAAGATTTATTTATTTGAGAGCGTGCCCATGTGCATAATCCGGTGTGAGTCAGGGGAGGGCAGAGAAAGAAATCTTCAAGGATACCCCCTTCTGAGTGGGGGAGCTGAGCAAAGCTCAATCTCACGACCCTTGAGATCATGACCTAAGCCAAAACCAAGTCAGGTGCTTAACCAACTGAGTCACCCAGGCTCCTCAGTGGCCATTGCCTTTCAACATCCACTTTCATGGAATGGCTTACATACTGGATATATCATCTCTGCTGGTGCTGGAGATAAGATCAGGCTGATTTTTGTTATTCTGTACCCGTCTTAATAAAGATCATCCTGTGATTGACTTGTCATAACTTTGTGGTTTTTTTCCCCTTAGAATGGTTAAAAACGCGCCCCCCCCCCCCCACTGGCCTCCATCCACTAAAAGTGCTTTAATGGAAAACTGAACCATGAGAAATGAAGGGGTTGGCTCAGTTTTAGTTTAAACATGGGCATACTTTAGAGATACTGTGGGTTCGGTTTCAGACCACCACAATAAAGCAGATGTCACAATAAAAGAAGTTAAATGAAATGAATATTTTGGTTTTCAAGTGCATATAAATGTTGTTTCCACTATGCTGTAGTCTGTTGAGTGTGTAATAGTGTTTTATCTAAAAACCAAAAACAGAAAACAATGTACATACCTTAATTTACAAATAACTTCAGGGGCACTGGGCGGTGCAGTCAGTGCCTTACTGTTGGTTTCAGCTCAGGTCATGATCTCAGAGTTGTGACATCAACCCCCATGTCAGGCTCTGCACTCAGTGTGGAGTCTACTTAAGATTCTCTCTTGTTCTCCCTCTGCTTCCCCTCCCCCAATAAATAAATAAATCTTTAAAAAAAAATACCTTACTGCTGAAAAATGGTAATCTTCTGAGCTTTCTGTGAGTTGTAATCTTCTTGGAGATGAAGGGTCTTGCCTCAATGCTGATGGCTACAGACTGATCAAGGTAATGGTTGTTGAAGGTTGAGGTGGCTGTGGTAATTTTTTTAAAATGAGACAACAGTGAAGTTTGCTGCATTGATTGACTCTTCCTTTTATGAACAATATCTCTATAGCATGTGATGCTGATTGACAGCATTTTACCCACAATAGAACTTCTAGCATAATTGGGAGTCTGTCCTTTCAGACATTGCCCTACTTTATCAACTAAGTTTATGTGATATTATGAATCTTCTGTTGTCATTTCAGCAGTCGTCACAGCATCTTCACCAAGAGTATATTTTGTCTCAAGAAACCACTTTATTTGCTCCACCACATCCGCAGTTCCTTCCTCCATTAAAGTCTTGAACCCTTCAAAATCATTCATGAAGGTTGGACTCAACTGCTTTGAAATTCCTGCTCCTGTTGATACTTTGACCTTTTCCATGAATCCTGAGTATTTTTAATGGTGTCTAGAATGGTGAATCCTTTCCAGAGGTTTTCAGTTAACTTTGTCCAGATCTATCAGAGGAATCACTATGGCAGATAAAAACCTTACGAAATGTATTTCCTAAAGAATAAGACTTGAGAGTCAAAATTACTCCTTGATCCATGGGTTGCAGAATAGTTATAGTGTTAGCAGGCCTGAAAACCACCCTCACTGTTCATCTCTGTGAGAGCTCTTGGGTGATTAGGCGTATTGTCAGTGTACAGTAAGATTTTGAAGGGAATTTTTTTTTCTGAGCAGTAGATACTTTAAGCAGTGAGGTTAAAATATTCAGTAAACCATATTGTGAATAGATGTGCGGTCATCCAGGCATTTGGCATTTGTAGAACATAGACAGAGTAGACTTAGCATAATTCTTAAGGGTCCTAGGATTTGGGGATTTGGGGATTTGGGGAATGGTAAATGAGCATTGGCTTCAGTTTAGAGTCACCAACTGCATTAGCCCCTAACAAGGGAGTTAGTCTCTATCCTTTGAAGCTTTGAAGCCTGGCCCTGAATTCTGTCTAGCTGTGAAAGTTGTAGACGCATCTTCTTCCACTGTAATGATGTAAGACTGTTTCATTTGCATTGAAAATTTGGTATTTAATATAACCACCTTCATGAATTGCTTGAGCTGGATCTTTCTTGGGTAACTGACTATAGTTTCTATATCAGCACTTTCTGCTTCACCTTGCACTTTTACCTTATGGAGATATCTTCTCCCCTTAAATCTCTTGAACCACTCTCTGCTAGCTTCAGACTTGTCTTCTGAAGCTTCTTCACCTCTTTGAGCCTCTATAGAATTGAAAAGAGTTAGGTCTTTCTCTGGATTTAGGCTGTGGCTTAAGGGAATATTGTGACTGGTTTGAAATATTCAGGCCACTAGAAGCTTTGTTTATCAACAATAAGGCTCTGTCACTTTATCATTTGTGTGTTCATTAGAGTAGCACTTTTAATTACCTTTATGAAGTCTTCCTTTGCATTTACAACTTGCCTACCTGATGCAAGAAGCCACTCTCAGCTTTTGATATGACTTCACCAAGCTTAATCATTTCTAGTGTTTGATTTAAAGTTCACTTTAACCTAAACACTTTGAGGCCATTGTAAGGTTATCAGTTAGGCTAATCTTCATGTTAATGTATTTCAGGGAGTAGGAAGTCCACAGAAGAGGCAGAGAGATGGGGGATTGGATAGTTGAGCCCTCAGAACATACAACATTGATCAGTTGAGCTCATTATGTTATATGGGCAAGGTCCATGGTCCCCAAAATTATTAGAATAGCAACATCTCAGAGTACTGATCACAGATCACCTAACAAAGATACTAATGAAAAAGCTTGAAATACTGTGAAAACTACCAAAATGTGACACAGATAAGACGGAGCAAATGCTGTTGTAAGAATGGCACTGATAGACTTGCTTGACACAGACAGGATTGCCACGAACCTTCAGTTTGTTAAAAAGAGTATCTGAAGTGCAGTAAAGTGAAGCACAATAAAACGAGGTGTGCCTGTAGTGCTAATTGATCTAACAATAAATGTAGTGAGAGAGTGAGAGGGAAATATTGTTTCTGATTAAAGAAAAGTCACCTGCCATAATTTCTATAACTTTA
This sequence comes from Mustela nigripes, assembly GCF_022355385.1. Classification (NCBI taxonomy): domain Eukaryota; kingdom Metazoa; phylum Chordata; class Mammalia; order Carnivora; family Mustelidae; genus Mustela; species Mustela nigripes. The sequence continues at coordinate 103,903,786 of NC_081568.1, forward strand.
GAGAGACTTTTGCCTCACTTCATTGTTAATAAGGGTATATTAAGGTGTTCCTAAAATAGAGTGTCTCAAACTTTGGCGTGTGTGCTTTTTACATGGCAATCTTACTAAAATTCAGATTCTGATTTTGTGCTTCTGGAGTAGGCCTTCAGGTTCCATATTTATAACAGGTTCCGAACATGATGCTGGTGTTGCTGGTCACAGACCATGTTTTGAGTAACCAGACACTAAATGACCATCTATTTGATTTGGTTATTTAGTTGAGTTGAACATAGCCAACTAAATTAAAGATGGCAGGTTGGCCACATACGTCGTCTTTTTTCCTTCTCCATAGGTATTTTCACTGCTTATGAGAATGTGCTGCATTTACAAACTCAGTGTGATGCCCTGTTTCCGAGTGTGTACCCTCCAGACTTCAGGGAACATGATAACTTTGCTACCCCTCATCCCACCCAGATTCCTTATCCAGGATGCTTCTATTCATGTGATTTCTCAAGTCTGGCTTACCCTCCTTCACCTATGCAGCACTTCTCATCCTTCAAAACCCAGTTCAAATCCTGGCTTTAGAACACCTTTTCCAACTGCATTAGCCTACTCTGATCCACCTTTTCGGTAACATTTTACTTCTTTTATAATTAGTGTTTTATTTTTATGTCTGTTAGTTTGCTTCCCTAGTTAGATTTTAGAATTCTTAAGGATAAGAACATTGGACATTTTGTATCCCCTACATGACTCCTGTTGGGTATCTAAAAAGCAATTTGATGGTGTCTTCGAGTCAGTTAATCTTTGCCACTAAAAACCTGTCTCTGTTCCTTTGTTTTTTGTCTCAGTTAATGCCAGAACCCTAGTAGTCATCCTTAATTATCTCTGTCTTAAAATCTGGTCTTTCACTAAGTACCACTGATTTTTATCTCCAGAACATTTCTTGAATCTTTGTTCTGTCCCCCAGTATAAACTTCCACCAAGTTTCATAGACACACCTGGGAGCCTGTGAACTGATCTCTCTGCATGCACTCTGATACCCTTCCAAGCTTTTCTCACCACTGTAGTATATAATTCAGTCAGCAGGGTCTCTTAGTAAGTCTCTACAATTGTCTTTCTGCCTGCTGCTCCTCATGCTTGTGCCCTGTCAAATAAATAAATAAATTTTAAAAAACTAAACAAAAACCACTTGTTAACAAAGTCGAAAGACATTAATCTGATCACCCTATAAAATAATAAGGGCTTAGCAGAGACAATAATTGATATTAATTGGTTATTATGTTTTAATCTTTTTTTGTTTTACTTTAAAAATAGGGATACAGGGATGCCTGGGTGGGCTCAGATAAGGTTAAGCATCTGCCTTTGGCTCAGGGTCCTGGGATTGAGTCCTGCATGGGGCTTCTTGCTCAGCTGGCAGCCGCCTTCTCCCTCTGACTGCTTGCTCATTGGGGAGCCTGCTTCTCCCTCTGCTTGCCACTCTTCCTGATTTCTAACAAATAAACCAAATCTTTAAAAAAAAAAATGAAAATAAGCGCATGTACTGTGAAATTCAATGTTGTCTTTAAGTCGGTTTGTATTATATAAAAATTAATTGACTTTGTTTTAGTTATTCATTCATTCATTCATTCATTCAGTAGATTTCATATCTAGTGAGGAGCCTGGGGTGGGGCTTGAACTCAAGGCCCTGAGATCAAGACCTGAACTGAGGTCAAGAGTCATATGCTTAACTGACTGAGCCACTCAGACACCCCGGTAGTTTTGGTTTTATATGAATTTTAGGTTTACAGAAAAACTGAGCGGAAAATACATAGAGTTCCCATTTATTCCCCTCCTGCCCACAGTCTCCCCTAATATTAAAGAGCATACTTTATATAAGTGATCATTCTTTGGGTTGTGCGATTCTCTGATGAAAGGAGAATGTCTGTATCCATCATTACAGTATCATACATAGCAGTTAACACTGCTCTAAAAATCTCGTGGTTCCCTTATTCATTCACTGGGAGTGTGCCACATCTCTCTAGCCTCTGGCAACTAGTGATTTTTTTTTTCTGGCCTTTCTCTGTATTTTGTTTTTTCCAGAATGTTATGGAATTGGTATCCTAAAATATGTAACCTTTTCAGATTGGCTGCTTTTCACTTTTGAATATACATCCAAGGTTCCCCCCTCCCCCGCCATTTTTTGGTGGATTGACAGCTCTTTCTTTTTTTTAGTGCTGAATGAATATTCCATTGTGTGAATATACACAGTTTGTTTATTCATTTACTTATTGGAGGACACCTCTGTTGCTTCTAAGTCTTGGCATTTATGAATAAAGCTCCTATAACCTTTATGTGCAAGTTTTGTTTGGATTAGATTTTCACCTCATTTAGATAAATATCAAGGAACATGATTGCTGGATTTTATGGTGAGAATATTTAGTTTTGTAAGAAAGAGACACCATGCTAACACTAATCAAAAGAAAGTTGGAGTAGCTTATATTAATTTGAGATAAAGCAGACTTTTGACCAAGGGAAATTATTAAGGGTAAAGAGAATAATTATATAATAGAAGGGTTAATTCTCTAAGAAGACCTAATAATCATTGATGTGCATGTGCCCAACAACAGATCATAAGAATACATTGCCACCAACAATAAATGGGAATTCTGGTTGTGCCATATCCTTGCCAGCATTTGGTATTGTCAGGTGTGTAATCGCATCTCATTGTTTCAATCTGCAGTCCCCAGATGATGGTGTGATGTTGATCATCTCCTCATATGCTTACTTGGTATCTGTATAGCTTATTTGGTGAGGTCTCTTCAGATCTTTTGCCCACTTTTAAATTGGGTTGTTTCCTTAATGTTGAGTTTTGGGAGTTTTTTGTATATTTTGCATAACAGTCCTTTGTCAGAAATGTATTTTCCAAGTGTTTTCTCTGTAATTTCTCTTTTTTCTTTTTTTTTTTTTAAGATTTTATTTTTTTGAGAAAGAGAGCTTAAGCAAGGGGGAGGGGCAGAGGGAGAAGCAGACTCCCCACAGAGCAGAGAGCCCAATGCCAGGCACTGTCCCAGGACCCTGGGATCATGACCTGAGCCAAAGGCAGACACTTAACTGACTGAGCCACCCAGGTGTTCCTTGAGTGTCTTCCGGTAAGTATTATAACAAAGTCTAGCTTACCAATGTTTTTCTTCATGGATTGTGTTTGGGGTTGTGTCTAAAACATCTATCAAACACATGGTCACTAAGATTTTCTCTTAGTTATTTTCTGGGAGTTTTATAGTTTTGTATTTTTACATGTGGGTCCATGATCAGTTTTGAGTTAATCTTTTTGTAAGGTCTGGATTTCCCTCTCTCCATCCCTCCTTTCCTTCCTTCATATGGATGCCCATTTATTGAAAAGAGTATTCAGGGGCGCCTGGATGGCTCAGTTGTGATTGGCTCAGGTCATGATCCCTGCATCCTGGGATTGAGCCCCACATCAGACTTCCTGCTCAGTCAGGGGCCTGCTTCTCCCTCTCCGACTCCCCCTGCTTCTGTGCTCTCTCTCACTGTCTCTCTCTCTCTCTCTCTCTGTCAAGTAAATAAAATTAAATTTCGGAAAAAAAAAAAAAAGACTATTCGTTGAATTGCCTTTGCTCCTTTGTCAAAAGATCACTGGGCTGTATTTGTGTGGGTTTGTTTTGGACTCTATTCTGTTGATCTGTTCTTTTATCAGTAACCCCTCTGTCTTGACTACTGTAGCTTTCTAGTGACTAATGAAGTTGGATAGTGTCAGTACTCTGACTTTGTTTTTCAATATTGTGTTGGCCATTCTGAGACTTTTACCTTTCCATGTAAACTTTAGAAGTGGTTTGTTGATGGCCTCAAAATAACTTGCTGATACTTTGATTGGCATTGTGTTGAGTCTATAGATCAAGATGGAAAGAACTGACATCTTGACAGTAGTTAAGTCTTCCAGTCCATTTATATGGAATATTTCTCCATTTGTTTAGATCTTTGCTGTCTTTCATCAGAGTTGTGTAGTTTTCTTCATTTAGATCTTGTGCATTGATTTATACCAAAGTATTTCAGTTTTTGTGTACTAACATAAGTTATTTTTGGAAGGCTTCTTTTTTTCTCTTTTCTTTTCTTTTGTCTGTTCCTTTGGATTTTTTTACAGAGTGATATCATGTGTGTAAAGACAGTTCTGTTTCTTCCCAGTCTGTATACCTTTTATTTCTTGTTGCATTAGCTAGGACTTCCAGCATGATGTTTAATAGGAATGGTGAGAGGGGACCTCCTTGCCGTATTTAGCATCTAGTTTATCACAATTAAATATGTTAGCAATGGGTTTTTTGTTCTTTATCAAGTTATTCCTAGTATAATGGTAATTCTTTCTCATGAATGGTATTGGGTTTTGTCAGATGTTTTTCCTGCATTTATTAATATCATATGGTTTTTCTTTAGACTGGGATGTGATAGATTATGTCGATTTTTTTTTAAACATTGAATCAGTCTTGCATATCTTGAATAAGTCACATTTGGTGTTAATACAGTAGTTATTTTTATACAGTTTTGGATGTACTTCCTAATATTTTGTTGAGGATTTTTGCATCCACATTCATGAGAGATGTTGGTCTGTAGTTTTTCTGTAATGTCATTATTTCTGGTATTAGGCACATGCTGACCTCTTTAGAGTAAGGAAGTATTCCCTCTGTTTTGTTTTCTTGAGAGATTGTAGAAAATCGGAGAGATTTCTTCCGTAAATTGCTGGTAGACTTCACCAGTGAGCCCATCTGGGCTTTGTGTTTTCTATTTTGCAAGGTTATTAATTATGAATTCAATTTCTTGAATAAAGGCCTTTTCAGATAATCTGTTCTTGTGTTTTATTAGAGTGTGTCTTTTGAGGAATTCATCCATTTCACCTAGTTTTTTGAATTTGTGGGCATAGAGTTGTTCTTAATATTCTTCTTAATGTCTGTGGGATCAGTAATGATGTCCCTTTTCATTTCTGATACTAGTAATTTGTGTCTTCTCTTTTTCTTTGTTAACCTTGATAGACGTTTATTAATTTTATTGATGTTTTCAAAGAACCAGAGTTTTTGTTTCATTGATTTTTTTAATTCTCTTTTTCAGTTTCATTGATTTATACTCTAAATTCTCTTTTTTTTCCTGTAGTCTTTGAATTTAATTTGCTCTTTTCTAAGGTAAAGGTTTAGATTACTGATTTTACACTTTTGTAATATATGCATTCAGTGCTCCAGATTCTCCTCTAAGCACTTTTACTGTGACCCAAAAAAATTTTGCCAAGTTGTGTTTTCACTTAGTTGAAAATATTTAAATTTTTTTCTTTTTTCTTTGACCCATGCAGTACTTAAAATTGTGTTGTTTAATCTCCCAAGGATTTGGGGGTTTCCAGCAATATTTCCGTTACTGAATTTTAGTTTAATTTCATTGTAGTCTAAGATCATACTTTGGGTGATTTCTGTTCTTTTAAATTTATTATGATGTGTTTTGGGTCCAGAACATGATCTGTCTTGGTGAATGTTCCATGTTGGCTCAAAAAGACTATGTATTTTGCTGCAATTGGATGAAATAGTCGATAGGTGTCAAATATGTCCAGTTGATGGTGCTGTTGAGTTCAACTGTCCTTACTGATTTTCTGCCTGTTGGATCTGTCCATTACTGATAAGGGATCTTGATGTCTCCAACTGTCCTAGTGGACTAATACTTTTCTCCTTGTAGTTGTATCTTTTTTTAAACTTGGGTATTTTAGTGTTATGCTTTTGGGCATATACACATTAAGGATTATCATGTCTTGGAGAATTAACTATTTTTATAATTTTCTCTAATAATTGTCCTTGTTTTGAAATCTGCTTTATTTGAAAGTAGTATAGCTACTATAGCTTTCTTTCCATTAGTGTTACATGGTATGTTTTTACCACTTTAACCTATCTGTGTCTGTATTTAAAGTGAGTTTCTTTGAGACAATGTATAGTTGGATCTTGGTTTTACATTCACCCTGACAGTCTCTCTTAATAGGTGTGTTTCAGCCATTGATGTTTAAAGTGATGATTGAAACAGTTGGAGTAACATCTACCATATCTGTTACTGTATTCTGTTTATTGTCCATTTTTTGTCTTTTTTTGTTTTCCACTCTTTTGGACTTCTGGTATTAACTTCTGGTATTATATTCTGTTAGTTTTTTGTTTTTTTTTTTTTTTCTCAGTATATCCTCAATTAGCATGTCTGTGATACTTTTTAAAACTTTCTTTAGTGGTTACATTGAAGTTTGCAATAATAACGTTTGCAATACTAACCAAGCTTTCTTTCAAATATTGTTGTACTTTACATATAGTACAAGTACCTTATAACAAGGTATTTCCAGTTCTTTAGTCCTGTCCCTTTTGACCTGTTAATTATTTTATTAATCTGCAAGGTGTAATCACTGGATATATTGTGGCACCTATTTTGAGGAAACTATTATGTTAGATCTGTTAAGAATAGTAATAGGGAGGTGTGCCTGGTTGGCTCAATGGGTTAAGCCTCTGCCTTCAGCTCAGGTCATGATCTCAGGGTCTTGGGATCAAGCTCTCTGCTCAGCGGGGAGCCTGCTTCCCCAGTCTCTCTCTGCCTACTTGTGATCTCTGTCTGTCAAATCAATCAATCAATCAATCTTTTTTTTTAAAAGAATAATAGGGAAAGATGTTATTTAACTTTTATTAATTTCTTGTCTAATATTCTTCCTTTCTTTATCTAGATCCAAGTTTCGGACCTATATAAATTTCCTCCTTTCTGACAAATAATCTTTTAGTATTTCTTGCAAGACAGGTTTCCTCAGTTTATATTTGCTTGAGGATCTCTTATTTCTCATTCAGTTTTGAAGGTAATTTCACTGAATACAGAATTCTAAGTATATGGATTTTTAACTTTTTTTAAGGTTTACTTTTTCTTTCTTCCTTCCTTCCTTCCTTTCTTTCTTTCTTTCTTTCTTTCTTTCTTTCTTTCTTTCTTTCTTTCTTTTCTTTAACTAATCTCTACACAGTGTGGGACTTGAACTCACAACTCCAAGATCAAGAGTGGTATGCTCTTCTGATTCAGCCAGCCAGCCAGCCAACTCTTAATTATTTCGCTCTACTTCTCTTGTTTGCATAGTTTCTGAAGAGAATTCTGATAGAATTTTTCCTTACTCTTTTATAAGTAATTGTCCCTTGCTTCTTGGATATTTTGTTCTTTGAAATTTTTTTGTTTTTGTTTTTGCATTTCAGTTTTGGAAGTTTCTACTGACATTTCTTCAAGCTCATTTGTTAGTTTGTTTTGTTGTTGTTGTTGCGTCCAGTCTAAAAATAAGCCCATTGATGGCATTTTTGCATTTTAGCGATTTTGATTTATAGCATTTCCTTTTGATTCCTAGTATTTCCAACCCTCTGTTTATGTTATATACATAAGTTCTTGGATGTTGTCTGCTTTTTCCATTAGATTCCTTAGCATATATTTTTTAAAGATTTATTTATTTTATTTACTTCAGAGTGAGAGAGCACGAGAAGGGAGAGGGTCTGAGGGAGAAGCAGACTCCCTGCTGAGCAGGGAGCCCAGTGCGGGACTCCATCCCGGGACTCCCAAGATCATGACCAGAGCCGAAGGCAGCCACTTAACCAATGGAGCCACCCAGGCACCCTCCTTAGCATATTTTTAAAAAGATTTGTTTGTGTATTTGAGAGAGTGTGTGTGACAGAGAGGGCACACGCAGGAGTGGGAAAAGGGCAGAGGGTGAGAACCTTCAAGCTGACTCCCCCATTGAGCAAGGAGCTTTATACTGCGACCCATGAGACCGCGACCTGAGCCAAAACCCAAGTTGGCTGCTCAACCTACTGAAGCACCAAGGCACTCCATGATTACTTAGCATTTTAATCATAGTTTAAATTCCTAGTCTGATAATTCCGTATCCTTGCTATACCTGAGTATGGTTCTCATGCTTGCTCTGTCTCTTCAGACTACGCTTTTAATATGCCCTGTATTTTTTTTTTTTTTTTTTTTTGCAAGCTGGACATGATGGTACTAGGCAAAAGGAGCTGAGATAAATATGCCTTTAGAGTGAGATTTTGTTTATCCACCTAGAAAAGGCTCAACTGTGTTATTCTAGGCAGTTGCTGTAGGTGTCAGAGGCTAAGATTTACTCTGGTGTCTTCGGTTTTGTCTCCTGTGGTGTTTTGGGTTTCCCTAGTTACTACTTAAAATCTTTTAAAAAATGAAGTTTTTTTCAGTTTCATAAGAGCTCTACTGATGCAACAGTAAGGAATTAGGGGAATAGGAAGTGCTAATCATAGATGATTGCTTTTTAATCTTTTAACCTCTTACTGTGTCTGTGCCCCGGACTATTGTAGACACTATATTTTTTGTTCTAGAATGTCCTTTAGGGGTGCTTGGGTGGTTCTCTCGGTTAATCATCTCACTTTGGCTCAGGTTATCTTGGAGCCCTGGGATCAAGGCACCCCCACATCCCCCCCACCCACTGCCCTCATTCAGTGGGGATTTGGCTTGTCCCTTTAGTACCTACGCCCACCTCCCCTATGCTCACTCATTTGCTCGCTTTCAAATAAATAAATAAAATCTTTAAAATGCTATTTATTATTTGAGATTTTGTTTATTCTTCATGAGCAAATTGTGTCCATTAGCATTTAAAATAATTTTCTTTAAAATCTGTGCTAAATTGAGAGGCACCTGGGTGGTTTAGCCAGTTGAGCGTCTGCCTTCAGCTCAGGTTATGATTTCAGGGTTCTGGGATAGAGCCCTGCATTGGGCTCCCTGCTCAGAGGACAGCCTGATTCTCTCTCTCCCTCTGTTCCTACCCCTGCTTGTGTGCACACTCTCTCTTTCTCAAATAAATAAAATCTTGAAAAAATTAAAATCTGTGCTACATCAAAAGTATTTCATCTTAAAGTTGCCTACATTTGATTCCCTTTTGAGCATTGTTTTGCTTTCCTATTTCTTTACAGGTCTGTGAAATTTGGATTATATTCTGGACACTATAAGTGGTACCTAACAGAGCCTGTCTGTGTTATGTTCCTCCAGAGATTGTTGATTTTTTTTTTTAAGATTTTTTTTTTTTTTCTTTTTGACAGCACAAGTAGGTGGAGCAGCAGGCAGAGGGAGAGAGGGAGAAGCAGTCTCCCTGCTGAGCAGGGAACCTGATGTGGGGCTCTATCTCAGGACCCTGGGATCATGCCCTGAGCCAAAGGCAGACGCTTAACCAACTGAGCCTCCTAGGTGCCCCTTGAGGAGAGTAGAATGTATATACCAGTCTGAGATTTCCTCCTTTGGCTTTCTCCTTTTCTGCACTTCTCCCCTTTTCTATATGCTGTGGTTGTCTTAACTCTGTCCTCTGATTCTTCAAACATCAAGACTGTAGTTCTCTGTTTAGCCAAACTTCTCTCCTCTGGCAGCCACTGGGGCCTCCCTGCAGGCCAAGTGCTGTAAATAAAAAGTTACTTAGGGTCTTCCTGTCTTCTAAGTATTTTAGTTACTTGTGGTCACTTTACAGTGTCTTCGGGTAGTAGTGTTGTAATATTTTGCCCAGGATTTATAGTTCCATCAGTGGGAGAAATGATCTAAGAAGAACTATTCAGCTGATACTGGATAGTGGAAGTTCTCCATGGTAGCAGTGGAAGTTGGAATTACAGTAGCCTTAAAATAACTAGTATTTATATAGTACTTCCTTGTCATAAAAAGAGCTTAAGGTAGATTATCTGATCCATCATGATTGTTAATAATATAGTAGGCAAAAGACCAATGCGTATGTGCTACTACATTTAGTGCTAAGAATCTGGGCAGGAAGTGAATTTGGATTCTAAATTGAATATAAGATGTGTATTCGGATATGGTAACTAAAGCAAAAAGTTGGGGAGGAAGGTAGTAGTGAAAATTTTAGATATGGAATGAAAAGCAGAATTTTGTGCCTTTGAGATGAGACTATCAGCAGGTAAATGGGCACCAAGAATAAATACATAAACTGTCTTGTCTACATGTTTCTTTAAATTTTAGTGTAAGCTTCCTTGGATCCTTGGAAAAGGATTGCCTACTCTCTCTACCTTTTTTTTTTTTTTTTAAGATTTTATTTATTTATTTGACAGACAGAGATAACAAGTAGGCACAGAGGCAGGCAGAGAAAGAAGGGAGGAAGCAGGCTTCCTGCTGAGCAGAGAGCCCATGTGGGATTCAATCCCAGGACCTTGAGATCATGCCCTGAGCCAAAGGCAGAGGCTTTAACCCACTGAGCCACCAAGGTGCCCCTAAATTTTAGTGTAAGCTTCCTTGGATCCTTGGAAAAAGATTGCCTACTCTCTCTTTTTATAAATTAGGTCACACAGTGTCAACATCTGCTTGTTTCACTGTATTTTTTTATTCTTCACTTTTTTAAAGCTTTAAAAAATAATTTTCATATCATCACAGTTTGTAATTTTTAAAAACTTAGTTTCTGTTTATTTACTATACTGTAAGCTTCATGAAGAGAGATACCATGTTTTTGTATGCCCAGCTCTTGGCCCAGTGCCTGACACATGTTAGATGTCCATATTTGATGAGGAATGAATGAAAACAAGTACACGCATGTATGCACATGTGTGTGCACACACACACACAGAGTACCAAGGAGTACAAGTAAGAGTTACAAAATTCTGTTATAGTCAATGTAAAACTCTTTAGTACAGTTGAGGTTTTTATTAACCTAGATATGAGGGATGTCATAGGCGTGAGTTGAAAGTTAATGTAGGACAGTTCCAAACTGGGAGGAGGAGTGGAGTGGCAAGAAGATTTGGGAAAATTAGTAGAATAATACTGGTAAGAGTTGATAACTACTTTGTATATTAGCAATGAAAAAATTTTTTTATAAATACAGAAAAGGCTGTAGGATATGTGGAAATAGATTTTTAAAGACTTAAGTCTAGGCGGGTAGATAGTATGGAGACCCAGAAAATACACAGAACAGGATATTTGAACAGAGTATCATATCTGATGAGAGCAGTTTGAAAAGGATGATTCAGGCGTCTAGAGTAGTAAGATGTCTCCACATGGAGACGAGTGATGAAAAACATTCAGTGCTTTTCATTTCTTCTGTGTTTCAGTATTCCAATATCCCAAAATAAAGGAGGGAGTTAAAAAGAAGTATTTATAGGCTATTATAATCAGATTCTTTATAATAAAACCTTCTCGTTCCACAGCTCTTGGATAAGCACAAGAATACAGAAAGCATGGTGGAGCTTCTGGACTTGTATCAGATGGAGGATGAAGCCTATAGCAGCCTTGCAGAAGCCACAACTGAATTATATCAGTATTTACTACAGCCATTCCGAGACATGAGAGAGCTTGCCATGCTACGGAGACAACAGATCAAGGTATCTTTTTTTTTTTTTTAGACCTACATGATTCCCTGCCTGTTTCATAGTTCTCAGACTGGCTGGCCATAGAGGAGCTTTTTAAAAATGCAGATAGCTGATCCTTTGTCCCCAAAGATTCTATTTTGGTCGATTCAAATTATATAGAACCTGCGCCCCTCATTTTAGAGTATCTCAATGGTGATTCTGTTGAGTAACCAGGAATGAGAAGAGCCTAGAAAGTGAAGTTGTGGATGTATTGAGAAATCCCCATCTTCCCCCTTTATCCTGTACTTTTCTTCTCTGTTCCTCCCATACAATGTTTTGGGGACTGTGTGGCCTTATATTTCTTTACCAGAAGTTTTGGGAACATTTCTTCTGGGAAGGCCTTATTTTGAAAGTTACAATAAAGGGATGCCTAGGTGGCTCAGTCAGTTAAACATCTGACTTTGGCTCAGGCCATGATCCCCGGGTCCTGGGATTGAGCCCCACATTGGGCTCCCTACCCAGCAGAAAGCCTCTTCTCTCTCTTCCTCTGCTTGACACTCCCCCTTCTTGTGTTCTCTGTGTCAACTAAATAAATAAAATCTTAAAGAAAAAAATCTTAAAGAAAAAAAAAGTTATAAGAATTTAATGTCAGAGTTTCCAAAAATGTTTTTATAAGTTTTATTTATTTTAAAGTGGGCAAAGGAAGAGGGAGACAGAATCTTAAGCATACCCTGTGCTAAGGGTGGAGCCTGACGCAAGGCTCCATCCCAGGACTCTGAGATCATGAGCCAAAACCAAGACTGGGCTGCTAAACCTACTTAGCTAGGAGGGCAACCCATTAGATACTTAAGAGGCACCTGGATGGCTCAATTGTTAAGCGTCTTTCTTCAGACCAGGTCAGTCCTGGGATCAAGCCCCACATCAGGCTCCCTACACTTGCGAGGCGTGCTTTTCCTTCTCCCACTATCCCTGCTTGTGTTCCCTCTCTTGGTGTCTCTGTCAAATAATGCTTGTGTTCCCTCTCTTGGTGTCTCTCTCTGTCAAATAAATAAAATCTTTTTAAAAAAATAATCTATGATCTGGAGGTGTCTTCGGGCTTAAAATGAGTTTCTTGTAGGCAACATATAGATGGGTTTTGTTTTTTTATCCATTCTGATACCCTGTGTCTTTTGACAGGGGCATTTAGCCCATTAACATTCAGGGTAACTATTGAGAGATATGAATTTAGTGCCATTGTATTGCCTGTAGGGTGACTGTTACTGTATATGGTCTCTGTTCCTTTCTGATCTACCACTTGTAGGCTCTCTCTTTACTTAGAGGACCCCTTTCAATATTTCCTGCAGAGCTGATTTGGTGTTTGCAAATTCTTTCAGTTTTTGTTTGTCCTGGAAGCTTTTAATCTCTCCTTCTATTTTCAATGATAGCCTAGCTGGATATAGTATTCTTGGCTGCATGTTTTTCTTGTTTAGTGCTCTGAAAATATCATGCCAGCTCTTTCTGGCCTGCCAGGTCTCTGTGGATAAGTCAGCTGCCAATCTAATATTTTTACCATTGTATGTTACAGACTTCTTTTCCCGGGCTGCTTTCAGGATTTTCTCTTTGTCACTGAGACTTGTAAATTTTACTATTAGGTGACGGGGTATGGGCCTATTCTTATTGATTTTGAGGGGCGTTCTCTGAACCTCCTGAATTTTGATGCTCGTTCCCTTTGCCATATTGGGGAAATTCTCCCCAATAATTCTCTCCAGCATACCTTCTGCTCCCCTCTCTCTTTCTTCTTCTTCTGGAATCCCAATTATTCTAATGTTGTTTCGTCTTATGGTGTCACTTATCTCTTGAATTCTCCCCTTGTAAGGGGGTGGAAAAGAATTTACCATGCTAATGGACATCAGAAGAAAGCAGGAGTGGCAATCCTTATATCAGATCAATTAGATTTTAAGCCAAAGACTATAATAAGAGATGAGGAAGGACACTATATCATACTCAAAGGGTCTGTCCAACAAGAAGATTTAACAATTTTAAATATCTATGCCCCCAACGTGGGAGCAGCCAACTATATAAACCAATTAATAACAAAATCAAAGAAACACATCAACAATTATACAATAATAGTAGGGGACTTTAACACTCCCCTCACTGAAATGGACAGATCATCCAAGTAAAAGATCAGCAAGGAAATAAAGGCCTTAAATGACACACTGGACCAGATGGACATCACAGATATATTCAGAACATTTCATCCCAAAGCAACAGAATACACATTCTTCTCTAGTGCACATGGAACATTCTCCAGAATAGATCACATCCTCGGTCCTAAATCAGGACTCAACCGGTATCAAAAAATTGGGATCATTCCCTGCATATTTTCAGACCACAATGCTCTAAAGCTAGAACTCAACCACAAAAGGAAGTTTGAAAAGAACCCAAATACATGGAGACTAAACAGCATCCTTTTAAAGAATGAATGGGTCAACCGGGAAATTAAAGAAGAATTGAAAAAAATCATGGAAACAAATGACAATGAAAATACAACGGTTCAAAATCTGTAGGACACAACAAAGGCAGTCCTGAGAGAAAATATATAGCGGTACAAGCCTTTCTCAAGAAACAAGAAAGGTCTCAGGTACAACCTAACCCTACACCTAAAGGAGCTGGAGAAAGAACAAGAAAGAAACCCTAAGCCCAGCACCTAAAGGAGCTGGAGAAAGAACAAGAAAGAAACCCTAAGCCCAGCAGGAGAAGAGAAATCATAAAGATCAGAGCAGAAATCAATGAAATAGAAACCAAAAAAACAATAGAGCAAATCAACGAAACTAGGAGCTGGTTCTTTGAAAGAATTAATAAAATTGATAAACCCCAGCCCGACATATCAAAAAGAAAATAGAAAGGACCCAAATAAATAAAATCATGAATGAAAGAGGAGAGATCACAACTAACACCAAAGAAATACAAACTATTATAAGAACATACTATGAGCAACTCTACGGCAATAAATTTGACAATCTGGAAGAAATGGATGCATTCCTAGAAACATATAAACTACCACAACTGAACCAGGAAGAAATAGAAAGCCTGAACAGACCCATAACCAGTAAGGAGATTGAAACAGTCATTAAAAATCTCCAAACAAACAAAAGCCCAGGGCCAGACGGCTTCCCGGGGGAATTCTACCAAACATTTAAAGAAGAACTAATTCCTATTCTCCTAAAACTGTTCCAAAAAATAGAAATGGAAGGAAAACTTCCAAACTCATTTTATGAGGCCAGCATCACCTTGATCCCAAAACCAGACAAGGATCCCATCAAAAAAGAGAGCTATAGACCAATATCCTTGATGAACACAGATGCGAAAATACTCAACAAAATACTAGCCAATAGGATTCAACAGTACATTAAAAGGATTATTCACCACGACCAAGTGGGATTTATTCCGGAGCTGCAAGGTTGGTTCAACATCCGCAAATCAGTCAATGTGATACAACACATCAATAAAAGAAAGAATAAGAACAATATGATATTCTCAATAGATGCTGAAAAAGCATTTGACAAAGTACAGCATCCCTTCCTGATCAAAACTCTTCACAGTGTAGGGATAGAGGGCACATACCTCAATATCATCCAAGCCATCTATGAAAAACCCACCGCAAATATCATTCTCAATGGAGAAAAACTGAAAGCTTTTCCGCTAAGGTCAGGAACATGGCAGGGATGTCCATTATCACCACTGCTATTCAACATAGTACTAGAGGTCCTAGCCTCAGCAATTAGACAACAAAAGGAAATTAAAGGCATCCAAATCGGCAAAGAAGTCAAATTATCACTCTTCACAGATGATATGATACTACTATATGTGGAAAACCCAAAAGACTCCACTCCAAAACTGCTAGAACTTGTACAGGAATTCAGTAAAGTGTCAGGATATAAAATCAATGCACAGAAATCAGTTGCATTTCTCTACACCAACAGCAAGACAGAAGAAAGAGAAATTAAGGAGTCAATCCCATTTACAATTGCACCCCAAACCATAAGATACCTAGGAATAAACCTAACCAAAGAGGCACAGAATCTATACTCAGAAAACTATAAAGTACTCATGAAAGAAATTGAGGAAGACACAAAGAAATGGGAAAATGTTCCATGCTCCTGGATTGGAAGAATAAATATTGTGAAAATGTCTGTGCTACCTAAAGCAATCTACACATTTAATGCAATTCCTATCAAAGTACCATCCATCTTTTTCAAAGAAATGGAACAAATAATGCTAAAATTTATATGGAACCAGAATAGACCTCGAGTAGCCAAAGGGATATTGAAAAAGAAAGCCAACGTTGGTGGCATCACAATTCCGGACTTCAAGCTCTATTACAAAGCTGTCATCATCAAGACAGCATGGTACTGGCACAGAAACAGACACATAGATCAATGGAACAGAATAGAGAGCCCAGAAATAGACCCTCAACTCTACAGTCAACTAATCTTCGACAAAGCAGGAAAGAATGTCCAATGGAAAAAAGACAGCCTCTTCAATAAATGGTGCTGGGAAAACTGGACAGCCACATGCAGAAAAATGAAATTGGACCATTTCCTTATACCACACACAAAAATAGACTCAAAATGGATGAAGGACCTCAATGTGCGAAAGGAATCCATCAAAATCCTTGAGGAGAATACAGGCAGCAACCTCTTCGACCTCAGCCGCAGCAACATCTTCCTAGGAACAACACCAATGGCAAGGGAAGCAAGGGCAAAACTGAACTATTGGGATTTCATCAAGATCAAAAACTTTTGCACAGCAAAGGAAACAGTTAACAAAATCAAAAGACAACTGACAGAATGGGAGAAGATATTTGCAAATGACATATCAGATAAAGGACTAGTGTCCAGAATCTATAAAGAACTTAGCAAACTCAACACCCAAAGAACAAATAATCCAATCAAGAAATGGGCAGAGGACATGAACAGACATTTCTGCAAAGAAGACATCCAGATGGCCAACAGACACATGAAAAAATGCTCCATATCACTCAGCATCAGGGAAATACAAATCAAAACCACAATGAGATATCACCTCACACCAGTCTAAAATAAACAAGTCAGGAAATGACAGATGCTGGCGAGGATGCGGAGAAAGGGGAACCCTCCTACACTGTTGGTGGGAATGCAAGCTGGTGCAGCCACTCTGGAAAACAGCATGGAGGTTCCTCAAAATGTTGAAAATAGAACTGCACTATGACCGAGCAATTGCACCCTTGGGTATTTACCCTAAACATACAAACATAGTGATCCAAAGGGGCACGTGCACCCGAATGTTTATAGCAGCAATGTCCACAATAGCCAGACTATGGAAAGAACCTAGATGTCCATCAGCAGATGAATGGATCAAGAAGATGTGGTATATATACACAATGGAATACTATGCAGCCATCAAAAGAAATGAAATCTTGCCATTTGCGACAACATGGATGGAACTAGAGCGTATCATGCTTAGCGAAATAAGTCAAGCAGAGAAAGACAACTATCATATGATCTCCCTGATATGAGGAAGTGGTGATGCAACATGGGGGCTTAAGTGGGTAGGAGAAGAATAAATGAAACAAGATGGGATTGGGAGGGAGGCAAACTATAAGTGACTCTTAATCTCACAAAACAAACTGATGGTTGCTGGGGGGAGGAGGTGGGATTATGGACATTGGGGAGGGTGTGTGCTTTGGTGAGTGCTGTGAAGTGTGTAAACCTGGTGATTCACAGACCTGTACCCCTGGGGATAAAAATATATGTTTATAAAAAATAAAAAAAATAATAATCTATGAGATTTAGTTTTCATGTGTAAAGTGTGCTTTACATTTTTGAGGCAGGTGTTCTGATGTTTTTCTTTGCATGGTGTTCTTTTAGCTTCTCTTTTTTTTAATCTATGTTTTTGTTGAAATTACAGAGATACAGCCTTAGCTCTGTAAAATTTTATCCTGAACCTTTGGCAAGATACCAAGGGATGAAGCTTAAGCTGTATTTATAGAGAAATTTATAGTTATTAGAGAAGAAAGTTCTAAAATCAGTCATCCAAACTTTCACCCTAAGAAGCTAGAAAAAGAGAGCAAGTTAAACCCAAAAAACTAAGAGTGGGGTCCGTGAAAAAAAGAAATGATAGATTGAAGAAAAGAGCACTGAAACCAAAACCTGGTTGTCTGGGGCAGGGGGGTGGAGAACTCTATATTTTATAAACCTAGCTGAATTTTTTTTTTTTAAAGCCCCACATTGTTAGGACTGAAAGTACAGATATAATTACAGATTCTATAAATGTTAAAGTTAATAAAGAAATATGAACAGATTGGTACCAATACATGGTCTGATTTAGATGAAATGGATACATTTCTTAGAAAAAATGAAAGTTATCAAAATAATTTCAAGGAGAAATAGAAGAATATAGGGAGCACTGTATTAACAGAGTTGAGTTCATAATTCAGAACATTCCTATAAAGAAATCGACAAGTCCAGAACACATTGGAGAATTTATGAAACATGTAAAGTAGAAATAATGCAAAATCTGCACAAACTCAGAAAACAAGGGAGGGAATAGTTCCCAACTAATTTTTTAGGCCAGCATTATCCTGATACTAAAATCAAATGATGTTACAGAAAAAAGAGAACTAGAGATAGATGACCCTCATGAATATAGATGCAGTAATTCTTAACATGATCTTAAAAAATAGAGTCTAACAGGGACATCTGGGTACTCAGTCATTGAGCATGTGCCTTCAGTTTAGGTCATGATCCCAGGGTCCTGAGGATCGAGCCCTGCGTAGGGCTCCCTGCTTAGTAGGGAGTTTGCTTCTCCTTGCTCTGCTCCTCCCTACCTCACTCTCTCTGAAATAAATAAATCTTTTAAAAAATAAGATCTAGTAATCTATAAAAATAGTACAGTATATATGAATAGGGTTTATCTCAAATGCAAGGTTGTTTTAACATTCAGAAATAAACCAGTATAATTTACCATATTAGACTAAAGGGAAAAAACCAGTATATTTCTATGGGTGCAGAAAAGCAATTAACAAAATTCAGTATCCATTCATGGTAAAAACCCAGCACACTAGGAAGAAAAGGGATTTCCTTGACCTGATAGGGTGTGTATGAAAAGCCTACCTAACATCATATATGATGGTGAATGACTAAATTCTTATACCTGTGATTGGGAACAAGGCAAGATTGTTTACTCTCACCACTTTAATTCAGTATTTTTCTGGAGTTCATAGCCAGAAAAAGTAAAAGGCATATAAATTAGAAGAACAAAATAAAGCTATCTGTACTTACAGATAATGTAATCATGTATATAAAATGTACTAAGGGTTTTTTTTTTTTTAAGATTCCATTTATGGAGTGCTTGTGTGGCTCAGTCAGTTAAACGTCTACTTTTGGCTCAGGTCATAATCCTATGGTCCCAGAATCAAGCCACACATCAAGCTCCCTGCTCAGCTGAGAGCCTGCTTCTCCCTCTCCCTCTACCCCTGCCCACCACCCCACCTCATGCTTGTGCTCCCTTTCTTGCTCTATCTCAAATAAATAAATAAAATCTTCAAAAAAAAAAAATTCCATTTCTCTGTTTGACAGGGAAAGAGAGAGAGAACACAAGCATGGGGAGCCACCCAGCTGTCCCTCTCCTAAGGAACCTTTAGCCAAAAAACCTGTTGAAATAATACGTAAATTTAGTTACAAGGTTAATGTTAAAAATTCAATTGCATTTTCTAATCTTTTAGAAATGAAAATTACAGAGGTGCCTGGGTGGCTCAGTGGGTTAAAGCCTCTACCTTCTGCTCAGGTCAGGATCCCAGGGTCCTGGGATCGAGCCCCGCATTGGGCTCTCTGATCGGCAGGGAGCCTGCTTCATCCTCTCTCTCTGCCTGCCTCTCTGCTTACTTGTGATCTTTGTCAAATAAATAAAAGTCTTTAGAAAAGAAAATTACAGAAACTTTAAAATACCATTATAAGCATCTCTGGACATGAACTCTTCAGGAAATGTATTTTACAAAATATATGAAAGTTCTGTCTTCTGAAAATTGCAAAGCTTTGCTGAGGGACTCTAAGTGTACCGTAAGAAATGGGAAGATCATGTTAATAGTATGGAAGACTCAGTAATGTTTAGATGTCAGTTTTCAGTTGATCTAGATTCAAATTAAAATTCTAGTAAGTTTCTCCCCCCAGAAACTGACAAACGAATTACAAATTTTTATGGAAAGGCAGAGTATGGCTTTAACAATTTTGAAAAAGATAAAATTGGAGGGCTTATTACCTGACTTGAAAACTTCTGGAAAACTAGTCAAATCCAGAAACAGATACATGGTTATATAGTAAGTTTTTCACGAAGGTGCCAGAGCAGTTAAGTGGGGGAAGGAATAATCTTTCCACGAAATGGTACCAGAACAACTGCATACCCACATTAAAAAAAATTGATCTGAGTTTTTATACCATATGGAAAAATTAACTTCAAATCCATTTTAGACCTAAACAGACTCTCATGTTCTCAAATGTGTTTAAGAGGGCTGCCTGGGTGGCTCAGTAAGTGTCAACTCTTTATTTTGACTCAGGTCATAATCTCAAGGTCATGAGGTCAAGCCCTGTTTTGGCTCAGTGCTAGATGTAGAGCCTGTTTAAGATCGTTACCTCTCTTCCTCTCCCTGCCACCACTCCCCTACTTCTCTCTTTAAAAAAAAAAAAAAAAATTTTAATGTAAGAAATTGTAGAAAGTTTTGACAATTTTGGGAAAGAAAAGGTAAAGACTTTTTAGGATGCAGAAAAGTTAAGCCATAAACTTTATATTTTTTGTAAATTTTTTAGAAGATTTTATTTATTTATTTGATACAGAGAGAGAGAGAGCACAAGCAGGGGGAGCAGCAGGCAGAGGGGGAGAGAGAGAAGCAGGCTCCTGGCTGAGCATGACCTGAGCCGAAGGCATCTGCCTAACCAACTGAGCTACCCAGACGTTCCCATGAACCATAAACTTAAAAAAATTTGTTGATAAATTGGACTTCACCAAAATTAAACACTTACTTTTGAAAGATCGTTAAGAAAAAGAAGGCAAGCTCACAGAATGGGAGATAATACTTGTAATACATCTGAAAAAGAAATTATAAAGATCAATGACAACCAAAAAATTTTTAAATTGGCTAAATTCTTAAAAGACCTTAAAGAAATGGCTAATGAGCACATACAGAGAAACTTAAAATTGTCATCTTGGAAATTCAGATTAAAACCATAATAAGACACACACCCATTAGAGTGAGTATCATTTAAAATTCTGGAACTAGGATGCCTGGGTGGCTCAGTTGCTAAGGCATCTGCCTTTGGCTCAGGGTGTAATCCTGTGGTCCTGGGATCCCGCCCCACATCAGGTTCTCTGCTTAGTGAGGAATCTGCTTCTCCCCACCCCCCATCTAGTCTCTCTGTTCGTCAAATGAATAAATAAAATCTTAAAAAATAAAGCTGTGGCATTCCCAAGGGCTGTTGAGGTTATAGAGTAACTATAATTCTCAAATATTCTAGCATATTTTGTAGTGGTGTAACCCATTTTGGTAAACAGTTTGGCTGTTACTTGAGGAGTTAGATATAGACATACTTCAGTACTCAGCTATTCAAATCCTAGTTATAAAAGAGAAATGAGGGGCGCCTGGGTGGCTCAGTGGATTAAGCCGCTGCCTTCGGCTCAGGTCATGATCTCAGTGTCCTGGGATCGAGTCCCGCATCGGGCTATCTGCTCAGCAGGGAGCCTGCTTCCCCCTCTGTCTCTGCCTGCCTCTCTGCCTACTTGTGATCTCTCTCTGTCAAATAAAATAAATAAAATCTTTAAAATAAAAAACAAAAAGAGAGAAATAAAAACATCTGCTCGTATGACAGGTACAAGAATACTCATGCCACTTTTCTTCACAGTGGCGCCTAACTGGAATAGCCCAAATAACTATCAACGGGTGAATGGATAGGCAAAATGGGGTATTTCCATGTTACAGAATAGTCAGCTATGCAAAGGAATTTACCTTTGATAGTCACAACAACATGGATAAATCTGAAATCTTGCTAAGTCAAAGAAACCAAGTACAAAAGCATATATTCATGTGTGAAGGGATGGATGGCATGAGGAATCTTTTTGGAGGTGATAGAAATGTTTTATGTCTTGATTGTAGTGATTGTTGCTTGGGTGTATACAGCTATTAAAACTCATCAAAAATTGACTTTAAATGGATTAATTTTTATGTAAATTAAACTTTTATTAATAGTTTACAAAAAGTATGCTGAACAAAAGGCAACAGACACAGTGTAAACTATATGAATCCATTAATGTGAAATTTTGGAGTTGATGGTTTTGATCTATATTGACAAAGCTTAGCACTCCTTGCCTCGGGTTGGCCAATGGAGATTGAGAGGGAACAGGTGTAACAGAATCCTTTGGGTGATGGATACACTCTAAATTTTGGTTGTAGTGGTTTTTACATAGATATGTAAACTTGTCAGAATTCATCAAAATTTACACTTATGTCAGGAATATTCTGCTGTATGTAAATTATAACTTAAGGTAATTTTTAAAAATGTATTATGTAAAAGTTGATGTAGAGGCACACAAACTGGAGTGATCAACACTGCCTAAGGATAGATGGAAAAATAGGGAAATCAATTATCTTATATTGAAAGAATCAATACCAATTCAATAGAAAGTGGGTACATATGTCTGCACTGGAGATTGGAATAGACAGTACCCCAGATACAGATAAAATCCGGAATGGTACTGTGAATAGGCATGTGCTTGTGCTTTTCGTCAAAATATTGAATAAATTATAAAATCTTCGCTCCTACCTGGCACCATTGTTGATGCCAGTATAGCATGGCCGGGATTAAAACACATATCAGTTTGACTGCAAAGCTTGCTGTTTTAATTAAACCACATGGTGTAAACTGTTGGTATGTCTCTCATTTAAGGATTTGTAGGAAATGAGAGGAAAGGTGGTCCAGGACTAGAACACTGTCGCATCCTGTGGAGTTTGACCTGTATTCTGGATTCTTTAGAAAGAACTTAATTTCCAGTGCTTTTAAACTAGATACTAAAACATGATAGAAAAAAAAAATAAGTTAACTTGGTACCCTGAATGTATATTTATATTTGTATTATAAAATATTTATAAGATACATATTTAATATACCTTGATATTTTCTTAAATATTTATATATTAGCATTTTATTATAATAGAGTTACTATATATTTTATATTAAATATACTTTAGTCTTAATTATATTTATATAAATGGTAATTAAAAACTTTTTAAATTTGGTATTCTTAAAAGCATCCCTTATTACTTATGGAAAGCCTTTGATCTTTCGACCATACAGCTTTACTCATTGTTCAGATCCAGCTTTGTCTCAAGGCAGAAAGTAATATTGCTCTGTCTCCTAGTTTTAATGCCTCATACAGGTATCTGATTTTTAAAATTTTATTTATGTATTTGAGGGAGCATGAGCAGAGAGAGGGGGAGAGGGAGAAGCAGACTCCCTCTTGAACAGGAAGTCTGATGTGGGGCTTGACCCTAGAATCACCACCTGAGCCACAGACACTTAGCCAACTGAGCCAGCCAGGCATCCCTGTAAATGGTAATTAATAAAGATTTTTCACTAATCCTCTGTCTCATCTATAAGCATTAAGCAATTCCTCCCTACCCAGAATTTTTGGCCTAAAGGTTGTTCTAAGACCCACACCCCTTGACAGAGTTACCAGACTCTATGTCTAATATATTGGCACTCAAAAATGTAACCCCCAGGGGCACCTGGGTGGCTCAGTGGTTTAAGCCTCTGCCTTCAGCTTGGGCCATGATCTCGGTGTCCTAGGATCGAGTGCCATGTCGGGTTCTCTGGTCGGCGGGAAACCTGGTTCCCTCTCTCTCTGCCTGCCTCTTCTGCCTACTTGTGATCTCTCTCTCTGTCAAATAAATAAACAAAATCTTTAAAAAAAAAAAAAAGTAACCCCCAGACTGGTAGCCTCAGTATCATCTGGGACCTTGTTACCAATACAGATTCCTGGTCCATACCTCAGATATCTACTGAAACTAGGGGGAGGGGCTCTGCAGTCTTCATTGAAACAACCTTCCCAGGTGATTATACTTAAGTTTAAGAACCCCAAGTTCAGAAGAACTTGAAACCACTCATGGATGGAACACACTGAACTCCAAAGTTATAGTCTCTCTGGGACTCAGTTTTGGCATCCACAGAGTGAGATTCAAACTAGATGATTCTATCTAGATTATTATTATTTTTTAAACAAGAAGTTTATTTAAACAACAAGATGCTTGACTTGAAGGGAAAAGTATCTAGGATTCATTTCTTTTAGAGTAATTTATCTCTACTTAAAGACAGATTGCTGTACATGTAACACTACATACAAAAAAGTTATAAAATTGTCCTTGGTTTTACAATGATAAATGAAAAACATTAAAATTCTCCAATTGAACAAGGTATGCAAGGATTTTTATGTTGTTCGTTTTTTTGTTAAACAGTGAGAGCAAAATAACTTATTGGAATATAAAGGTTAAGAGCTGACTGAGAATGCCACTAATGGAGAGAGGGGGTATTTTCACAGAAGTAGTATTTTCCCCCATCCCATCTCCATTTGTTG
Organism: Mustela nigripes; assembly: GCF_022355385.1. Lineage (NCBI taxonomy): Eukaryota > Metazoa > Chordata > Mammalia > Carnivora > Mustelidae > Mustela > Mustela nigripes. The sequence goes on from NC_081568.1 coordinate 103,927,719, forward strand.
TCGATCAAAACATACCACTGGCCATTTAGTTAAAAAAAAATGCAATATGCTTGTGCACATACACAGTTACTTTATGTACAATAAAGGAATGGGGAAGGGGAAAATGAAAGAATAGAGAAAACTATACTGTAGTAGTCGGGATGTGGTGGAACCAAATTGCGGCTTTCTAGTTGAGAGTGTCTGCTTGGTCTGGAGGAACAGAGTTCTGGAGTAAAGTAGCAGGTTCCCTTTTTAGTAGATGACACCTGTCTGCTGCTGGAACACATCAATTGTATCTTCATTCTCCATTTCCGCCTGTGTAGGTGTGTCTGTTTCATTAATTGGCTGCCCATCAAATTGGAATTTGATCTGCCTCATTGACAAACCCTGTCGTTCACAGTAGGCTTTCATTAGTTTACTAAGTGATGTGTGCCTCTTAATCTTCAACTGCACCACAGAACCATCCCACCCCGCCACTTTCAAATTAATATGATCGTTGTTCTCAGTCTTGACTCCTTCCTTGGGCTTTTTGTCGGCCATGGCAAGCACTAGAGTATCCTCAGCTGCCACTTCACAAAAGAGGTGCTAGGTCCACACCGAATGAGCATACCTCTATCTAGATTTTTTTTTAAGATGTTATTTATTTATTTGACAGAAATCACAAGTAGGCAGAGAGGCAGGCAGAGATAGAGGAAGGGAAGCAGGCTCCCTTCTGAGCAGAGAGCCTGATGTGGGGCTCTATCCCAGGATCCTGGAATCATGACCCAAGCCAAAGGCAGAGGCTTTAACCCACTGAGCCAGCCAGGTGCCCCCTCTGTCTAGATTTTTTAATCTAGCATATTAACGAGTCAGGGTTAGTTACTGAGTTGGCCCACTGATTTGTCTTTGCATAGCTAAAAGCACTTCAAACACATTGGCTGACTTTTTATACTTGCTGAAAGAAATGAGCAAGGATCTAGAAGGCAGCCTCAGCTCTTTTCTCCCCTTCGTAGCCAGGCACCTCGTTTTGCCAATTATCATCCCACTGCATCTAAAATGTGCTCTTCCACCCTTCCTGTTCCCCAGGACCAAGCAAATCTGTAAGTATCATTGTGTGAGATAGAAAGATACACAATCCCCAGCCCCTGTTCCAGTGGACAAATTAGAAGAGGGTTTTCATCTGGGCAGATGCAGCAGTATACATAGCTTGGCAAAAGATGGGCTGGTTTTCAGTCTCCACTCTGCCCACTTTGTGGGGCACTTAGTGCAGGGTGGTTTTTATACTGTTGGATCACTATATACTATCACATATCAACTGTGAACTGTATAGTGCCATCACTTACCTCTTACCTGAGCTATTTTTTCTTTGGTTTCCTTGCCTTTTAGATTTCTCTCTCCGCTTTTTTTTTTTTTTTTTAAGATTTATTTATTTTTAGAGTGAGAACATGCAGGAGAGTGGTGGGACCGGCAAAAGGAGAGAATTTCAAGCAGACTCCCTGCTGAGTATGGAGCCTGACACTGGGCTTGATTTCATGACCCTGAAGTCATGACCAGAGCTGAAATCAAGAGTCAGATGCCCAACCCACTGAGCCACCAGGGTGCCCCAGATTTCTCTCATCTTTAAAAAAAAATTATCAGATCATACTTCTTGAGAATATTGATTTACTTTGAATCCAGAAAAATGCATGACTAAATACTTCCAAATATGATCATGTTATTTTGTTAATCTTAGTCACCTTTAGGTGACTCCTGGGCCCAGAAAATTTGTATTAAAGGTACTACAACGTCAGTATATATACAGATTTATCTTGGCATCTTTTTCACATGAGAATTGGAGGTTTTGTTTTGTTTTATTTTTCTCTTCTTCACCCGCTAACCCAGCAGTAGACAGGAGTAACACTTAAGGTTTCTTATATAAAACCCAGTATCCAAGGAAGTGATGTACTTCATAATAAGTAATTGATGCCAAGAAATTTGTATTTATAAATTAGTCTCACAATAGCCACCTAAACTGACACATACTTTTTTCCGTTTCAAAAGCAGGCACTGTTTTCCATCTAGCCCTGAAATTGAAAACAGAGATGTCATTGTTTTTAAGCTCATGATCCAGCTGACCAGTGCTGTACATTTTTCAGACTTGCCGAGATAGGAAAAGAACTTAGTATCCTGACTTAATGTCTTAGGTACAGTAAACCATAATAACATTTTTTAAAAAGGTAGCTGCAGTGTTAACTACTGAGTTTTAGAAACCATTTAAACAGCACTTAGAAAACATGCATAACATGTTTGTGTTGCGTATATTTGAATATACCTGTACAGTGAAGGTAAAGATAGTCCAACAAAGGACAAGTTATCTTCAAATAATTACCAGCAGATTTTTAAAAGTTTTCTCTTTTGAATAACCCATAGTGTAAGTTTCTTACTTCTGTATAGTGTTTAGGCTTCCAAGTGAAAAGGATTTGGTTAATGATCTGAGTTAAGAATTTTTCATTTTGAACATTGCTTGTTCTATTTATTAGATTTCTGTTCCATAGCTGTGTCTATAGGAGTTTGATCGGAAAAGTAAACCAGCTGAAATAGATGGGGAGAATTTAATACAAAGAATTGTTAACTTGGCATAAAGTTGTTAACCAGATGGTTAAGAAGGCAACTAAGATATCAGAGCTAACACTTGTAAAAACAGCCACCACCCCTGGGATTGGTGGCACACAGGCAAGAGATGGCAGTTATTAATGTTTTAGTGTGGAGAGTGGACTCTGTGTGGAGCTGAATTCTGGGGAAGGCAGCATAGGTAATCAGGGCTGGTATGTCTCAGCTGGAAGGAGAGACTCAGATTACTGGGAATAGAGCAGCCCAGTGTTGGTTCCTCTTGCCAAGAGGGTGGGCAGAAAGTGAGGCTAGTTCTGCTAAGGCTGACAAACTGCGAACTGGATTCTGTGAACTGCTTCAGGAAGGAACTGCAGATGCTGGGATGAAGTGAGTCTGCTGATGCTCATAGGAACAGCAAACAAGAAAGTCCAGTGATACACATAGGAAGAAGCAAATCTCTTCTCCCTCCCCCAGACCTTTCTATTGGCAAAGGCTAGACGTGGTTCACAAGCTCCAACTCTAGCATCACAAGGCATAAGGTGAACTTGGAAACTGATGGACAAGAATTTACATATATCTTTAAAATTTCAAAGTTGGGAGAAAAAAAACCCTAGTAACCTAGCTTATGGTTTTAGGTACAATATACCAAGTCCTTGAAAGGGTATAAAGTTTAATCATGTCATTGAAAAGACGTTCTCTCATAACGTGCTGAGTAAGAGTTTAAAATTTGGCTGTAGTGTTAAATTTTCTAAATCTTTGGTCCACATTTGTGAATATTAATCTTATACTTTTTGAGTGTTTAAAAATCAGAGGTAATCACAACAAAGCACAAACTATGATGGTTTTGTTAGATACAAACGAGTCTTCTGAGTCCTATCTGAGCTGACGTCTAAATATGCCACTTACTGCTAAGAGTCCCACAATGGCTTCCTGGTGCCTCTCAAACTAAGTATAATTTCAGCCTGATGTTTTAAGTCCTCCTAATAGTGACCACAACCTCCTTTTCTAGTCTTATCTCACATTGCCTTTATCTGTTTTACCTAAACTCCAGCCATGCTGGACTATTCTGTCTTCTAAGACACTGAACGTAACTGCAAAAGGCTCAGGTTAATTCTTGCCTCCAGCAGACCTTTTGGGTGGTTCTCTTTCCCCATATACCATGTATCTGTCAAAATCATACCCCTCCTTTAGATCCCTCTGCAGTTTTCAACCTCAGTAAAGTAAATCCTGATCTGAACAGCTAAATGAGTTCTCTTCTTGCCAAACGTTTCATTTACCTTAAGGGTCTTAAAATACCTTTATTCTTTTTACACAGAGACACCCTTCACCATTATTAATACCTGGATAGAATTCTACTTGTTCTCTCTCTATATTTTTCCCCTGAAAGTTTTATTTATTTGAGGGAGAGAGAGAGAGGCTCACACATGGTGGAGAGGGGTTGACAGGGACCACCTGAGGGAAAAGAGACTCCCCACTGAGCAGAGAACCCAACACAAGCTCATACCAGATCCCTGAGATCATGACCTGAGCCAAAGGCAGACACTAAACTGGTGGGGCCACCAGTTTAAATTCCTTAAGAATTTAGTTACTCATCATTCCCATTAGAAATTTTCTTCCCAGACTCAGTACTGCAACCTCTATGGCTGGTGCTTACCCGAGTATCCTAGGCATTCTCTATCTTGATAGATTTTTATACTCTATTGTAATTCTTTATTTTAGTGTCTGTGTCTTCCACTAGACTGAGTATCTTTCTGTGCCTGCTGCCTAGTACAATAGTGATGGTGAGAAAATACTATAATACATCATCATTTTGAGTGAATAATTGAATGTTAAATGATTGTGTCAAAGCTCTCACACTTAATAGTAGCACAGCCAGTTCTCCTAATTTGAAGACATTTCTGCAGCACTTTTATCTTTGCTTACCCCACCCTCCAATTAGATCATAAATTTCTTAGGCGGAGAATGTGTGTCTTACGTTACATCCCCTGAAGTACCCAGTACAATGGGATCTTTATTCAAGTTACATAATTGAATGATTCCAGATATTAGCCATGGTAAAGTCTAAAAGGGAGAAAAAAGCAACCATATCCAGTAGCATCATGTAAGTTTAACTCCTGCAGTATGTGACTGGAGATACAGTAATTGTCTTCTGAGAATTAAGAAATTCCAGTCTTGGTTAGTACAGAATCTGGTATCAAGCATCTAAGCTTCTCCTACTGATTTAATTGTCCTTACTTGGCACTATTTTTATGGTCCCAGAAATGGAGCTCAACATAATTCTGTTTTCCAGCTATTAAGGAAGACATTTAGGTTTTGATCATATCTCCATTTCCCCTCCCTCCCACACACACTGGAAAAAAAAGTAAGTCTCATAATTTTGCCTCTTGCTGTTCCTCCTATATGGAAACAGGAGTTCATTGTTTGCTTGACTAGAAACAGGAAGCCTCTGGGGTAATGTGTCCTCATCTTGTCTGGTTGGTATGGTTTGTGAAATGAAGAGATAAAGCATTTTTTTGGTTCATGATTATAAAAGCAGTAGGTATGTATACACACACACACACTCTAAAGAAGATTTGGAAAGTACAGATTTCAAACAGGAAGAAAAATGATCACCCACAATCTAACAAAAGATGACCTCAGTAATATATTCTATATATTTTCTCCTTTTTTCTGGACATTATATAGTTGAAATTATGTCTAGGATTTGATGTGTCTTTACTTAATCTTATAAAAGTGATTGTCCTTTGTTACTAGAAACTTCATAAGCATTATTTTTGTACAGAATTATATAAGTATTATCATTCTCTATTACTAGATATTTGTGACAAGTTTTTTTTCTTCTATTTTGAGTAGCATTGTAGTGAACATCTTTGGTTATTATTCTTTGAAGGTATTTTCTTAAGGTAAGAAGATATGTATAGGGACATCTGGGTGGCTCAGTTGGTTAAGCAGCTGCCTTCGGCTCAGGTCATGATCCCAGCGTCCTGGGATCAAGTCCCACATCGGGTTCCTTGCTTGGTGGGGAGCCTGCTTCTCTCTCTGCTTCTGCCTACATTTCTGTCTGCCTGTGCTCATGCTCTCTCTCTCCCTCTCTCTCTCTCTTTCTAATAAATAAAATCTTTAAAAAATAATAATGCCTTTAAAGAGTATGGTACCATACTCTTTATCATACCACAATAACTCTGGTTACTTTTTTAAAAAAATATTTACTTAATGAGTTTTTCTAAATGGTTTCTTATCCTACTATGTAAAAACAGCTATTTTGTGTCTTCTTTCCTCCATTCTCCTATACTACATTTTCTTATCTGGATGCTTTTCTTCACAGGGGAAAATGGAGATTATCAAAAAGAAATTCCCCTCATCCTACCAAATCCAAAACTTGACTTTCTTTATGCCCACGGAAGAACTTTCCCTACATTTGCTAAGAGCAGATTCCCTACACCAGTACTCCAGTTCCTTCCCATGTTCTTCTTAAGGACCTTTCTACTATAATTTGCCCTATTTTCCCCTGGCATCTTTCTGTTTTCCTTTTGCTAGATACTTCTTACCACTCACTTCTCAGACTGTTCTATGATCTCCCATTGAAATAAAATATAAAATTTAAAACCCATTAAGGTTTGTCCTCTCCTACCACCACCCTTTTTTCTCTATTCAGATCCCTCAAAAGAATATTTATTTATACACATGTCTACATCTCTCACCTCTCATTAAAAACAGGTGCAGAGTGAATTTTTAATTACTCATTTAGGAAATATTTTAGATTGCATATTTCATGCCAGGCAGTATGCTAGTGAGAAGCAAATAAATAAATAAATAAATAAATAAATAAGCCACACACTCAAAAAATGCCTGTGTCCTCATAGAACTTTAAAGGGAGCAAACAGTTAATAGTTAAAATTCACAAAATCTTATAAGCGCTATGCAGGAAAGTGGTATGTGTTGCACTAAAGAGATTGTAACAGGAAGTCTGGGAAGACTTCCATGAACTAGTAATTGAACTGAGATCTGAAGATGTCATGGGTGTTAATAGGCAAAGAAAATTTGCTTATACTCTAGAACTAAGTTGTTGCTAAGTTCAGTGATCTTATTGCTGTTATATCTGTTGGTACTGGTTGTCATCCTGCTTGACCCCTAAGCAGTGTTGGACAGGTTCAATTTCTCCTCCTTTGACTCTTGCTCCTTATGTGATTCCACACTTGACTGGTGTACCCACTTCCTCTGGCTTTATTTCTGTGGGCTGTTGACCCAGTTTTACAGTCAGTATTCCTTAGGGTTCAATCATGACCCTTTTTCTCATGACTTCCTTAGATAACCTCATTCACTCTGATGGCTGTAAATGTCATCTATATGGCAAGCCACCTAAATTTATATCTCTAGCCATGGCTTTTGCAGAATCAAACTTAATGAAACCAACTACTCCTTCATTGTTTAATTCTTGAGGAAATGGCAGTTCTATATACAGATATTTCTTTAAGATTGTATTTATTTTTTTAATTAATCTCTACACCCAGTGTAGGACTCCATCTTCCAGCCCGAGATGAGGTCTCATGCTCCACCAACTGAGCCAGTTAGGCACCCCCCAATTTTTTTCTAGTCATTTTTTTTCTTTCTTTTTTAAAGATTTTTATTTGGGAGAGAGAAAGAGAGCGTGCACATACCGAGCACACACAAGCAGGTGGAGTGGTAGAGGGAGAAGCAGAGCCCCCGTGGGGCTCTGTCCCAGATCATGACCTGAACCAAAGTCAGAAGCTTAGTTTAATTGAGCTACCCAGATGCCCTTCTAGTCATTCTTGATCCCTTCTTGTGCCTTGCTATTGTCCGTTCATAACACTGCTTATTAGAAATTGCTCATTGTGTGCTGGCTTCTGAACCAGGTGCGCTTGCACCTGGTATATTTCCCCCTCTATCTGGAAACCTCTTCATTTGCTTAAGGAGCAGTATACTGTTTTTTGTATATTTTTGTATATTTGTATATTTTTGTATATTTTCAAGATCAAAACCAAATGTTATCTTCCTCTAGGTTATATTTCCTGGTGATTAAAATTTTATTTTGGGTTCAGACTGTTCTTTTAATTTGTTAATTGCACCATTTAGAGAATATGGCCTGTATTATTTCTACCTCTTAAAATTTTTTTTACAACTTTTTTGGTGGCTCATGATAGTTGATTAGTTTTTTAGAAATATGCCAGGGTGGATTAATACCTTTCTCTGTGTTTTTTTTTTTTTTTTATCATCTTAATAAGATGTTCTCATTTAATTTTTTAAGCAGTCTTTTCACACTATATGATAAAGCAGGATGGAGTGCACAGAGGATCCATTCCTAGTCTTCCTGGATTTCACCTTTCTTCCATGTTAAACATAGCTGTGTAGTGTTTTTATATGTTTTTATATTAATACTGTCACGTCTGTGAATTTTACTTTAGCATTCATCTAGTACCTCCCTGTCCATCATTCGATTTTTAGCTCTGCTTTGTTCTTTTGTTTTATTTGTAACTCTTGCAAGTAATCATTAATTTTGTCTGTTACTTTTGCCCAGATATCTTTAGTGCATAGATGGGCTGATTTTTATAAATTATCAGCCTTAAAAATCTGAGTTTTCAATTATTTATGTCAGTTATAAAATAAGTATTTAGTGATACAAATAATTTTTAACCTGAAAATATAATTATCATAAAGTAGGAAATATATTTCTTGTTATCTCAGCACCCCAAAATAACATCTTTATATTTTGCTGTATGTACTTTATTTATATATGAAGGAGGGGAAGGGTGAAAAAGAAGATAGAGAAACGAATGGGGAACAAATTTCTGTGTCAGAGGTCTTTAACATTATTATTAATTTATTTTTTTTTTAAATAAGTTAATGGCTTATACTCTAGGGCAAGAGAAAACAAGTATTGTTTGTTTTAGCCTGAGACACAATGCCTGCCTGATTGTGAACATTCAGTAAATGTTTAAGGAATGAAGAAAGAAAAAGAAAGGGGCTCCTGGGTGGCTCAGCCCTTAAGCATCTGCCTTGGGCTCAGGTCGTAGTCCCAGGGTCCTGGGATTGAGCCCTGCATTGGGCTCCCTGTTCAGCGGGAATCCTGCTTCTCCCTCTTCCACTCCCCCTGCTTGTGTTCCCTGTCTCATTGTTTCTGTCAAATAAAATCTTTCAAAAAGAGAGGAAGAAGAAAAGAAAGAAATGGCCCTCTTAATTTTCCTTTTTTCTGTCTAAAGATTTCCATGGAGAATGATTATCTGGGTCCCCGAAGAATTGAAAGTCTACAAAAAGAAGATGCTGATTGGCAGCGAAAAGCTCACATGGCTGTGCTGTCTATTCAAGATCTTACTGTCAAGTATTTTGAAATCACAGCGAAAGCACAAAAAGGTGAGTTTCCTAGTAAAGTTATTCTTGTTAGATATTTTTGAAAATGACTGAAATATTTCATGTTTGCAGGAGTTCTATAGAAAAATGTATTAAGACTACTCATAGTCCTAGTAGATAAAAAAGATCACTATTAGTAAATTATGGTAGATCCTTTCAGTCTTTTCTGGGCATGTGTTTACACATACTCCACCTTTAAAAATTAGTAATTGGGTATTAGTGTAGCATAAGTCAATTCTGACACTAACCTGTTACCCCACAGCTTATGCGATGAAACTGCCCACATTTAAGACACTACTTGGAACCTTAGAGGGTCCCTGGGCCTTCTGCACTTCTCACCAACTGATGACAAACTTGGGGGTTTGCACGGCCTTTTTAGGTTTGATCGTTTGCTACAATGACTCACAGAACTCAGGAAAGTACATGCTTAGAATTACAGTTTATAAATGATAAAAATCAAGACAAGCCAAATGAAGAGAGTCATAGGGCAAGGTCTTTGAAGGTCCATTTCTTTCAACTTCCTTCCATGGGTGGCCATGAAAATCCTTCAATAGCAGTTTAATCTTTGAATTGTTATTTATACCTGAAGTTAGTTTCTGTACTCTTCCAAATAGTCAAAACCTAGTAAAATTCTTTTATGTACTTGGATTTCTTTCTGGACTCTCTTTTCCAATGATAAGCCTTTTCTTATGCTCTGATTAATGATAATAGCTTCATACTAAAATTTATTACCTACATTTATCAATTAACCCTCATTATGATTCAGAAATCTTTTGGGTGTATAGTCAGTTACTTTTCTCTAAGATAATACTATCATCCTTTTTGAAAAATCATTTCTTCCCAAACTAATGTAATTCTTATCAGAACTGCAATATTGTAGACTTTGACAAGAGGATTTTCATATTCATGGGAAGAGTAAATGCTTTATTTTCTTTTTTTATTTTTAAAGATTTTATTTATTTTGAGAGAGAAAGAAAGCACAAGCAGGGGAAGTGCAGAGGGAGAAGGAGAAGCAGACTCCCTGCTGAGCTGGGGACCCGTTGCAGGGGTCCCAGGACCCCGTGATTGTGACCTGAGCTGAAGGCAGACACTCAAATAACTAAGCCACCCGAGCGCCCCACTGCAGTGGTTTTTAACTAAAGGTGATTGCGCCATGCAAAAGGACATTTAACAGTCTCTGGATTAAAGTCTCTGGTCAGTCTCTGACATTTTGGTTGTCACAACTACTAAGAGTGTTACTAGCATTTAGTAGAGCCATGGATTATGTGAAACATCTTATGTTACATAGGACAGCCCAGTCTATGACAAAGAATTTTCTGGCTCAGAAGGTCTAAAGTGCTGAGTTTGAGAAGCTTTAGTCTTCTTAAAAAAAAAAAAAAAGTATGGTTAATCATATCAGTTAATGCTAAAAAATCATTTGACAAAATACAGCATGCTCTGTGTGACGAAAACACTCAGCAAACTAGGAATAGAAAAGAACTTCTTTAAGTCTGATAAAGCACACCTGCAAAAACCCTATAGCCAACATTGCATTTAATGTGGAAGACTGAATGCTTCCCCCCAAAATAGGTACAAAGTCTAGGATGTTTACTCTTGACCCCTCTTTCTTATTCAGTGTAATATAACAAATCTTAGTTATAATAAGGCAAGAAAAAGAAATCAGCTTCCAGTTGGAAAGGAAGAAATAAAGTGGTTCCTATTTTAGATAATACTGTTCATGTTGAAAATTGTATGGAATATGTATTTATTTATTTATTAATTTATTAAAAGGTTTTGTTTATTTATTTGATGGAGAGAAACACAGTGAGAGGAAGAATACAAGCAGGGGGAGTGGGAGAGGGAGAAGCAGGCTTCCCGCTGAGCAGAGAGCCCGATGCTCAGGGCTCGATCTCAGGACCCTGGGATCATGACCTGAGCCAAAGGCAGACGCTTAACCACTGAGCCACCCAGGCGCCCCTAGAATCTATTTTTAAAAACTTCAGACTACCAAGTGACTTTCTCAGGGTAACAGAAAATATGGTCAGCACCCAGAAATGCATCCTATTTATATAGGCAATGAATAGTTGGAAATAGAAATGTTTTTAAAAATTCCATTTATAAAAGTCTGACAAAACATGTACAGGATTCATAGTGCTTGCAATTAGATAACATGAGGAAGAAATCACAGATCTAAGTAAATGGATAGACATGTTGTGTTCATGTATTGGAACATCCAACATAGTAATGATGTCTGTTCTCTCCAAAGCAATCTATAGACTCAACACGGTACCTGCCAAAAAGCAGGACTTTTTCCTATAAACATAAACAGGCTGATTCCAATTTACATGGAAAAGCAAAGTAACTAAAATACCTAAAACAGTTTAGAAAAATAGAAAACCAGAGACATGTTACCTGACTTTATAAATTATAGAGCCACTGTGACATGGTATAATGGATAGGGATAGACTGTGAATCATTGGGATAGAATAGATAGAATAGAGAATAATAAACTCACAACACATGGCCATTTACTCTGCATTTTAGCGCCAGAAAAGATGTTCAAGGCCATCAGTCATTAGTATGCAAATTAAAATCACAATGAGGTAGCGACACATGCCTGTTAGAATGGCTAAAATAAAAAAAAAATACTAACAATATCAAGGGTAGACAAGGATGTAGAATAACTAAAGAACCCTTCCTCTATTGCTGGCTGTAATGTAAAATTGTACAGTCTCTGGAAAATGAATGCAATATTTAAAATATTTATTTATTTGAGGTAGATAGAGTGAAAGAGAGCACATGCAGAGGGAGAGAGAAAAGCAGACTCCCTGATGTGGGGCTTAATACCAGGACTGTGGGATCATGACCCAAGCCCAAGGTAGATGCTTAACTAACTGAGCCAATTGCGGTGCAATTTCTTGGTAAGTTAAAGATGTGCTTACTGTATGAACTAAGAATCGCATTTGTGGGTATTCACCTTAGAGCATAATGACAATTTAAAAAATAAATGATAACTACAGTACATTAAAATGTTAGTAATAGGGGCATCTGGGTGGCTCAGTAGGTTAAAGCCTCTGCCTTCAGCTCAGGTAATGATCCCAGGGTCCTGGGATCCAGCCCCGTGTCAGGCTCTCTGCTCGGCAGGGGGCCTGCTTCCCTTCCCCTCTCTCTGCCTGCCTCTCTGCCTACTTGTGATCTCTGTCTGTCAAGCAGTAAATAAAATCTTTAAAAAAAAATGTTAATAATAGTTCATTTTAAGGTTTAAAGATGTCTTTTCTTACTGTACACCAAATTTATGAAATAATTTTCAGTAAATTTGGTTTAGAGTCTGCTTTCTGTGTTTTTAGGTACATTATTGTTTAAAAGAGAAAGTTTGCATTATGGTTAAAAATATATAACCATTATAGGGGCACCTGGGTTGTTCAGTTGGTTAAGCTTCTGACTCTTAATTTCGGCTCAGATCAGGATCTCAGGCTCCTGGGATCCAGCCCCATGTTGGGCTCCTTGCTCAGTGGGGAGTCTGATTAAAATTCTCTCCCTCTCCAAAGAATCTGTACTCAGAGAACTATGGAATACTCATGAAAGAAATTGAGGAAGGCATAAAAAAATGGAAAAACGTTCCATGCTCATGGATTGGAAGAACAAATATTATGAAAATGTCTATGCTACTTAGAGCAGTCTACACATTTAATGCAATCCCTTTCAAAATACTATCAACTTTTTTCAAAGAAATGGAACAAATAGTCCTAAAATGTTT